>NC_079341.1:12049096-12355624 GCF_029582105.1 Oenanthe melanoleuca | reverse complement strand
GGCATGGTGAGGTTCCCTTGGGGCACTGCAGGAGGAATGGGTTTCTGGGGCCGGCGCGGGCCTCGCCTTCTCTTCTTCTTGTGTTTTTTGGTAAGTGCAGGTGGCTTTGTTTTTTTCCTGGGTTTCCTCTGCTGCTGGTGCTGAACTTTACGGGAGCTGTCCCCTCTCAAGAAATTATCCTTTGGGAGCAAAACAATACCAATGGGAGCATATTAAGAACAAGTATTACTTTCCTTGCTTTTTTTCACCCTGGTCATTTCACAGGCATGTGGAATGTAATGTAAGAGGGACTGTTAGCTTATACCCAAACACAGTTTCAAAAACCCTTCCTTCCTCATGGACCCCAATGGCAAAAATAATATAGACCAAATTATTGCAAATAGGAGATTGTGGAGTGTCACTTTAAAAATTATCATAGCAAATCCTAACTAAATAGTGCAAAACCCTAACCTTTAGCAGCACTCCTGTTAAGTATTAAAGACAAAATGCTGTTGGTGAGGTGGTGTTAATGTGGATAATGTGCAGCAGCTGAAGCCAGAATTCTCAAGTGCTTGCTGACATAACAGAGGGATAGTACCAAGGAGACAAAATTAATATTGCTGGACAAGGATAAGGATGTGGGTAAACAATTAAGGCCTCATTGCTTCTGAACAGCAATCACTGACACATTAAAAAATAAATCAAACCATCATCAGTCTTCAGTTGTCATCATATGGGAATGGCAGAGGATTATATTGCTACAGAAGTAAACCTTGAGGGACATACTGAAGATTGCCTAGAAAAGGGGGAAACCCCATACGGATCTCTGTAGCACAAACCCTCACATTTTAATCCAAAAAACTCTATAATTCACAACTATTGGAGAGGCTGGTCAAAAACAGCAACAAAAAACTTTCAACAACCCAACAAAACAAAAAAGCTAGTTTTACACCTAATTGAAGGTAAGACAAGAAGCCTTGAAGGAGGGGCAGGACAGAAGTGGGTTTGTGAATTATCCTAGAGGTTTTGTTCTGGTGTCATAAAAGGAGAGCAGAGGACATCAACTTCATTTCTCCATTCTCTCAACTTGAGGTAGGCCACTGCTTTTTCTCTGGGATCCATGGATCCCTGAAGGAGGTTAAAGAAATTCTAATAGTTATTAAAACGTAAATAAAGCAGCAAACCCATTATTTGCATCCTTGTAGTTGCTATCTACATTTCCTTTAGAAAGTACTTTGGGCCTCATGTACTGAGACTGCTTAAGATGCAGTATTCTTAATACCACACTCATATTATATTCAGACCCAAGGACCAGAAGTGAGCCCAAATAAAATGACCACAGGATCTCTCACAGTGATCTTCTATTTCTCAATTCAAGACAATAATTAAATTTCCTCCGGTGAAGAATATTCCCATGTATACTTTATTATAACCCCAAAACTACGTAAAATATTTTCACAACATACTTTATACTAATTGGAAATGTTTGGCAAGTTTTAGCCTTTTAAGAAAAATAATAGCAAACAAGCTCTTAAGTTCATAAACTTGCTAGTTGTCAAGGAAGGCTTCATAGGAAGACTGGGGTTAAAACTCCTGATCATCCCAATACACAAATAAATACAATGATGGCTTTGTACTTACCATTTTTTTGGCATGTTCTTCACACAGAGGTGTCTGATGTGTAATGTCAAAAACTGGCACAGAGCACTGTTGACCATCTGCAAACTTGGCTGTGCAACTCGAGAAGAGCTGCTGAGAACGGTTCAATAAGATATCTGTGCATTTCTGCATCAGGAATAACACAAGACAACGGTGGAGGAACGCCCTTTGATTTATCAATCTGATAAAGATCAGAGCCTTCAACACTATGTATCCATAGATACATTTTTTAATGAGTGCCTTAAGTTTGGTATTCAAGTTCAAAGCTAGGCAAGGCTCAAACCCAACTTTTAAAGTGAAAAAACTGCATTCATGCAGAATCTCTAATGATTTTATTATATACTGAGATAGTTTTATAAAAGCAGCCATTTCACTAATGAGTTCTTAGCAAAAAGAAGCCTTTTCCTGGAGTCTTAATCAATAGATCAATAGTAGCAGTTGGAACAGTGTAGTCAACAGGACTATTTCCTTACAGACTAATGACAATCCATACTCAAACATTAAAGAAAAAGTATTTCTTAATTCAATCTGTTAAGGTACATTCTTGGCATTTATCTTTAGAGCACAGACAAAGAAGTTTCAAGATCCTTCCTGCTCCTCTGAAAAAAAAAGATGTGCAAGCAGACAGAAAGGTCAAGTAAATCCACATGTAAGCTTGCAGAGATTTCCTTCAGAAAAATCCTTAGCAGAAATAAAAATGACTCCAGACTTACAGCAAATCAAATAGATATTTCATTGTGTCTTTTTTTCAAACACCATTAGAAGCACTCCTTCCATCTTGAACGGTTCTCAGACCTCACCATCACTATGTATGTTTATACAATGTTTAAAATAAATTTAAAAAAATAAAAATCTGCAGAACAATCCAGATAGCAGACTTGGATGGATGGCTAAGAACCAAGAACCTATTCATTTGAGAGAAGAAAATGCAGAGATAAAAAATGGGAATACATGAAAAATCACTACTCTTGACTACCCTGCTCTACACACTGCAACAAGTGAGACCACTTAAAATTTTAAAAATACCCAAACAAATCTCATCAGAATCATGAGGCAAATCCCAAACACAGCCATGGTGATCTCTCATAGAGATTTTGAACTGCTCTGCAGACTGCTTTTAAGTGGCCTGCAAAAAAAAAAATCAAGCAATAAAAACAAAGCATCTACAAAACAAGAAGATCGGAAAGGTGCTGCAGTCTGATAGCAGCTCACCACACTAGTCACTTTTAATATCAAAACCAAAAGCCCCAACAAAGGGAGCCACCCCAATAAAAGCACCAACAATTCTTCAGCTAAAAACAAACAAACAAAAAAAAACAAAGTCTGCAGAATTTTTAAGTATTACAGGTCATAAGTCTGCCTTTTTATAGTCTTCAGAACCAAAACTCACATCTAATGTGCTCTCATCTTTCTGCAATCTTCAGCCATTGACTTTTAACATCCTTTCCAGGATTTGTTTGAAATTCCAAGCACAGGGAACCCTTCCCTAATGCTTCCTCATCTGGACTATTAGGTTCTGTGACCCCTATTCTGCTTCTTTAAACAACGCAAAGTATGATTTCCATCTTTCTAGTCAGTGTAAGCCATCTTTTTATACTATGTATAAAAACCCTTTTCCATAAAACTGTCACAGGAAGGGGGTCTATTGGAACCTACCAAGAGCTATATGAAAGCCAAGAGGCTGAAAGTCACATGGTTTGTACGAAGTCATTGTGAAGGATGATCATTTTGTAAAAGTTTCTTGCACACACTAAGTACAGCTCACAAAGTAAAATGATGTCCCTATTACAGATACTTGTAACAGACCACTTATCTTCACTGTCTACAGACCCAAATCACACAGCCAAATTAAAAGCAAAGGAGTTGATGACACACTAGCAAATAGATATTTCTTTGTGAAAACTTAGTTATCATGCAAAAATATAAAAGAAAAGAAAAAAAAAAGAACAAAAAAAAAAAACCAAACCCCAAACAAACGAAACACCCCCTAAAACAGAACAGCTTCTATGCCTGAATGCAACTCCCAAACAGAGTTAAGAGGATACGTTGAAAACAGTGCCTGGTGAATGGAAGGGCCTTGTTAGTGCACTGCTCTCCCTTCGAAGTCCCACTGCAGGTTGTTGGCTCTGCATCTCTCTGCCTTGCTTGGCTTGTGCTGAAAAGAAAGCATGAAAGAGTTTACAGACAAACCCCCAGCCTCAGGTTCAATTCAACACAATCATTATACTGAATGTGGCACAGTAGTATGAAAAATTGTCACACACATGTCTGTGTCATGGTCCAGATGGGTGCACACTACTACCAGGCTCTACACAGGGACACAGAATAGATGTCAATGACAGGTGAAGGTGTAACTGTAGTAACAGGATTATTTCTTATTTCACAGGGCCTTAATTGTAATGAGAGGTGCTATGTGCTATACTATGTAAATATTACAACACCTCACAACAGAAAGGGCAGCAGTAGGTGAGTGTCAACACAGGTGACCCTCAAAATGAGCTCAGTCATTAGAATTCCATGAACTGGGTACACCTAGATGGCAGTCAAGTGCACTTCCAAGCCTGCTCATAAATCAAAACATGCCGAGCATCCCCAGAGCCTGCATGCAAGCATGTGCTCAGACAAACTTGGACTGAGCTCTGGAGTGGCAGAGCCTGAGCGTGCTCAACATGGATAAAAGCTCTCCTCCATCAACGCACTACAGCCCAATCCACCAGCAGGTGCCCAGAGCTGGGCACTTCCCCAGCACAGCCTGTGTGCTCTGAGCCTGAGCTGCAAGCAGCGACCAGACAGCAGTGTGGACTCAAGCCTTACACAGCCTGCTTGGGGTTAGCCTGCGTTCCAGGCATGTGTCACCTTCATGGAGACAAAGCTGGCGATTCCAGGGCTGACTTGCACCTCTGTACACGCTGTACACGTTTTCTAGGTTGACAAAAAGCTGTCTGTAGCCTGACTGTTTTCCTCCAGACATTTCTGTCATCAACTGCACTTTGACTAAGCAAAGTTTTGGTTAGCAGTATTACTCCTGTGAAAAATTTTGTACCTGAAAAGATGCTGTGATTACTTAAATTGACCAGAGCAGTGATGACAGGCATATGTGGCTTTGCTGGTCCACCCAAAACAATGTAAACTCTTTTTGCTTAATAAAAGGCAAAAATAAAAGGGAAAAAACCAGCAAGAGCTTGTCCATTCAGATGACCTTTTGCTGTAGTTTAAGTTTGGAGAAATTTATACACAACTTTGTAAACTAGTAATGGACTTCTACATTACATCTCAGAGCAGCTCTTCAGAATCACTCCACCTCCCCAACAATGAACCCTCCAGCTGTAATGAACCACATCCCACTGTCCAGGAACAAAAGTATCTCATTAAACAGAATATACTCTCAGTACCTAGCTCCAATCTGAATCTCATACCATCCACTACAGCCCACAGTAACACATCCTGTAAAGCAAAACCACAACAGCAAAAGGATGCTTCTGATACCGCAATGTAACATCAGGGTTCAGACTTAGTCTGTTCCTGCATGAATATGAATAAACCAACTCTCCATATGCTGAGAGCTGGAGGGATGTTGACATTATCTAGAAAGAATTCCCACAGAAGATAACCTTCAAAGTTGTTAGAAATTATGTATTATGTTGCCAAGTTTTATTTAATGTTAGATTGAGTTGAATATAACAAAAAGCATGAGATTAAATTTGGTTTGCTGGAAAGATAATTAAGAGGAGGTACAGACTTTTCAAAAAAAGCGGTCTGAAAAACAAAACCTGAATTGAAGCAGTGAACTACAGACCAGACAGCACACCTACTGGCATAGTAAAGGACCAGACATTTGGGCTGAACAAACCATCCACAACTTAAAACATAAAGCTGGAAAACACCTGTCTTCAGGGAAAACTCTGTATGCCACGTTTATTTTACTCCTCTGACAAGCATTTACATGTCACGTTTTTTCTGCCTCGTGCATAACTACAGTTCCAGAGTTGACCATTTCAGCTGCTGGATGCTCAGCCCATCTCCCCCCGGCCCAGCCCCAGCTCCTGCGGGCCCAGGGCAGGTCTAACCTGGTACAAGCACACGTGGCTCTCCGGAGTTCCCGCAGGAGCTGCCCCGCGCGCTCCGGCTCTCTGCTGGCCGCCTGCAGCAAGGCTTTCCGGAGCGTGTGCCGGCACTTCCTCTGGCGAGATTCTGCCCGCTCCAGGCGGCAGAGGTGCTTGTATTTCTGCTGAAAGTAAGTGCAAAGTCTGGTCACCCTGGAACTCCTGTCATCTGCATTGTCATCATCGGACCTGAAGATGGGAAAATAAAAACAAATATGCTTTAAGTTACTATTTTTTTCCCCCACTAAGCTAATTCATCATTCTAATAGAATTGTTAAGTTGGCACCCATCTTTTAGCCACACAAACATCCAAATGCTGAAATCAGGCAGTATTACTTGAGAAATAGCAAGAGCAGGATCCCTTTTAAATTCTAAAGGTATTTGCCCTTCTTATGATGTCATTATTAGAGATTACATCAATTTATCATCAAGTCTGACACATTTAAATGTCTAGAGCCTGCTGTTCAAAAAGAAATCTATACAGTTAACCTTTATTTACTGTAAATGTCTCAGCAAATGAGACCAATGCTTAAATCAAAGTGCAATTAATGGAGAAGACAAGGGTGAGGAATCGTGTGGAAATTTATTGAGGCATGATCATGTTGGAGAAGATGGTCAAATTCTAACAAGTATCTAAACTGCTGACTTCTTTCAATGCCGTTTGCTCTGCCAGGCAGCGTAGTCCTTTTTAAACCAAAATACACACTAACACAGCTAACAGCTGATTCCAATTTTCCCTTGCTGCAGAGTTGCAGTTCAGTTACAGTACAATAGTAGAGAAGAAATTCATATTTAGCCCAAAGATACTGAGGTAAAGATCAGACCAGGGCTAAGCAATGCCCAGATGAAGGACTAATCCAACTATTTGTTGGCTTAAGAAAGCCCTTCTTCATTTATCTTGGCTCTCTGAATGTCCAGGCACATATCAACAAGACCATCAAACTATGTCAACACATTCAGTTAGATGAAGTGAAAGTCATGAAACAGAAAATCATCACTAGAACTTGTTAAAACAACAAGGCCCATGAAGCTACTTAGAAGTTCTCCACAACAAGCACTAGTTTGCAGAACGGGTTTTTTGTTCATGGAGCAACAAAATACATATATTGAATCTAAGCAGACTCTGTTCAGTTTTTCCTCTAAATTTATTTATTATAAAACAGAGAAGCTTTTTGCCAACTTTCCTATCTGTTACACAAAGAAAGGGCAGGGGAGAGATGAGAAATCCAAACAAATGAAGCAAACCAAAAGCTGACAATATTCAGAGCCTGTGGGACTGAACGAGCTGACACCCAAAGCTGTGCACAGCAAAGGAGGCCACCGCTGAGATGCAAGAGATGTGAAATACCAGCCATGATATTTACTAAATAAAGCAAGATCCGGAAACACAGACAGCAGATCTGTCCCTGAAAGGCAATACAGTGAAGACCTACTTTCTTTTCTGAAAACTCTGACTTTATTTACACACAGGCCAAATGGAAAAGAATGCAGCCATCTCCACTGAGGTTTTCCATGAAAACTCCACAGCAGCAAGCACAGCCTTTGACACAAATGCATTTGTGTTTGTGAAGTTTTATGTAAAGTCAACCATACTATGTATTTGGTCTGTTAAAACAGATTACAGTTTATTTTCTAGAAGTATAAATTTCAAGTAATTAACCTGTGCAATTACATGCTTAGCAGCAAATATAAACTGTGAAAAACATTTACCATATGTAATGTTTAGAATATTTTCACATTGAAAATTAGAAGAAAATACACTTTTAAGATCTCTTAAGAAAGAAAGCTTACTGGGGAAAACTACCTGTTTAGAAACAATTGACTGTGGGGTATTTAATACAGATTTTCCTTTTCCAATGTATTACTAAAAGAGGAAAATGGATAGAATATATTTATTGGTAGCTTTAATATCTTAGACATCTCATTACTGCTCTGGGCCAAGACTTTTAAACAAAGTTACTGATTTAATTTTAAATATGGTTAAAAATTAACTTCAAGAGCAACAAGAGTATTCCTTAGGGGAAAGAAGTTTCTTTCCAGTAGAAAGAGTGTTTTTTAACGTGTATTTCTCTATATTTGAGACTTTTTACTTCTTTCACATTATAGAGTCAGAAAAAATGTCATCATATGCTAAAATATTTTTAATCTTCAGTTTATGAGATCTTTTTTAAAAATAGATGAAGACATATATCAAAGGTATAGAAAGAAATCATGCCTGCAATGGACAAGTGCTTATTTGGAGCCAAAATTTCTGAAAGCCAGTTTCTAAAAGCCTGTTCAGAACTTTGTTCGCAGGCCAGTAAGATTAGCCAAAACATTTATATGTTCAAAGAAACCTAAAAATATCAAAACAAAACCTTTTTTCTTCAGTGGGCATGAAAATGAAAGATACTTTTATTGTTGTTCTTTCATAAACAAGTTTGCCAAATTCTATTTAGTTTATTCTCCTAAGCTGCAGATAGAACTTCTGAAGTTCAACTTAACGTGTGACATTCCATTTCTACAAAGATTTCTGAAAGTGCACATGAACCATTTGATAATCCAAAATGCTTTCTCCCAACCCTTCCCTTTGAGACTGTCATGTGGAAATATCAGAGGGATTATTGCTCGAGTGTTCAGGAAGAAAACAAAGACAGCACGAAGCAGCAGAAAGTGAGAGCAAAAGGGTAGCACGAGCAGCCAGGCACCACCAGGGAATGAGAACATGCTCTCTATTCTGAGACACCCCAGCAGCTATACTTCAAATCCCTCCTTACACAGTGTTTTGAAGAACCTTCCCTTCTTTCTTCTCTTAGTTATCCTAATTACTGGGAGTTATTAAATCCAACTTTTGACTGTGTTGATATTTAATCCTTTGAGTGAGTTGATATGAGGAGAGACTCACACTCCTTTTTCAAACTTGATACTTGAAACGTTTGCTTTATCTATATTTCAGCGTAGGAAGTAAAAAAAATATTTTGTTATAAAGTCATTTGTTTTCCAGCACTTTCCAAGATACCAGACTCAGTAATCAAATAATCTAGGGAGAAGCTTCAATAATCTGCAGCAGGGAACAGCTCCTGCTTTCTCTCCAAACTGCTGCTCCCACAGGGGATTCCTCCCACCCCAGCAGCCTCCTCTGCCAGCACCCAGCCTGCACTGTGCCCACTGCCAACTCCTGCATTATTTGAACTAAAACATTTGTGCCTGCCTGGAAGCACTGCGTCCCAAAATCCAGGGAGCATCAGAACACAATTTTTCAAAATTAAAGCACAGAATAATAAAAGCAAACATTTGGCCTGCGTTTCCACAGATTATTGCAACAATATGAATTTTACAGATTAAAAGGCCAGAAGGCAAGTGAACCAAAAAATGTATTATTGTTGTCATGGTTTAACCCCATCCAGCAACTAAGTACCACAGTGCTACATGCTCCTTCTCCCTAAATGCTCACTCTCTCTGTTTCCACCAGTGGGATGGGGAGAGGAATCAGAAAAAAAAACACCTTGTGGGTTGAGCGAAGAATAGCTAATTAATGGAAACAAAGTCAAATATACTACTACTACTTATTGTAAAGAAAAGAAATAATAAAAAGAAAAACAAACCCCAAGAAAAACAAGTGATGCCCTATACCACCAGTCAGTTGCTCACCACCCACTGACTGATATTCAAGCCCACCTCAAGCAGCAGTCAGCTCCACCAGTTTATGTCCTGGCCATGATGTGCTAGGCTATGGAGCATCCCCTTGGCCAGCTGGGGTCAGCTGTTCTAGCTGTGCTCATTGACAGTTTCTGGTGCACCCTCTCTCTGGCAAAACACAGGGAACTAAAGTGGCCTTGACTTGGGGCTAGCACTACTTAGCAACAGCCAAACCATCAGAACGTTATCAACGTTGCACTCATACTGAACCCATACCACAGCACTGTACCAGCTGCTAAGAACAAAATGAGCACTATCCCAGCCAAAACCAGGACACTGTTAAGACATTAATTTTAAACAGATCTGGTGAATTTTTGAGAGTTTAAGAGCAGCTAGAGTATCACACAAGAAGTTCAACAGAGGTTTCCTCCACAATCACACAAGCAGA
Organism: Oenanthe melanoleuca; assembly: GCF_029582105.1. NCBI lineage: Eukaryota > Metazoa > Chordata > Aves > Passeriformes > Muscicapidae > Oenanthe > Oenanthe melanoleuca. The sequence goes on along the minus strand of NC_079341.1, from coordinate 12,345,817 downwards.
AATACTGAGAACCACCTGTCCAGTAAAGCAGAAATTAACTGCTCACTTTCTATTCTGAGAAGCATTCCCCCCACTATCTTCATGTAGTCAAAAGGAAAATGACTGAATGCAGTTAGCTGGTGGGGACCACAAGCTCAGATACAAATGAACAGAGAAAAAAGAGCTTTAATTTTACCATGAAAACCAGCAAGTAAATCCTCTAAGTTTAGGTATGTGATTTCAAAAGCTGAAAGTTTTGGGAAATTATCTCCATTGGTTTTCTAGTAAAATAAATCTCCAAAATTTAGAATTGTAACAAGTCACTGGCTGCCTTTAGGAATCATCAGTCTGTACCAGTAGATTAGAAAGACAGAGTAATTTTGACAAACCAAATCTCCCCAGAAACAGCCTGAACGAATTCATCTTCAGCAGCAGCCAGACCACACTGAAGAAGCGTCAAAGTGAAACATTTCAGGTAATAAAAACATCTCCAGAAGTTTGCAGAATAGGAATTAAAGTTTAAGAAGGCTGACATCAAGTGAATGCTTATCCATGATCAAAATTAGTAAGGTTGTTGAAGAACTAACACTAAGCAGACTGATGAAGTACAAAAGCAGCCAGCTGCACCCAAAAATTTATCCATCATGGATAAGTGCACAGAATGCTAGAATGGATCAGAAAATGTCAGGAAAACATATTATTTTCTCCCAGTATGTGAAAAGAGTAGGAAGAATCCAAAGGAAGTTAAGACAAATAGAAGACAAAACATACAGAGATGACATTTATAAGTTGACAAAAAAATAGGGATCTATGGAAGAATCAAATCAAATGTCAAAGAGAGAAGAGTGTAAGGGAAGTTATTTAATAGATATATCTGCTGTGAAAAATTACATATGATTTAGAAGTCTGAAAGTCTGTTCACATTTTCCCAAAACATTTTACTTAAAAGTTGCCTTTTAAGTTAGAAGTAATGTTGTGAAAGCTCATTCTAAAACTGCTGATGCCCTAAAAAACAAGTCATTCATAACAAAAAAAGACCTTCTTATTTTAAAAAAGTGAAGTCTACACTCTGCTTAATATCTTTGATTCACTGAAGGCTCTTAATATTTAGCACCCTGGTGTGTGTGTCCTAATGAGAGAGATACAACTTTGTCATTCACCTTGAGGACAATCTTTAGAAATTGCAGGAAATTCTAGTAAGTTTCAGAATTTTCAGAATGTAACAACAAAGTAAGATTTCATTAACACCATTGTTCTAAGTGTGATAGTTAAATATCAAAAAAATAGGGAAAAGTTGTAATATCAAAAAGTCCAGTTGCACAGTGAATGAGAGTCATGTTACAGAAACTATAATCAAATTCGAGTGAGACCCCAATTTCTTTGTTAATAACATACTAGGACAGTTTTGTTACAATACTATACCTGAGATGCCTTCTTTTAACTGTGCACCTTCAAATTTACACTAATAGACCTATATTATCATATCCTGCTGTAAGTTTAGATTTGTGACTTAGCATTATATAGAAAACATCATAAGCCTTTCTGCACCAGCAGCTAATTCCTGCTCTGCTTATCCTTTTAGTCCCATGACTTCCTTCCAATGGTCACAAGTATTGACAGTTTATTCAACACTTAATTATGAAAATAAACATCATGGCCCTTAAAAAAGCACATTAAAACATAGCCTGCATAATTATTACAAGAATTAATGAGCAAAATGTAGCAAGTTTACTGACAAAGTTATTCAAACCAGTAGGAAAGACAAGAAACCAAGAGCAACCCCATCTAATTCTAATTCAGAACCTCCAATCATCAAGGCACAAAAGTTCATTAATAAATCCCACTAAACTCAATTAAATTCAGCCAAACAAGCTTAAATCCCTCCCTGATGCATCCTTCTGACAGCAGACTGCACAAAGGTCTCTAAGTTAGCTGGAAACTGGGACAGAAGGTGACAAGCTGTTCCATAGCTCTTACAAACAAGTGAGTTCAAACAATCCTTTGTTTCAGCAAAACACTTGAACAAGTGCTTAGGTTCCACTGACTCCACTTGAAGTGAAGCTCACATTTACATCAAGGCCAGCATGAATACTAAAGAATCATACTCACTCAGGTCTCTCATAGCCGAGGCTTTCTCGGATAGACCACGCAACCTGGTAAGGGGAGGTTTGCTCTGAATCCTCCAACTCTTCTCCACTGTCTTCAGACCAATCCAGCCCTAAGGGAATTGAAAACATGGAAATTGGATGAAAGAGCATCGACCTTCTATAAGCCTCTGAGCAACCTTTGGCACAGAAGATGACTGCACTGTATAGTTGCAAGCACAATTACGTTTGATTAAATCATGCAGTATTTTCAATTATACAGGAAAAAATTACAGTAACAGTTCCATTACAGTGTGCAAATAGCATGCACTGATGTTTGTCATAACTGAGTTTTCCTTTTAAAATCCTTTCTGGCTTCTTTATCCATAAAGAGTGGAAGAAAAATCACCAACTATCTTACTCATAGAGAAATACTAGTTTTCATAACAAAGTACGAGGTAAGACAGAAGTCTCTGTCATGAAGAACTGACTGCTCAGTAAATTTTAATACTATATGATCTAAATAGGTCAATTTAATTTCTGTTTATATTCTGACCCCTTCTCTGTGCCAAAACATAGAAGAATATGAAAACTGTAAGACAGGGCAGCATGGACAGAGATAGATACACAGCTACCCAGGATGTTCCTCTGCTCAGTCTCTGTAATTGCCTGCCAAATGCACATATTAGCATGAAGAAGGACCTAAAGGGAGAGAGACACAAACTCCTGCCCTTTCACCAAGCAGTTTTCACTTAATGATGATGCAGTATGATCAACTTACAGTGTGCTTCAGCAGTCTCAGTAAGTCAACCTACACACAGCTGTTGAACAGGACAGCCAGAAAGAGGCCAGTAAGGTCTCAGACAGAACATTTTATCTGGAACTTCATCTTTTGTAGTTTTTCCTACTCTCTCTCCCACACCAGTGAAATTCTTGCCACTTTCTTGCAGCAGGTGGGACAAAATCCCATTGCTGCATTTACAAGGTAGCGTTTTTTGCTTTTTCATTTTCTTGTGTGCTCCTTGAAAATTGCTAGAGTTAAGGAGCATTTAATTTTTGCTAAAACTAACTAAACAACTATATCTGAGATGATTCTGAAGTCAGATGCCTTGAATCTGGGAAATGCATCAGTATTTGGTCAAGCACTTTCAGAGTTAGAGACACACACACATAAGCTTGGAATACAATCATCATATAGAACCAGCACTTTAACATGAACTGCACATAACAGAAACCCACATTTTCAGGAACTTCAGCATCCTAAAAAATTTGGGTTTTGTTTTTATTTTTTAAGACATAAATTTAAACTAAATTAAGATACCTTAAGACACTTGACAAAATGACAGAATTACACTTTCAACTTGAATGTTTCTTTTTCCTGTTGTCTCTTCCACAAAGGAATGAAAAAGCAACTTAATCATTCCATAAGTATGTCCACAAAGACATAAGGATGTCGACAACCACATAACAAACTGTTCACCCAAAGTTTAAAAACAAAATCAGAAATTGAGTTGTTTTGTTTCTCCTGGGCACTGCAGAAAGGAAGGAATAAAATCTAATCCAGATTCAGCTATGCTGACACTGAAAACTGCAGTTATATTAATGTCAAATTACATGGCTCTGATGTTGGTACACATAGAACTGGCTTAATCTTTTGGAAGATTCTGTGCAGTCATCTCTAGTGCTGCTCAAATATAGAAAAGAAATCCTGAAATTCTCTGAACTGGCATACCTAGTCTTTAACATTAAGGCTTATAATAACTAAATAAAAAATAAAAAAATTTCCACTCTACCATAATTAATACTTCCTTTACTTGGCAAATATAAACTGTTCTAAATGCATCCACATAGTTAGTTAGTGCTAGTGCATCCACAAGCACCTGCCTAAGTGTACATGTATAGGTCTGTTGTTTATTTTTACTATGACTCTTTTTTTGGAAAATATATTCTCTTCACCACTTGAGAATGTAGAACATTAAGCACAGAAAGGGATTCTTCTACAGTCTTTCAAAACACAGGTCACTTTCTAAGCTATTGAGGTCTGTGACACTCAGAAATGCCTCTGGAGTTGCCATTCCTCTAAAGACCTGCACTATATATAGGACCATCAAAGCTGTTTTCTGAAGAACAATTTCCTTTAGAGATATGCTATGGGATCCTAATTATCTCCTGAACAAATAGTCAAGCTATCCCACGAGTGCCAAAGGGCAGATGTTAACAGCAAATTAAGAAAAACTTAATTGAAATAGCAAAAATTACAGATGTTTGCAATTAAATAAGACATATAGGGAATGTCCAGACTTATCTGAAGTCTTTTTTTATTTTAAACATCATAAATGGTGTTCCTACTTATATCACACAGATTTCCTTTTCCCTGCCAGCATTTAGTTAGAAATGTACAATCTAAAACTGAGCAGAGAAGTTACTTGGGAGGGTGAGGAAGATAAAAAGGACAGATAGGTGTGTCTAGGTCTATATTCCCAATCAGATAAATCAGCCACAAGGTCAGCTGCCTTTTCAAAGCTTACAGAGCACTACTATCATAGCACCAATTTGATTATATTTGCTTATATTTTCACAAGCAGCTATTGATTATTACATGTAAGGGCAAGACTATTTCTGCACAGCATGCAGACAAGACTTCACCTATCCAACTACCTTCTGTAACAAATGCAGCTCTCCTGAAGTGGTCTTTTCCTTTTGTTCATCCATATTCTACACATAAATAGGGCCCAGTCAATAAAAATTCTCATGTCTTCCAATTTTCCAATTAAGTCAACTGGAATTTCGAATCTGCAGAGATTGATGGGCCAAATTGCCAAAATTTTACTTATATTCATCATGTCACGTGCACTTATCATACACCTAATATTTCAATAATGTACATACCACTAGTGTCACTTTTATTACTTGAGATGCAAACCTTCTAATGAGGTCTCTATAATCCAAACACTGTTTTCTATACCTCAGTTTGATTTCTCAAATGGTTAACAGAACATACAGAAGAACAAACAACCAAAATGCCATAAACCATTTGTGATGGGTCCAGGCATTTCCTTCACAGACACAGGGCTAAAGAAAAAGCCAAGAGATTACCTAGCTCAGGGTTATTTTGTAAGGACCGCACAGGAATGCAGAACAGGGCTAGGAGAACATTCTCCTTCAGCCTTTGGGTTTCAGGTGAAAACACACAGCTGCAGTGCATCTATTCCCTACTCACCTAAGTGAGGAAACAGATCAGTGTCCAGCTGCTGTTTTCGAGTGCACAGTTTCACCAGTCTCTGGAGCCGGCTCATGCAGGACGAGTGCGGAGAGAAGGCTGTGGCTTTCATGAGGACCCGGTCAGTCCTGGGCGGCTCCGTGACAGGAGCCCTGGCGGGTGGCAGGACAGGCAGAGGTCTCTTGTTAGACAACTGCCGTGCTTGTGCTATAGTGTGTGTGGTGGGTGCCACTCCCTGCATTGGTAGGCTGGTGTTCAGAGGTTGAGGTGACTTGCAGACTATGCCCTGCGGTAGCCCTGTCGGCTTTAACGAAGCTGATGAAGGTGGCAGATGGGAGTGCTGCTGCTGCAGAGGCTGCTGCTGCAAAGGTGCAGGAATGGGGCTAAAGTGCTCTTGGCGAACTTTTAAAATCTCTGTCTCTCTCTGGCGCTGCCGGTTTTGAGCCAACTTGCTCTGCAACTTTTTCTTCACTGTTGCCCCTTTCTTTAGGTCATCATCCTCCTCATTGAAAGCAAAGGGGTCTTCTAATTCTGCTTCCAGGTAGTGGAGAGGAAGCCTTGCCCCTGGAGGGGAGAGGGACATCCCATCCAGTCCATTGGGCATCTTCAAGGCCAGGGTGGGCACTGTCAGACTGAAGGCCATAGCATCCATCTGATGCCTGACCTTCACCTCCTCTATGGGATCATTCTTTTTCTTCCTCTCCTTTTTCGGTATAAAGCCAAGTACCTGCAGGTGGCTGTTGCAGTACCTTGGAAAAGTAAAAGCAGTCAGTTATTAACTAAACTTCTGTACATAAAATCTGAAGACAGGAAAACACTTAGGAGAAACCTGCACACACATCTCAAGCAAATACAAACTGAAACACAAGAGGTTTTATAAGAATCGTACACAGCTGCTTCTAATACAACAGGTAACTATGGTGCTTCAAAACCAGCAGGAAAAAATTTATGAAAATTACTATTTCTAATGTTAAGATATAAGATTCTTCATCCATTACTCCTAGGAGAATCACATACAATCATTCAAAATCTTAACTCTTTAATAGGGTAAACAGTTAAAATCCAAAGTGAAGAAAACAAATGGACAATCTGATATATAAAGCAGCAAGAATGTAAGCTATTAACTGATCAATTCAAAAGCTCCTAAGAAAAATTACACTGAAGACCAATTCCTTTCATTTGTCCATTCTTTCAGTGGAAGTAGTTTACATTTTCATCAAGGCACACATCATTATTATTATTATTATTATTATTATTATTATTATTATTATTATTATTGTTGTTGTTGTTGTTGTTGTTAACATTAACATTAACATTATCGTTATTAATAATAATAATAATAATAATAATAATAGTAATAATAATAATAACAACAACAACAATAATAATAATAATAACAACAATTCCACTATAGAAGGGAGCAGTTTCTTATGAGGACAATCTCAGTAGATATCTATCTGCTAGGAAAGAATCACTATTTCCACTTACTGAACAAGCAGTATAAGTACTTAAATTCTGTTTTAGTCGTTTGATGAATTTTGAAAACAGAGGGCTAGCTGAATATTCTTAAATAAAAATCTAGTTTAAAACAAATCCTCTGCTGCTAGAAAGCATTTACACAATGCCAGAAATATGTATACATAAAACCCACAAGAATGGATTTTAAGTTCTTGTAGCATGAAAAAAACTTTCAAAGACATGCTATTAAAAAAAAAAAGAAAGTAAAAAGGTCTTTGAAAACCTGCCATGAAAGTAAAAATAATTACAATTTATGCCACAGATAACGTAGTAAAAAGCAAGCAATTAACTTTTGTTTGATTGGAACTAGCATGTGACAGAAATTTAGGAACCATGATGTGATCCTTTTCCTATATGCCATAGGCAGCCACCCCTGTAGAATCCACCAACAATCAAAATTTCCTCTTGAATCCCCAGAATCCCAACTATAACCTACAGCTTATAGATGACCAAAGATACAAAGAAAAAGTGATGTCTGCATCAAGGTAATTATAGACAAGATAATGAAATACCCATGAAGGTATTCTTTAAAATCTGATCAGTATGAATCTGAGAACAGTAAGTTTTGTTGAAAAATAGGTTAAAATTATATTATTTCTGGTCTTCATGGAGCAAAAAATGGCAGCCCAAAAGCTCAAAGACAACCCCCCAGAAACGTTTAGCACTTCAGTTTAGTCACTTTCAACTTGTCAACCCATTTCTAAAGAAACAATGTGTGAACAGCTCTAAAGGGTCCTTAAAAGGGAAAAAAGAGAAGGCAAATTCATACATGCTCTCTCTTTTTTAATGGTCTCCATATATGTAGCTTCTTGAGAGACCCACACTCCTAAGGTTTCACAAATCAGAAAAGGCTGAAAAGCACTGCTACTTATTATTGCCTAAATAATTTCTTAATTACATTATGTTGTAAGTAATAAATAAACCTAGATGAGGCAAGCTAAAAGCCAACAACTTGGGCAGTCCTTATTAAAACACACTGGAATACTGTAAATTCATACTGAGAGATGCACTTCTAAAAATAAAATTATATAATGAGAGCTCAATAAAGCTTTCCTTAAAGTCAACAAGCACTGTTTCCATATTTAAAATTAAGCCCTTTTAAAATATTTTGTTTGAACAGTTACAACAGCACTTTTAGTATGACAGAAGAAAAAACCCAATAAACAGACTAAACAAACACAAGGGAGTTCTATTCCCTCTTATGCCAATAAGAAGAGTATTTTGCTCAACACAAATACTTCCCTTGTATTGTTCAGAACTTAAATTATTGTCATCCTATGCTTGTGCTGATGTGAGGACATAGAACTGCATAGTCTGTTTTCATTGCAAAAACAGTAAGAAAAGAAATACAAAAGGTGAATAAGTCTGTGGAAAGGTAATAAGCTTTCTAAAATTCTCTGAGTTTTAGGCTATTAAGGGTTTGTCTTGTTCATTTAACTAACAGAATGATTTCTATATGGCAGAGAAAAAAGCTTTGGCTCTTATAGCTGACCATACTGTATCACTGAGAGCCAAGTGGCTCCTCTGGACACAAACCCATGGATGCCAGGCTACAACATTTGGATTCCAGTACACACTGACTTGGCTTTGTGCTTTACGTTCTGTCAACTCCCTGTCCTCCAGTATAACCAAGGCTGTTACACCTTGGACTAACAGGAGCAAGAAACCAGGAAGAGCAGTTCAGTCTTCTCTGGGTAGAGAAAACTGCACACCAGCAGTTTTGGCTAGGCAGAGTTCTCAGTAGCACCACTTCAGCCTTGACCTTGTCAGGCTCTTGCTAGCCCTGTGCACAGCCAGGGGGACATGCACCCACATTTCCCCACCCTGCACATTCCAGGATGGCTCTTTAGTTGGCCCCAGCCTAAACTGGCTCTGACTCCACGCGGGGCTGCAGAGTCTGCATTAGTAGTTCAAGCTCCATGGAAGTCAGATTACTGGGAAGACAGGAACTGAACCTGCAAGTAGTACAGTGCTTTTCACAAAGCTTTGAGCACAAAATCCATTACGGTTAAGCTGGCCCTACAAAAGCCAATTCTGACAAGCCTGTCTTAGAGGCTCAGTTTGTCACTTCTGTAACCTGCGAGTATCACAATACGTATCTAACACAGGTTCTTTCCCCTTCCTATCCAGTGCCAAAGGCACTTATTTTGTGCAGGTAAAGTCAAATGAAGTCCACACATAAGGTGGGTTGATATCCATTAAAATTATCATAACATGAAGCACACAAAATGTGATGGACTCTGAAGACTTCAGCTGGACAGCTTCTCACATCTACTGGGAAGGCAAGAATTCAGACAGTGAGGTTTTCCATCTACAAACACATTCTGCTTCTTAGTACACCCCAGCTTGGTATCAATGTCCATCACTTACTTAAAAGAAGATCCAAATAAACTGGGGAAGAGCTTGTATATTAACAAAATATTTAAACATTCTCTAAAGTGAGGAGAATTAGAGACAAAATTGTGTTTAACCCATCTAAATTGTAGTAAACCTATATTTAGAAATCAAGTTGCATTTCATTATCTTTGTGTGAATCTGGTAAAGAAAGAAGTAGGAGATGTATTCAGAGAAAACAGATATAAAACCCATGTGTGTATCATCACACATATATATATTCTTTAAAAAAACAAGATAGTGAATAGAAAAATGAGACATCAAATAAGGCAATGAAGTCTACTATTAGTAGATTTAGTTTGTAGAATGTTAGTGGTTAATAAGAAATCAAATAATATGCATCATGTTAACTATCTTTGTGGTTGGTAGCATCTCATTTGTCTGGGGTCAAGTGATAATTCTTCTTAATTATCTGTGGACACACTATGAAGCTTTTGGCAAATAACACATGCAGCTTCTTGAAATACTTTTTTTAAACCATCTCTAAAAGTATAAAAGAGGATAACTGTCAGAGCATCATACAGCCTGCTTCTGATCATGTACAGTTATGTGTCTAAAACTGTGACAAAATGACCATCTGACAATAATTCTGTACACAGAAAATGAAAAGCTATGAGTGAAGAACTCAGATATTGCAAACATCCTTATATTGAATGAAGTGTGAAAAAGTCTTCTAAGAAACAGATACAGGTTTGCCTGCCAAAAAAAAAAAGAAGTTTAACAGCCACAGTCTTATCACTAGCATTCATTAAATGTTATTGTTAAAATTAAACTCCGCCCCGAGAAACAGTCTTTTAAAATATTCTTTCAAAATATCACATCCTCTCATTTGAAATTAAAAGTTTATTTTCTTTCAGACACCTGCTGTCCTCTTCAAATACTGTAATGTGACACTCGACATGCAATTGAATTATTCTAATATAACATACACCAGATGTCATGACCATGCTTCACTTTAGCTTGAGAAAAATCAAAAAGAACAAAGTGTGATCTCAATTCAAGGTGTAAAGAAAAATCACAAATTCCATGGGAACACGAGATGTAAAAAAGTGTCATTACTATTACTTCTATTGTTTTTCAGTATGACCTCTGGTAAACAGGAACTCTCTCAGTCAGCTCTTGCATCTGAAATTACAGCATACCATTTGTGCTAACAATTTCTATGATCATTTCTGTGAGCTTATTTCCAAAGAGCCTCAATTGTACAGTAGCAAAGAAACACTCACTGACTGTCAAATTACAGCTTGAAGTTATTCATCTTGTGCCATTTGAGCATTTGCCCTACAGCTTTTGACAAACATTCATGTTTTTTTCTCACTTCATCAGTCTCCTCAGCTGAAATGGCAGGTGAAGTGTAAGTTAATTTAGAGCACAGTCCAACTGTTGTTTCAGACAAGAGAAGGAGCTGTGAGCTGAGAAGGAAGTTATATGTAGGGCACAGTGGGAACACTGCTAATAATGCAAAAGGTTAGTGAATGACAGCTAATAATGTGAAAGGTCAGTGAATAGTGGCTTGTGTTTTTTGGCATATTTTGTTCATATTTTAGGTTTTAAAAAGCATTTCTAAGAGAATAAGCCTCAGATAGTTAACACATTAATTAAACACTGTGTTACTGGCAAAACCTGCAATGATGGCTCTGAAAAACAGTCATATAGAAGACATATATAGAAGACAGACAAGATTAGACAAATTCTGCTATTTCAGCCCGAGTAGCACCAATAAGACTGGTGTTCAGAAAGTCTTGAAGAGCAAGGAAGAATGCCCTTGTGGTTACAATATGGGCTGCAATTCAGGAAATTTGCTTTTAATTCCCAGCTCTCAACAACTTAGAGGACTATATTTTGCAAGGAATTTAATACCTGGGCACTCTGGGCATCTTCATTTGGGTAGGGAAGGGGAGAGAAATACGGGAAGCAAAAAGAAAAAGGGAGTATACGGCACTTTCCCAGCCGGCTTATCTGTTATCAGGTAATATTTATTTTATTCCAGGAAAACAACACTACAGATCAGTACCAAATCATCAACACAGAATTGTAACTCTGGATTTGTCTCTATGTGTCACTGTTCCCTGTGTCCAGAAGATAAGCATTTTCAACTACTTGTCCTGAAAGAGCAGATGGAAGTGTGCTTTTGGCACTGCTGGCTAAACAAGCAGGCCTTTCTAAGAGTATTGTACTGTGACTGACAAAGCAAATGAGTTAGAACAGCTGATATTGTGTAGCAGATTTGATCCACAGTTAATAGTGAACTTGAGAAAAGCAGTGAACTCTTCCCCTAAACTTCCTTGGTATTAAGTTACTGCCCTCTCACTGAGTGCTTGACTCCCACAAAAAATAAAATAAAGTTTACTGGTCTTCCAACAAAATCCTCAAAGGAACATCCTGGAATACAATTCACTCAGGCCAGTTCCTCCCTCATCCTGAAACCAGGCAGCAACTGAAATACAACATCCCAGCCACTTCCCACTTTGCAGAGAGGAAACCCCAACTCACCTACGGTCCTCAGACTTGGGGATGGGGTTGGTGCAGCGTTGGCTGTTGTACTTGGCCACATATTCACATTGCTTGAAGGGGGCAGTCTTGTCCTCCAGAACGTGTCTGATACAGAAGGCGTAGCCGTTAAGTCGCCTCTGCTTGCACAGTTTGGGGCTGTATGAGCACAAGGGCTTATTGTCAACCTCAGAGAAGTGTATGTGTTTGCCTTCATACATCACGTGACTCTATTCCTTGTGAACATCAGCTGAAAGAAGCAAAATATTGAGACAAATCACATAAGGGGAAAAAAAATTGGATTCAGTTCTAGGTTTTTGGCCAGAAAGAAGGATCCAAAACAATACCTGATTTTAAATCTTCTGTACCATGTCAGTGTTAAGAGAGAGCCCCAAGGACACCACTATCCTGGAATGATGATGAACCAAGATGAAGCAGATTGTCTAAGGAAAATATCAAAAGAGTCAATGTCAGTCAGAATAAAACAGATATTACTACAGTAAGTCAATGGGCACATGTAGTCACCAAGCTGTGGTTCAGCTAGCATCCAATAAAACAATAGCACAATAGTTTTCCATCAGTAGTCACAGATCTTTGGAAAACATGAAAAACATAAAAGAAATTAGCAGGGGAAAGAAAATTCTGCCACCACACTTAAATCTCTTAAACAGAACTTCACTCATCTACCAGAAAGTGATTAGAAGCTACAAGTTGAAAAAGGTTAAGTGTCAGATTAGATCATTTGCTTTCATAAACCAAAGGTGGTTTTTCCCCCTAAGTAGGTTCCTACAGTGCAAATCCATGCAGCCATAAGGTACTTTTTAAATTCCCAACATTATGAAGGTCTTTGGCAATCATTTTTTAAAAAACATAAACAAAATCCCCAAACCATGCCAAAGTAGTTTTAAAAAACCCTAACAATACCTACATTCTGCAGCTACTGTGATACATTAAGTTTAACCTACAGAAGGTAGCCTTTATTCAGAAAAGTCATCCTGAAGCACTGGAATGAACTCTTTGGAACACTGTGCATTCATTCAGTACCCAATTCAGTTTCATATGTTATACACCAAGGAAAGGAATATTCATAGAGGTGATTTTCAGGAAATATGTAATAAATTAGAGGCATGTGATGAATGTACATATTACCACCTAAACGAAATTACTTGTTCCCAAGGCCCAAAATGGCAAGAGCAGAATTGCTAGGAGGAAGCCTATATAGACTTGCAGGAAAGATGTACTTTTCTCTTGTAAAGGTACAAGCCTCCACTTTCTGTTGTAAAATGAGTACCATGAGAAAATGACAGAGCACTATGGCACTGGGGGATCTAGAAAAACAATTTTAAGTCACTAGGGCAAAACAAAATACCCTGTCCCACAAAGTAAACAGCATAAATCTGGCCTTCATTAGCATATATCTAGCTGTAGAAGCAGAAACACAGAAGAGTACTAAAATATTTAAAAACACACTTAAAATTCTTGGAACAGCTGTATATGCACACATACAGCATACAGAGCGTATTAATGGAGACAGGTGCTACAGACTGTAACTACAGTCTTGCAAGCAACCTGAACATTCATTTGAAGATAATGGTAACTTTGTGTTTCCTCTTGATACACATTTTCCTTTTCCATGTACACAGGGAAGCAGCCACTCCCAGAGGCCGGGGCCTCACACCTTGCTTAAACGAGAGAGCCACAACATAAGCAAAGGACACCTAGTTCCAGCTCCAATCGCTTTTCCCAATTCTTCTCACGGCATGGAAGCACATACACTACATATATATACATATAAATATATACATATAAATATATACATATATATATGTATATACACAAAATCAACCCATGACTGGAGTATGACTTTCCACAAAACATCAGTCTTAAGAACAAGAAAGTTCATTGTTGACTGTGCTCTTCAAAAAGACAGAATGGGAACAGGGAACAATCTCTTCTTTAGCATGTTAAGGACCAAATATTCCTTTCAGTCACCTTGGCTCAGGCAGATACTGACATACTCTTCAGCATTATTCAGCAACAACATGAAGAAAAACATAAATCCCATGGGAACACAACCCATACAGGAATTGTGGTCAGTGTTTGTATCCCATATGTTTGAGAGATGGACTCTTCTATTACTATGGCAGCAAAAGTAATTAAATGAGTCTTTACTTGCATCTCACACACACAAAGCTGACAGAAGGCCTTTGCTGGAAAGTCTGCTTCCCTCAGTTTATCAAAGCTTGTATTAGGTAGCATACTGGACTGGACATAAAACTTGAAAGACCAAGTGTATCTTGCTGCTGGGGTGACCCACATGTTGCTCTCTATTTTCTTCTGGTCTATTTGTCACCTTCTTTTAAACTACTACTATCATGCTTTGCAGAGTTTCTGATGAATCACTAAGTTTCTCCTCTTTTGTACAACCCAGCTGTATTTCTCTTCTGAAGGTTAGCAAGCAACAGACCAAAGAATAAGAGTTCCTCAGGATGGTTCCAAAGTAAATAGTGAGAAATGCATACCTTGTGTGCCTCCGTTAAGCTTCTGTAAAGAAACTGCTCCACAGTTCCCAGCCACTATAATCCTATATTTATTCTTGTGGCCACAGTCTTATTTTTGGATTTAACTCATAATTAAGTCTTATTTCTGCATTTAACTTGACTGTGTCAAGGTAGGCATAGTATTTCATTTCTCACTTGCCTGAGAGATACAGGGCACAAGGACAATGCCATATGACAATGCCACATTCACACAAAAATACTGACAATAATCCCCAGGGAAACCAATGAGCATGAACGTGAGGGTTTGGGTACATATACACTAAGAGAAGCTCAGGCAAATTATAACCAAGTTAAAAATCCTGATAGTAATCAATTAGTGCAACCACAGTGCAAGGAACAAGAAAGCCAATAAACATAGTAGCCAACTAATGTTATATTAAAAAAAAAAAAAAAAAAAAACAACACAGCAATTTTCTCAAACTTGCAATTATATCTTTATTGATAGATTCTTAGAGTCCCCAAAAGACATGTCACTATGTGGTACAGTGCTAGGATCAGAGACTGAAGCTGGACTTCATCTAAAAAGAGCTTAATTTTTTTTTACTTCCATGGCATATCATATGAGAAAGTGTGTGTGTATAAATATATATATATAAAAATAATGAAGACACTTAAATCTCTTCATTCTGATTTCATCTGATGCAATGTTTTATTTTAACAATTTACAGTTCTTAACAGAGCTTTTTGCTGCTACGTAAAAAGTAGCACAAGTATGGAATAGGCACATGTCACTTAACTGAGCAGAACTGAAACTACACTTAGCTAAATAGTGGGTGGGGGAGAAATTATTTTTGTCCCACAGGATTCAGTAAGAGATGACGGAAACATGGACTTCCCCTGGAAAAAGCAAATGCTTAAGCAGCTGTACTTCACTATAAAAATATCACAATACAAAACTTTGTGGAAGCTGGTTTTGGTTTTGCATTTATACTCTACATTGAAGATGTAGGAAGGTTCAACAGAAAAAAAAATTATGCCTACATGTGCTCAAGCTAACTTTAGCCACAATCTGTGAATGAGAAACCAGAAGCTGCTTCTTGAGGAACCTAGATTTTCCTTAAACAACTGATTCTAAATAGATTTTGAGCTAGTCAGAAACTACAGGGCAAAGAACAGAAGAGAATCCAAAAATGCATGCCCTTCCCAAATGATGTAATACATGACTGAGGTTTAAAAAATAATGGTCGGGAATAAGGTAAATACAGAGCAGTCATACCAAATCACACAGTATTGCAGCTAGGGGTACCTGATGAAGTTAGTAAGAGATTGACTCAAAACATTCCAAGGAAGTATTTCTTCATTTTCACTACTCACAGGTAGTGAACTGCTGGAGCTTGCTGTCACATGAGACTGTGGAAGCAGACAGTACAATCAGGTTCAAAAAGGCAATAGAGAAGACAATGGGGCATAAGTGATGCACCCGCTAGCATGACCAATTTAACAAATATGGATGGTGGAGGAGTAAGAGAAGAAAGCACAAAAAAAGTGTCAAGGCTTTCATGCCCTTCCTAAGCAGCATCACTTACTCTTACTGCCCAAGACAGAACATCAGCTTGGATCCAAGCTAATCTGACCCAGAAGGGTATTTTTCACATTCTTATGAGATTATCACTAAAATTTGTAACTTCGTAACACATTCACTTCTCCCCTTGTCCCACTTTTTATTCTTGAGCAGCTGACTGGAAGAAAATCTCCTCCCTCTGGCTAAAGTCCTATCTGGGCATGTGAAGAAGAGTAACAAACTTAGCACCCCAGCAAGGCTTTATAGCAAGGACAGGCAGGACACAGAGCAAAGTCACACTCTGAAACATCAACCCTTAAGAGCAGAGCTATTTGTCCTGCTGAGTGCAGCCACTGGTAGTCTACAAGACAACTGAAGGTGGTTTGCACAGTAACTGCAAAAAGAGAAATTAAAGATTTCAATACACAGGTACACAGCTGTCCAACTGCCAATACCTACTATCACCCTCTGGAAGAAGCCAGCTCCCAACTGCTTTTAGTACTGGCTTTTCAGTACAGGCATAACCAGCTCCCTTGCAGTGCACATCAGCTCCCAAGACAACACAGTTGCAGCTCTGCACTCCATATACTCTCTTCCAAAATAGTTTAAAAGTCCTTCAGACAGGCTGGAAAACAGTGCAGCAGCAAACTTTGGAAGATGATCTTTACTACAACCATACCCAAGTACCAGCATTATGTCATGCAGAAATCTGGTACCTGACATTGTGAGTAGTCTACAGGGAAGTTAATGGCTTACTCACTAACAGAAAGCCCAAAGCGCTGGAGCCTCAAAACTCAGATGGGTAATTTTGCACAAATGCTGTGCTGAAAATATTAGAGTATTTTAAATCATGTGGGTTGATACATTCTTAAACATATGCTCAGAAGTTGACATTCAATGTACGTAAGACCCTTTTAGGCAATGGAATCCCCAAATGCATTGCAAATTGCAAGGCAATTATATGCTGGTGGTTAAAAGATGTATAATTAAGAGGACTGAGCTCAGAGCTTCACACACTGCATCCAAACAAAATCCACAACTGCAGAGGTCTTTACTGTGTTGTTTGCATTTGCTAATACCAGCCTAAATTTCATGTTAAATTACTCGGTCTGTTCATGACATCTCACACACAAGGTACAATCATCTCCGTACGTTCCCAAAACCATCAGCTTGGGGCCAGAAGTAGAACATGGATCTACAAGAATCTCAGCTTCTCCACAAGCACAAGTAACATAAACAGTAGTTTTGTCATTTCCTCTTGACCAAGAAAGAACAAGAACCTGCCACTGTCAGACCCATTTCCTGAAACAGAGCAAATATGCAGAGTGCAAGATGTTTGGAAGATGAACAGAAGCCATAAAACTAATGACAAAAAGACATGCACTTGAAGTTATTTCATAGCAGAACTTTTCAATCAGTATTAGTAAAAAGTATACTTCTAAGTATAAATCTAAAACATCCTTTTTTTTTTCTATTTTATAGCAACTAATACCTCTCTTAGAAATGTTTTGTTCTATCAAGAGAAGCTGTACCACATCTAATTGTGATCAACACCAACACCACAAAGTTGTAACCTCTGTCCCTATGTTGTGATCTAACCATAAGTTTGGCTTAGTTCTAGACTTTCAACAGCTCAATTCTCTACTACACTCAGCTACCAAACTAATTGTTGAAACAATAGTCTTTTTGTCAGTAAAAGCACTCAAACTGAGACAGAGAACACTGGGAAGCAACCAAAGTCAACTCCAAGAGTTTCTGTACAGAACACTTCTATTAACTAGAGTACAGCCCTTACTCAGCCTCTGAAGTGCAGGAACTGCAACACACATGCAAGTACCTGACAGATCAAGGCATTCAACATGTGAAGATCTTACAAGTTATTTTTAGTTAGCACCTGGAATTGTATTTTGGACTACTTTTTTACATATGCCAAGATCTGACTAAAAAGAAAAGAAGCAATATTGCCCTCATTCTGCCTTTTTAGAAAGCTTATTACTTCAGCTCTGGCAAAAGGCAGTTCACATTGCATAAGGACGTCCAATATATTAACAGAAAAGCAGCAGAATGTTTTAGGCAACACTGGTAAAACAGATTATGTTTCAGAATATAACACAATAAATACTGAATTAAACTTAAGCGCGATTCCTAATAATAGCAACAGCTAGAGAACTTGCAGACTTGTTAACTAGTTACAATCAAGAGCAGAAAACAGCTATGAAGACAAAAAACAGAAGCCTTTGCTCACAAACTGAACAGGTTCTTTTTGTTTTCCTACACCGAATGAACTTAAGCAGGAATTTTCATTTTAGTTGATTCACTGATCTGTAGCTCATAGCACCTTAGAGAAAACCTGACAAAGATTGCCAAAACCTTAAAAAACAACAAACACTTAAGACTGTGGACTTTAGAAACTTCAGAGGATTTCCAAAGAAAAAAAGAACTTACGTAGGAAAATTTTTAAGTACAGCCAAGAGAACATTCCTATAGATTTCAAAAAAGTAATTTCCTAAACATGGCTATTCTTGACCTAAGGTTCAAGATGGGCTCTGTATCTTGAAAGTCTTTTGAGCAAGGATTACTCTATTTGAGAAGAAGGTCTCAGGCCCCAGTCCTGCTATCACATCCTCACAGGGAGGTTGTCATGCACACTTATTTCAATGTAGTTATAAACAGGCCTGGGTTTTCCCAGGATGAGCAGGGCTGCAAAGAGGTAGCCTTCAAATACAGCAACAAATGAATCCTTTAGGACATTGCAACATGGCAGAAATGCACTTTAAAAATATTATCTCAAAATATCAAAAGCAAGACTCTGAGATAAAGTAGAGGTTAAACATACCACAACACACCTTGCATCTGTACTTGGAGGGAAAAAAAAAAAAAAGTCCAAGTCTTTTATTTATTCAAATAACAGATAACCTGCCCTTCCATATGAGGTTAAACAAAATACCTTTGTCATATTTTTAGTCTCAATACTACAAAGAAAAATAAGCTTATTTTCTCACAATACAGTATCATTCTTGCTTCAGTAGGAATACTCAATATATAAACCAATAAAGCTTCTCACAGAGGAGCCTTTCAGCAGCTATAAGCTATTGGAGTTTCAGTGTGGTCTTACAATAAAATTTGTACCTCTTGATGATTTACCATACCACGAGAACATGGCATAGGCAGTTCTGTAGGACCAGGCCCTCCACACAAATTCGTTCACTCATCACAAAATACTGAACATCAAAATAACCCCCAGTATGTAAATTTTGCGTTGCTTTCTGTAAATAATTTAGATTTACAAATAACGAAACTTGTGTGATCTCTGTATATATTACAAACAATTCATGCAAAAGGCTGAATGTTGTGACAGCTTCATACAAAACACAAGTGCTCCAGCTCAACCATCAGCAGTGGTACCTGGTGGGCATGGCCTGAGCATGAAGCACTGTCAGTAGAGGTGAGCCCATAGGCGAGGGCACCAGCCTATGGGGGAATAGTGCATTGTCCTAATTTTGTCAATTTTATTTTTAAGTCTCCCAATCCTCAAAAACTAAAAGGCCTTAAAATAAACCTGCGTTGCATGTTGTTCAGTAACAAAGTTAGAACTAACTCTGTGTATTTAAATCAGATGGCATAATATAAGGCTTTAAGGTGAGCATCACTGTAACTTCCAAAATTCATTTGAGGTTACTTGTACAAAGCCGTTATCACTTTGACCTAAGAGACACATTAAGGAATATTTGACCAAAATGCGCCACCTCCCACATTAGAAACCGGAGCTATTTCACCTGTGCGGGGTGAAGCGCCTTGGTGGGTCTTCCAGTGCACTCACTTCACAACTACCAGACGTTCTTTTCCCTGGAAAAAAGGATCCTTTCATTGGCAGTCCTGGGGGCAGCAGCAGCTCACACAGACCCCCCAGCCCACAGGGACATCTGGGAGCCCACTGGGACACGAGAGGGGCCAGACACAGCCCTTGCCGTGAGGGGCTACCGAGTTGATGCCCGGCCCCGGCTGAGGTGCCAGGGGCTGTGGCTCCCGTCCCGCTAACGGGTCCCGGCACAGTGGGGCGGCCGCGGGACCCCAGCCCGGCCCGGCAGGGCTCAGGCAGCCGCCGGCCCGGCGTGTGCCGGGGAGCGAAGGTGCAGCCCGGGCAGACCCTGCCCCTGTTCCCTGCTCCGGGGGCCGGCCCGGGGCCCCACGTGCCGGCAGCTTAGGGGGCGGGGGGGGGACACTCCGAGGGCTTCCCCGCACCCCCAAAACCACCCCCCGCTCCCTCCCAAAAAGTTGTGCGGCGAATGCACCCGCCACCGGCCCGGCCGAAGGGGGTCACCGACGGGGGGAAAGGGGGTACGGGACGGGCGGGGGGAAACCTGCGGCCGCATTCCGAGGTGCCCCCGCCCCGCCGGCACCGTCCCCGCGGCCGCGGGCGCGGGGTGGGCGGCGGCGGCGGTGGGGGGGAAAGCACCCCAAAATCGCCGCGAAACTTTCCAGGCCGCGGCCGGCGCAGCCCCGCGGGACCGGCACCGCCTCCGCCGCGGCGGCCCCGCACCGGGCTGGGGGAGGGTGTGCCCCCCACCCCGCCACCGCTCATTAAAAGTCATTTCGGCGAATTAATGCCGCCCCCGTCTCCCCGTCCCGCGGCCCCCTCGCTCCGCGCGGGGGGCGGGGGGGCTTGGGGGGGGGGGAAGAGCGGCCCCGGCCGCGGCGCCCCCACCGCCTCCCCCCAGCCGCCCGGCCCCGGCGGCGGCGGGGCTCGGCCCGCTCTGGGCCCGGGGCCCGGCGCGGGGCACCCGGCGGGGCGGGGAGCGGAGCGGCCGGGCCGCGCCGCGCCGAGGCCTAGCGCCCCCCCGTCCCCGTTCTCCCCCGCCGCCCTTCACCTCCCAGGCAGAGGCGCCGCGCCCCGACCCTCCCGCTGGGCCCCGGCGGCCGTCTCACCCCCCTCCGGCGCTGCTCCCGGCGCCCGAAAGCTTCCAAAACCCCCCTGGCTCCCCGCACCCCCTACCGCGGCCTACGCCACTCCGGCCGATCCCCGGCCTCGCGTAGCCCGCCTCCCCGCCCGCCCTGCACCCTCCGCACCGCCTGCCGCGCTACGCGAGCCCGGGGATGCAGGCCGGGCCTGGCTTACCTTTCCAGCTGCTTTTTTTTCCCTCCTCTCTCTCCTCTCCCCCCTTTCCCTCTGTTGGGCTGACAGATCAGAGTTTCCTCCCCAGCAGAGGGACTGGGAATGTGCTCGGGCTCTGTGCTGAGGAGCTGCTGCCCCCCTGTCTCTGAGAAGATCCTGCTTTTTGTGGGGAGGAAGCTTTGGGGGCTCTTTATTATTTTAAAACTACAAAGTGCTCAGAGGGTAGGTGATTATTAAGGGGAATCCCTGAATATATTCTCCAGCAAAGAAGGCAGGGCTGCTGGGGCTGCTCAAGAAGAGAGCCAGCAGCCTCCTATAGCACCACTACAGGCACCGAGAGGACATAACATCAGAGAGCGGCTCCTCTGCCCTCCAAAACAACAACTTTCCTACCATCTTGGAGGTAGTAGAGAGGGAGAGAGGGAGGGGGAAAAAAGTACAGAAGGTTTTTATAAAGTGTCAATTTGGAAGAGGCAGCCAAATGGCCAAAACAAAATATTTTATCATTTGTGTGACTTTTTATTTTAAATAAAAATAAACTACAAAGGCTCGGGGCTGAAGAAATATTTTTTTTTAATAACCTGTAAAGATCAGCTCTCTGGAAAAAAAAATTAAAGGAGGTACGGTAAATAATATATTTTTAGTAACTTCGTTGTTCTTAAAATAATGTAATTTTTTTCTGTATTTATAAAGTTGATAACTTTTTTGACATTGTGTGATGGTTCTAAAAATTAGTGTGTAATTGTGAAAGTTCGTGTAACTTTTTTTTTGGTACTCATAGTCTTAGTAAACAGCCGAGATTGATGTTGAATATTTTGGTGTAAGTGTACCATAACGTCTTTCTCTCTCTCAAGATATTGTAAATAAAATTGGATATACAGGTAGGGAAAAAATAATATTATTTTAATTTTTACTTTTTTTATTTACTTCTGGAGTGGGCTATGTAGAAAAACAATGGGGGTTTAATGTGAGTGAGAGGAACCTATGATAGTTATCTGAGAAATTGTGCTGTCATGAATTTAGCATTGTCTGCTCTTCAGGATGGGATGTGAAAAAACAGAGCTCATAGCAAGAAATTTGGGGGCAACAGTTGAGTTTTGTTTTTAATGTTTTCAAAGCACTTTGCAGCCTTCTAAAAATCTGTTTTGGTTCTTTTTAAGTTACTGTTTTGATTTGGGGACTTTGTTCTTGGTATTTATGAATATTATTACTAACTTATGGAGTTGAGAAATGCTATAAATTTATACCACAGTGTCTTGTAATATAAATTAATAGTATTTTTCTTCGCTGGAGATTCTTTTATTAGATTGCAAAAAGTACATTAAATGCTATCAAAACAACATCAGATGCTGTATGTTTCTATAGGTGAAGACACTGATCACTGTATTCAGCAGATAATGTTTCTTGAAGTAGTATTATGCACAGCCCTATTCAGAGATGAACTGCAAAGATGCCTTTTTATTTGTCCCAAAGGAAGAGGAAATAATTAGGAAACTAATGAGCTACACATTATGTTTTTTCCATAGTAAAAATTATTCAGGTGGTATAGACTAATTGAACTGCAGTCAGACTAAGGTCATATGGATGAATTTATACTTATCAACCTCTTCCTCTCCCATGCCAAATCTGAAATATATTGGTTTAGTTCAGTTTTTGTAATCTTAAAAACAAAAAACCATATTTTAGGTACATCCGCATTTCAAAACATACTTTGAGTTTGCCCAGCCTGCATGATGAGCGTAGTTTCTGTGTTCATAGTAGGTTTTTCATTTAGATAAATAGGTTTTAATTAAAGTATAATTAAAAATCAGCTGGTCTTTGTGTCAAACTGGTTTTGTTTAGCAGCAGATTTTTTAGATTATGGTTAGTCTACCTAGCTCATTGTAATGATCCAGAGTGTTGCGTTCAATGGAATTATTACATGGGAAGTGTTTTTCCATTATTTGAATTTTTTTTCTTTTTTTGTTATTAATCTGTTAAATGCATAGTTCTGCTGATGCTAGAAAATAAGAAAAAAAAACCCAAATATGTTGCTCCTATATTGTACTTCAGAAGAGTTTGGATTTTGTATAGAAGTAATGCAATAATTAGGGTCCTTCGTAATTTTACCAGTCATTATTGCTTCATATGGTTCAGATGCTTCATATGCTTCAAAGCATGAAAGATGATTATTCTTTTTGTAAGCTGTTTCAACAAAAATTACTTTTATATCCTATACCTAAAGTTCATTACAGGAATGACAGGGATTACAAATGTTGGTCAGGTAAACTGCAAACCCTTTGAAATATTGCAAATAAATTGTCTCGATTTAGGAATTAAACTAATGCAGCATAAACTAGTATTTCATTTTCTTTTATTCTAAATAGGACCAAATTCTCAGACCCCAGACCCCATTTTGCAAATGCTTGCAGGCCTTACTAACACTTACTAATTCAGGAGTGTTTGAAGGATCCCTCTGTAATTCCTTGCATAAAACTCTTATCAAGTCAGTAGGATTTTACTAGAGTACCAAATTCAAGTTTCAGTATAAAGTGATTTCTTGTATCAACCGTTGTGTTAAATAAGAGAATTGCTACTTTCAACTTAATTCAGTAGTTCAGTATCATTCAGTCATTCAGTTGAAGTTCTCTTCATTGGGCTATTAAGATGGTTTATGTGTTTTAGGAAGAGAGGCACACCATGAACAACTAATCTATGCTGCATCTCTCTGTGGTACTCCTAGAATATCTGTACAGCACACTTAGTATCTTGGAATTGTGTTTTTTAAATGCGATGCAGAGGATTCAACATTTTAGAGAAATGGCTGTGAATGCACTTGAGAAGCTGAGCACAGAAACAACATTAAACCTTTTCTTTGACTTATGTGTTTGACTTTACAGATACTGCCTTTAATCGGATTACTTGCCTGCCTAAATTTAAACATGCATCATAGTAGCATTGCACATTTTGGTGAGATCCTGAGATCTATTTGATGTGTTTTAATTGTGAAGCCAGAAGTTTAATGCCAAGCAAAAGGAGAAACGTTTTGAATCTGGAAGTTCAGAATAGGAAAACTTGAAATGGGATACTTCAAGTATCTTGTACAAAAAAAAATTCAATCTTTTTAAGGAGGAGAAAGAGGAAAAATTTGCCAGATCTTGGTTGTGTGGACTATTCAACAGAGAAATTAAAATTTGTACTTTATGGATAGATACATTTATTTAACAAAACTTTATTTACCTGAGAGTAATTTGCTTTTCACTAACTTATTAAGAGATGCAAATATTATTTTAACTGTTTTGTTGAAAATAAAATGTTACACAGTAACAAACTAAAGGAGCAGTCTGCTGCTTAGTAATGTAGAATTAAATTATTTTTAAAAAAATATTTGCTTATCTTTATGGACAAGACTTACGTTGGGACATACATTATTTTGATGGATAGAGCAGTGCTCTGAAATTACAGTGGAGAGCAAATTGGATTCTGAAACTTCTTTACAAGGACAATGTGTAAAACCAAAGCACAAAAGGTCCCCTGTACAACATTCAGAATTGTGTTATGGAACTTCCATTTCTTCAGAATGGCCCTGTCTGCCTTGATTTAAATCAGCCTCATCCCTGAGCCAACTGTTCCATCCAGTAAACTTATTGTACACTTGGGCACAGAGTGGTCAGAGAACATTAATGTTCTGTAAATCACAGGTTCTGGCTAATGAGGCATTCTGTGCTGATATGTCTCACTTGTGTTCATAGTGAGACAGAGGGCAGTGACGCAGTGAATAAGCTTTGTGGGTCTAATAAAGCTGTGAAATAGGTGCTTTAGCTTGTACACCAGTTACTGGAGGAGGCTGCATCATGAAATGAACCTTGACTCTCTCCCAAGGTCGTAAGCACCCTGAGTGCAGACCTCAAGAATTCCTGGAGCATGACTTAGGCTCTGTGCGTGTGATGAAGACTCGGGTTCTCCACAAATAGTGTTATAATGTCAGCATCTTGGTATTATTTCTTGAAAGACATATACTGAGGAAACAGTTCCAATGTCTTCAAATGCTTGTGAAAGGGATCAGCAATTTATTTAATTATAAATAGCAATTTATAAAATGCAGGTGGATATTGTAAAGGGGAAGAACAAATCTAAGTGTATAGATGTTAATTCAAGATTTTCATATTGGAAGAGCCACATTTGTATAGAAGATCTTGTCTTTAGGCATTTAAAGACTAAAAAGGGTGAGAAATTAAATAAAACCCAAAGTTATGATACATTCTTCTAAGCAATGTCTTGAGCAGTTGTGATGTGGTACTATTTGTGTAATAGTGGCAAGTTCTGGGGTAAAGCTAACCATTAAATCCCAGCATATTAGTATTGTGGAAAAATGCTTATTCTTACTTTTCAACAGTTCTTTAACATGGAAATTTTACATCAATGGTTGTCTCTTTTCTTGTGTATGTGGGTTTCAGTTACTCTGCTGCAGCTGTATGTATTTGATAACCAGCTTTTTTTTGCCACTTTTCCAAATGAGAGTCCTTACGTTAAAAACACTGTCTACGATCTAAAGATTTTTTGCTAGGAAAAAGTTATGACATAAATTGAGCTTCTTAATTCAGCTGCTAAACTCCTTCAAACCTGTGCTTTAGTGCACTCCTGTATGGCAGATAGCACAGATGAAACTATAAGACAGGGCATATGTACAACAGAGTAACTTTGCTTGACTTTAAAACTCCAAATGCTAGCAAAGCTGCATGAAAGTAATGAATAGTCTTGTTTTCTTGAGTCTTAGGGGCTTCATTAATGCTTTTTTCAGCAATGGGAATTTTGCTGTGGGTTTCAGTAGGAGTATAGCTGCCGAAGTATTTAACCAATTGGGAGCAGATGTATGCTAGCTATTACATGATAATATAATTAATTGATAGTGAACTGTACTGAAAATAGTAATTAACTAAGACTTCACTAATCTGTTCTTCATTATCAATGTGTATTTTAATCTGCATTAAATAAATGGTACTGTCTTCCTAAAGCTCAGCAAAGATAAAACAGTAAGATTCTTAATTGTGGGAAGGTTGTCCAGAGTACGTTGGGCATCTGTGGAGACCTCTTTAAATACAGGACAAATGAATGGAATAAGCTGTCCCAGCAGAATGCTCTAATACCATCCCATTTTACCGGGAAGCCTTCTGTTAATTCAAAGTATACTATCGTATTTTTACTATCTGCGTCTGTCTATTGATATTTCATTAGCTGTAATTGTAGTGGTTAAGAAGTTCCACACTTTATCACCAGTCGTCTCTGCTATTAGTCCAGTTATTCATTTACATTCGGGTTGCAGAGGGTCTTGGTCACCACTGCAGGTTGGAAAGATGAATTCCCACTCTGGACCAAATCAACGGTCTCTTAAGTCTTCTAAGAGGAGGTTCCAACAAAGGTGTGGAATATCCTGTGATGGGTAATTGAGAAATAAAGAGCATGCAGACAGGATTTTTCTAAAATAGTTGGAGCTGAGCTAACATCAAAGCATAAGGCTTAATTAGTGTCTAGGGTCATGGGATTCCTGTGGATTTTGAAAGTTATGTGTTACACATGAAGTTTTTGCTCTTAGTATGTTTTTTTTTGATACATGGTTCTCATCTCTGATCTGTTTCAAAATAAACACAGATGTACAGATGATGACAAG
The DNA here is from genome assembly GCF_029582105.1 of Oenanthe melanoleuca. Classification (NCBI taxonomy): domain Eukaryota; kingdom Metazoa; phylum Chordata; class Aves; order Passeriformes; family Muscicapidae; genus Oenanthe; species Oenanthe melanoleuca. The sequence goes on along the minus strand of NC_079341.1, from coordinate 12,319,310 downwards.
AAGAAATAAAACTATTTATTTGAAATATTAGTTAATTATATTAAAAATTCAGCATTGGCTGAGTAAGGAGATGTCTCTGCTACCTCTTATGCCTCTAAATCTCAGTAGGCTTCTCAGCGTTAGGCACTGTGAATAGATATGTACATGTAGCTGGAGGAAAGCATATTAACAGTGTTTAACATAGCAGGTTTTGCTGATTATGGAATCACTCATTTTGTTTGAATTACAAGGCTTAATATATGTTACTTATGTCTCTCTGTGCCATTTCTCGTGGTGCTGAGCTATGGAGAGTTGGAGCAACCTGGGTACTTTCAGACACTTTGCTGACATCATTACATCAACTAATTTGTGTGGCTTATTTTATCTTTTGCATAAAACTTTACACAACAGAAAGGATCATGACTTGTATAAGCCCACACAGTGGGCTTATACACAGTGAAGGGTTTGGTGTTCATTCCTGAACTAAGTTTTCCTTGTGACTCTCTGTGAACTTCAGTGTTTTGTTCACAAAGGTATATGTGCCCATTTGGCATTTTATGAATAACAATCCATTAACATCTATTAATAAATTGAAACTTGTGTGTTGTGTTTGGCGTTTTTTGGTTTTGTTGTTTTTAAATAGAAATTTTAAAACTTCTCCGGTAATTCTGGGAGAACTTAATACATTTTGACGTTTTGTGGGATTCTTGCACTCCTAAAAAACTTACTGCAGTTGTCAGGGAAGTCCTTAGCTTTTAGCCACTCTCCAGAATTCACCATTTACTTATTACTTTTTTTCCATGTTTGTAGTCACCATGAAGTCCTCCTCTATCCATTTGCTTCTCAGCACTTTCTCTGTTTGTCCTGTCAGTGCCTTGAAAGTGTCATCTTCCAACCCTTTAGCATTAAAGGTGATTTCATCTTACTGCATATTCAAAGGACAACACAACAAATTATTAGGAGACTGTCTTATTTTGGGAGAGGATGTTTTGGCTTAGCCATTGTTTGGAGTATTTTAGAAGGAGTAGGGTTGTGGGGACAGAGATGAAGTTACATTACCTTTCCCCTTTGGATTAAGGCTGATGCCAGTCTGCCACCCTGCTTTTCCTTTTTTCCTCTATTGGTTTCAACACAAAAATACAGCACATCGCCCAATCAAGCATGTAGCAGATTGTCTTGCAAGAATCTTATCGGCCTCAGAAGAGGCACTGATCCAAAATCTTGCACTTCTTGGGGAAATGCTACAGACACCTTCTTTTCTGCCTTGAGCTATGCTTCAAAATGCATTAAAAAATAAGTCAGTTCCAACTATTTTTATGACTAGTCTAATTTTGCTGGATATTTCAGAGTCTTGCTGAGGACATACCTGTTTGACTTGAATTCTGTTAGGTTTCTTTTTAGTGAGCCAGCTCACTACGCTGTCCAGGGTTTTCAAGCATTCTCTCTTTGGAACTACAGGGATGCACCCATGGGATGCTGGTGCTGTCAGTAAGGTAGCTATTGAACAGGGTTTGGATTCTGTTTTGGGTTTTTTTTGTTTGTTTGGTTTTTGTTTGGTTTGAAATTACAGCTTTAGATCCTTAAAGCTGCATAGTTATAGTTTGTCTTTAATGTGAATGCACCTGGCCTCAACTTGCTGGAAAGTGTGACTGCATAGAATGGTTTTACCTTGAATTAACACACCCTTTGCCTTCTCTACTCCCCACAAGCACGTGCTGAATACAAGACTACAGATAAGCAAGGTTTAATCTAAGTCATGGTTGGCGTTAATAGCTTGCACACAAGAGCTGTGTTTACACAGGGCTGTGCTCAGAGAGGAGGATACTTAATGACCAACCCCATCCATCTCTTCCCCAGACACATTCCCGTTCCTTGGCAGGCTGTACAGGCAGGAGGGCACAGGAGCAGGCGAGATGAAGGTTACTGCACCTGAAGGTAACTGGTGATGCACCCACTGTAAGTTCTGCCAGTTGGCCACCAGGTGGAACCAGGGCTGCACTCGGGGAATTGAGGGAATTGCACCTCCTCCGGGGCTGCGCTCAGCTCCTAAACAAAGCGTAACAAAGCCCCTGCCCACCCAGCAGAATCGGCATAAAGGCATCCACCAGCCTTGCACGTGAGTGAGCTGCATCAGCACACTGACGACTTAGGCAGTGTTATCACCTGGCTGCTCAGTCCTTACTGTAACCACCAGGAACAATACTCAAAGTGTGTTTATCTCCCACCATCCCAGCTCTTCATCACGACTTTCATAATTCTCTAACCTTGAGGTTGCAGCTACAGGACCAGCAAGTCATAGCACTAACTGTAAACTTTTTCTCTTAAATAAACAGAGGTAAGTTGTGTGAATAGCCCTGTTTCTGTAATTTGTTTCAATATTTTGCCCAGCCTATGTCACTTCCCTGCCTTTGCAGACCCCTATTATCCTTTTGTCACTAGCTGGGTAAAAGTCCTCATGTGCACCAACTGTCCAGCCACCAGAGCAAACAGAAAAGATAAGGGATGGGCTGTGCTCTAAACTCAGTGGATAAGAATGCTGATTTAGATTTCTTTTTCCTATCTGGTTTCCAACAGTCAAATTTATAGTCTCCTTGATATTACCAAGTTTGGCTGAAAAATTCTGTACTTGACTAGGTGGGAAAGAGAGTTGAAACAGGATAGAGAGCACCACATGTACTTCTTCCCCTCCTTGCCTTTCTTGATAAAGGCTGGACGGTTTCTGAACACAGACGAGAATCTACTATACATACTAATTGAAGGACGTAGAGCTGTCAAAAAAACAAAAAGCATGCCAGAGCTCTCAAAGTAATGCTACAACATTTAAGGAAAAAAAAAATCTGAAGCCTTTGAACTTATAAATTCTTAAGTAATAACTGATTTGTTGCACAGCTGAAGTTACTCCTCTGTGTTTGTACAACATGGGAGCAGAGGTGGGGAGGTGAAAAAAAAGGTTTTCATCTTAGAAGCCTGAGAACCGCATGTTTTCCTGAATACAGGATTCAGCTACACCCTTTCTTCTTAAACATTTTGCCATATGCCACACACATTTTTCTTTTGCTATGTGCCAATAAACCCCCTAAAGAAGTAACATTCCACAAGGACAGCAGGAAGGTTTCATGCTGTACTTGGTCCTGTGTACTGCCACATTAAAAAAGGACTGCAATCTCCCTTGCTGCCCCACCAACATGCACAGCAGTGTCTGAATAAAATGAACAGTTACCCTTTTCTGTACCACCATGAGAACTGACCCTGTCCCTGTTGGTAACTGGAGATGGCAGGCTGAGTAAAACCATGTCCAACATTTAAGACTTAGCTCCTGTGAGGACACTGTAATATACCAGGATAACCAGGAAGAGTCTTCTTCCTGGGTGAAAGGAAAACAATTTTTAAAAAAGTTACGTGTTTGTTACTGAAAAATTTTAACGATGGAAGAAAAAAGGAATTTTATAAAACTAAGATTTCTAGAGTAGCGCCCCCATGCACTCAGCATTATTCCACACTGAAAAGTGTAGCTCCTCCTCATGCAAAATTAACACTTTTTTTTTAAATAACACAGTTGGAAATGATGTCTTTATGATATTGTTCCTATTTTCACAATTCCTGGAAGAATTACACTGAACTTTAGTAGCCAGTTGAAAAGCAAGTTATCCTTCTTCCAAATTTACATTAATCACCATAATACAGAGGAGAGAGTCACTGTTCTAAAGTTATTCTAAAGTATAAAAAAAACCCCCAACCACCCAACCAAAAAATACCACACACATCCCCTTCCCCCACTTTATAAAGATCATTGCACAGAGAAACTATTCTGAGATTTTTTTTCTGTATTTGAACTGGTATAAAGGCCTTCAGTCTTTCTACTAGTTTTTAAAGCAGTTCAGTATGAGGAAGCTGTGAAAAGCCTGCTTTTTTTCCCCACAACATCAAAATTATTTGTGTTTCCTCCAAGAGTAGTTTCAACTGAAACTACATGAAGAAACGTACAAGTATCCAGAGCAGAGATAGATCTGAACACTGGCGTAAACCAGGTATGAGGGACAACATGCCTTAAAAGTACATTACAAAAATAGCATATTCACATTCTGACTGGGGTTTAATATTAACATACATAGATACTCTGGAATGAAATTACAATCTAGTATTTTTGCCATGTAAGCCTTTTCCTAGAAAATCAGGATTTACCGAGTCCGAGTTGCTTACTGAATTCTTTTTGTGGAAGAAGCATGAGCTACATTAATTACACAAGTAATGGGTGGCTTGGTATTTATAATTTATTTGTATACAATCATGATGTACCCTGCCTCTGGGTACAGTAAGTTGAGTGCTGCATGTTCCCTCAGACACAACAGTCCTATAGTATGATGGGGCTACTTAAAGCGACGAAAATGTGAATGAAGGAAGAAAAAAAATACAAAGGCCTGTCAAAGAGATTTTGAAAAAAATGTATCAGTCACAGCAGTCAACTGCAACAAAAACCCAGAAGAAGGTGGTGGCAGTCTGATTAGTCTCTAGCAGATGGATGGCTCTTCTACTGCATGGGCACCTTCAACAACAGCTTTCACACATTTGGCCATTGTCTGGGATGCTCTACTGATGGAATCTGTAAAAACAAAAACAAAAACAAACATGTCAGTGCACAAACACAATACAAAATAAATTTAGCATGAGACATGATACAAAGAAGTTAAATAAAATCACTTAGTTGAAAGTACAGTCTGTGCTTTATTACTTTTACTGGAAAAATTTGTTTCTTCAAAAGATTCAAATCCTATGTATCTTAGCAGAAAGCTTTAAATGAATCGTAAGAACCTTACTGTAAAGCTAAGTAAAATGTTCTGATCTCAGAACAGAAAGAACACACTATACATACCTGTCATATAAAAGTCTTTTATTGTGAGCTGAGGTGGAACAAGAGGATCAGCAAGAAGTTGTTGCTTCACTAACTGTGGTAAGAAAGGAAAAGAAAGTCACCTGAATGATAAGAGCTTGTTACCAAAGCATTTGTTTAGTGAATTCTGCATTCAGTGCAGGTCAAAAAATGCTTCTCATACACATGAAGGTTTTTCAAAAAAGCATTATGCTATATAACAGCACGAAATCATGCCAAGATGCTCCAGTTTTGCTTACCTTTGCCAATTCATTTGCCTGGATGAAATAGTTTGCTTCTTCCACATCATCATATCGAACCAGATTGGGTGATACTTCTTCTAAACGCTTCCGTATTTGATCAAGGTTCTCGTAAGGCAAGGTCAAGCCAGCCAACTAAGAGATTCACAGAAAGAAATGCCATCAAGTCTAGGGATTTAACTCATAGTGGTTTAGATTACCAATCCATTAACACCCCTAAAGTAAAATCAGGAAAAGTCTACACTCCTGAAAACACAGGCAGTTAGAATGCACAAACTGAAGCAAAGCCAGTTTCCTGCTGGACCTCTCATATCTACACAGCCAACACCTCCCCATGTTAAAAAACAGGCTGTCCTGTTTGTTATACAAAGGATAAAAAGAAAGGAAGTACTTTTCTTCTTCCATACTTGCATTTTCTTTAGCTTACCACCAAATGAGATAAAAGTTGATGCAATTATCAATGCATCCTGTTCCCCCTGAGTAGTGGGCATATATTTGACCTCATCTAATTATACCAGATCCTGGCCTCAGTCTATGCTATTTTCTTTCTAAAAGGCAAGAAACTGCATGCTCCCACCAGCTTCCTCTAAAGCACTTCACAAAGACCTGCAAAATTTGCAAAACTTCACCCATTGTGCATTTCAACAGCATACAGCAGCTGCAATATTCCTCAAAAGGGAAACAATATAATTTAACTCTCAGAATTAACACAGGTTTCAATACAGAACATTACTTCTTAAAACTATGTGTTTCCCTGAAAATCTGGCTTTTTTTTTTTTTTTTTACATTGGAAAATATTTACAAAAAGAACTTAGCCTCTCAGTATACTTTTATTAGAAGCAACTTATAACAACAAAAGTACCTCAGAGACAGCTCTAATAATTTTCCAGTCTTCCCTTGCCATCCCAGGAGGTGTTACTGCTACTCTTGTCTGCTGGGCCCGACCTTCAGTATTCACATATGTGGCTGCCTTCTCTGTATACGCTGCTCCTGGGAGAATAATATCAGCCATGGGAGCTCCCACATCCCCATGATGCCCTAAATACATGAAAAGAGGAAAAAGTACACAACCATATGAGACAGAAGTAAGTCAAAATAAAAAGAAATGCTTTACTAAGATAGAATTTCTGTGTTCCCAGAAAAAAAAAGGATTTTCTAAGTTTTGCTTAGCCAACAATCTGAAGCCCATGAGGCTGGCTGGTGTGAGGTCCTACTTGGCTAATGCTCTGGGAGAATGAATGGAATGCAAGCAGGAGTAAATGGTACTTCAGTCTCTATAGTCACTCAGATTTGGGAGGTTCTTGGAACAAGGATTCTTAGATTAAGATAAGATCATGTTTTGGTATGACAGTACAGCTGGAAACTAATGCTGTTTTGTCTGCCAAGTCTGAAGCTATGTTTCAGAAACCCTGTACTGGTTTATATTCCCTTATTACTCATCAGCAGTTTCCCATCTTTACCTAAGAAGTAGTTAACCAGTATCTCAGCTGTGTGTTAGAAGTTCCCATTCCTGGCAGAAAACAAAGGCTAAAATTTCTCAAAAGGTTTTATGCCACTTCCTATGCTTTTTCTCCAACTATTAAGATAGCAACATTTCTTAATTTATGTCTATTAATTACCTTGATAGATGACAAAACAGTCCTTTGTCAAGTCTTTACGTGTTATACAACCCGAATCTGCTCCCAAGAGATACAATACTTTGGGAGGATTTTTCCTAATTGCCTCCACTCCTGGTTTGAAACCCAGGTCCAAAGCAGCAACTTGGCTTGCAACCCTGTAGGAAAAAATACATCATGACTTCAAGTAATTTCAGAATTCTCCCTCTCCCATCAGAACAGACCTAACTTCTGTCTCTGACTAAATATTTTGAAGGGATGTAAAAGATTCCTAATAGTAACAAGATGAACCTGAAGCTCAAAGGCAGCTGAAATTTTTGACAGAGTATCAAGTTAGTTTTGCATTTTGACAACCTGACACCATTTAAAGTTCTCACAGGGAATCTCACCTATTTAAGATGGGATAGCAAAAATAAAGGCAGACACTGAAAGTCAGGACCTAGTGGCAGGCAGCTCACTGGTGAAGCTTGATGCTCCAGATGACATTTCAGCTATGAATGAACTCATCGGGCCTTTAATTTAGGGCACTCACGTGGAAGATGAAAGACCAGCTCTGGGGCCATCAGCTACTCGAAATCATCAAAGACTTCAGATCACTATTTCATCACAATTCATTTATTCACATATAAAATTACTTCTAAAAAAATGAAATTATAATTCTAATTTTCTGGCAGTCTTCCTTTTCCAAAGCAACAGTTTTGCATAATCCTCCATAATCAGGTGCCAGTCTTAATTAAAAGAAAAAATATTCTCTCTACACAGATCCTCCACTCTAAGTAATTTTGTCTGACAGTCAGACATAGAGGTTTCAATAAGTTAAGTTGCTTTTTACACTTAAGGTAGAACGGATGGTGCACCATAAGTATGGAAGTCAATATGAAAGACTGCCAAACCACACTTGTGTCATGACTGTTCTTTAACTCATCGGTATTTTGGTACTAAATATTTCAGTTTCAGCAGCAGAATGTTATATTCAAGTTTCCTTCAGAGGACCAAGCCCTGCTCTAACTATATTATTTTTACATCAATTAAGCTGCTTTTGGCAGAAGAAATTTGTTGAGTCTCCAGAATTAAGAGCCATTACATTTGGTGAAATAATTTTTCCTTCACAGATATGTTCAATTTGACAGTCAGAATTTTAGAAAGGGAGTGGTGAAGGACTGTCCAAAGAGAAGCTCATCTATTGAAAGGAGTAATATCCTGACAAACTGAATAGCTAAGATCAAAAACTCTCAAATGAAAATCTCTGAAGCCTTTCTATTAACTATTGAGTTGAGAAGCTGCAAAGTACAAGGAATATTAAAAAAGCCCAAATGAAGAAATGATATTATTTAAACTCTTGCCATTTTGTTTTTCTTCCTCTATATAAAATGAAGTCATTTAACAAGTGACACTGGTCTGCTGTGCATTCTACTGAGCACTGTGGTAGATATTATTAAGCTCTCTTGTATTCTGTGTCTAAATCAAAACCTTAAATTCTACATTTGAATATCATAAATTAATCATAAAAATTAATGGAGAGCCAGGTCAAGGAATCCATTTTTATTAAGAAGCTTTTGCTAGCCTATATTTCTGGTTTTTATATTCCCTACAGGTTTTAATACAATAAGCTGCCTGTGTGTATGCAAAGCAATGTGTACAGACACATTGTGGTAACCTGTGTAGCTCAACGTGCATGCAAGCTGCTCCCAAAAAGGTTTTAAAGCAAACCTGTGCAAGATGTTCATGACTTTCCAATCAGCATCAGGACCGCTCCTGGCCCTGGCATTCTGTGCAATGGTGGAAACTGCAGCATGGATGGCAGCTCCATCACCGCGCTGCAGGGCTGCGCTGCCCACCACCACCATTGGCTTTTTGGCCTGGTCGAGGACCTGTGCAAGCCAACAATCAGAAATTCATCCACAGCTACGAAGACAATTCTTGGTACAGAAAATGTCATAAATCCCCAAATTTCTCTGTAAGTCTTCCATGCAGACCTAAATTGTCATTGTTTCATTTAAACTGCTGTAAGCCTTGTCCGTACGGAACTGTACACTTGATAACCACACATTTAAGTGGAAACAGCAGTGCCTGAAACAGACTGTTTTATGTTAAGAAATATCCCAGGAGTTTCCTGCACTGCCAAGTTTTACACACCTGAATATATTACACAGTTTATACATGCTTGGTGAACACTAATCGTTACCTCATCTCTGCATTTGATTAAAAGCAAATAACCCCATCTACAACATGGTCTTTTCTTTAAATCTGTCTCTAGGGAGTTCAGTTTATTACTCAATACCTGTGGAATTTAACAGTCACACTCTTAAGTTCTGTGTACCTTGGAGAAGGGATGTTTGCCAGAAGCAATGTCCTGCAGTATCTGTGGGGACTGTCCTAGATGTTCATATGTGTAGGTCAAATTCACAGGAGAGCCAACAAGGGCCACTTGCAAGTCGTTGTGAAGCCAGCTGAAAATACAACAAACATTTTATAAACATTAAAGAAATACAGAGTCCAAAGCCATTAATTAATTATTAATTATTAATTAATTATAACTTCAGCAGTAGCTTAAAATAGGATTGCAAAAGCATTTAAATGGCATTCATTGTTTTGGTAAGATCCAGTTTAGCTTTATTCTAACTGTTAAGCAAGCCTCTACTTTTTTAGAAGGATTCTTTCTCTAGATATATTCCAGAAGTAGTACAGCAACACACCTTACAAGTTCATCACTCAATTCTCTACTCCCCTCAAGCTTCTGCCAATTCAGTTTTAGAAATCCACTTATTTCTTAGATAAACAGAAAAATGTAGCTGGTTAGAAATTTTTTCTTTTTTTGGCATTTCTCATGGCACAGACTTATAAAAATTCATGAAAATATATATTCAAAAGTCTCACTGAATTTTCTCCTTTCAAAATTTCAATGCCATTACTGTTTAAAATTAAGTATTTTCAAAAATTAAGGATAGGACTTTTACAGACCTCGTTTGCCTCATACTGATACATCTTACTAAAATTGACTTGGCTACGTTCAGAAGTTTGGGAAAGCCACATTACTTGGCAAAGAAAATGTTAAACTGGAATGACTGCTTCTGAACTCAGAACATCTGATTTGTTACAATATAAAAAGCTGATGCTGAAAATAAATCTTTAAGGAATATGCTTTAACAGACTTCTACAAAACAAAATCTGAGGTGGCTGTGTAATGTAACAAAAGAATAAATGTCTGAGTAGATGAACTTAATGTAAAATGTCAAAGAGAGAATGAACTAGCTCTGCACTACAGGGTACTACCCTTTTTCCACACATAAATCACCATTCCCTTCACTAAAAGGTGAACTAAATCCAATGATCCCATCTGAATGAATGCTCTCAAGTTACTGCCTGCAGCTCCAACTGAGCACATTATCAAACCCAGATGGATTCACATGCTTATTCACCACCAAGGAATACGAACCTCTTTCGAATTCTAGCATTAAAAAGCGGTGCCTCAAAGCGTGGATTGGTGCCAACCAGAAGGAGGACATCTGCCTCCTCCACCCCAGCAATCTTGGTATTCAGCAGGTAGTTAGAACGTAAATCTGTGCTACAACAAAAAGATGTAAGAAAGAGGGTGAGAATTCAGTAGAGGGAAGGAATGAAGCTATGGTAAAGATTGTAGATGCTCAAAATACTTTTCAATCTCAGGAAAAGGAAGAGAAAGAAGAGACTTCTCCATCCAAATTACTAATCGTAACTGTACTGAAGTTTTCACACCACAAATAGAAATAGACTAACTTATCCAGATCACAGCAGAGTGCAACTGGCTTTCTGTGACTGACTGTTAAACTGCAGCAGCTGTACATTCAGTACAACATGGGGTAAAGTGTGCAACCCTTGCTGGATTAGAGACTACAAATCAACTCGCACTACATAAATACTATCTATACGTGAGTATTGTAAATTCAAATAAATCCTGCTGATACATCAGCAATTGTTATCTCTGCTAATTTCAGAATATTGCTATGAGATGACCTGCAGACTGGAAAGCTTATTAACATACTTATTACGGACAGACACTGCCTGTCCTCTTACCCAGCTCCAGCAGTAGGAAAGATCTCTTCAGTGCAGAGTGTATCACAATTCACTCTATTCAGTAGGTCTTTCAGAGCTATTAGTGCTTCTGCATCCACCAGACCTCCTACAACTGCTGCTATTTCCTTACCTTCCACTGCCTGGAGCTGGAGAGAAAGGAAGTATAAACATAAACAAAAGAAACCACTGAAATAAATTCTCATTTAGCCCAGGAAAGTGTTATATTAGAGTGTGCCAAAGCCAGCAGTGCAACCACTGGCCTGGACCAGCACAAACAGATCAGTGGTATCTTATTTGCCAGGCAGCAACTCCAACTTCTTCAGAACTCATGATAAGCAAAGAAGAGCTCTCTGTATTCTATGCAAGTCTCTCCCACTTGAGTTATCACTCAGATGTAGCTAATTCTCATTTGGTGTGGCAAGAGAGGAAGGCTGATGAATGCTTTTATTTTAATGAAGCCACAGTGCAGACAGAATACAAACTCCGTAACACAAGCTCTGGTAGTAAACTTAACTCAAAGGTATTATCTGAGAAGCGATAGCTTTTGTAACAAACCCTGCCACTGTACCACGAGCAAAAACATCCTTGAGGAAAGTTCAATTACAGTTATTCAATTCTACTTCACCCACATAAAATTTTTAATCAAAATCCAGAGCAGTCATGCAGCACTTCATTTGAGCTGCAGAATCAATCACCACACAGAGAAAGCACTGAGGAAAGCACAATTCAGATATAAGTAATACAGACTTAATGTCTTTGATAGCAAAAGTGGTGATAGCACAGTTTAAATAAATTTAAAGATGTCTTTAGATAGGTCAGAGTATTCAGGAAAATTGCTTCCTCCTAAAATTCTGAAGAAACAGTTTACTTTCCTGTTTAAATAAAAGTAATTTCTCTCACAAAGCTCCAAATGATATCATGATAAGAAAAAGTTCTTTAAAAGGTCCAATCAATGAAACAGGAAATATTAGTCAAAATAAGGAATTTAAGTGGAAACACAATGGATTAGAAGTCAAATGTTACCCCTAACTTTAAAGAAAAAATCCTTTTTAATATAACTAATTTGATATTAATATTTGTAATACATTCAGCTTGGGAAATTAATTTTAGACTACTTATATTGAAAATTGTTCTTACCACACCAGCAACACGAGCTAACACATCTTCCCATGAGGCATAAACAAATACTCCTTTCTCATTTTTGATCATTGGCTGAGTAAGTCTCTGACGCTTCAGACCATCATAAGCAAACCTGAGTGAACAGCAAGAATATCATAAATGAGGAAAGACAAAGACAAATGTGTATAATTCTGTAAGTGAGTTTTCTAATTGCAGGCTTTTAGAAAAAAACAAGAAATACAGCCCCTGAAAGTTTAGTGTTTCCTTCTCAAAAACTCACAGAACAATCAGTAACAGAAATAAAAGTTACTGTGAAAAAAATGTTCCAAAAATCAGAACATTAGAAAACTCAGCAGCTTCAACTATAGAATTAAAAAACATATTTTACAATTATTCTTCAGTGTTGCTTTACAATACTAACAGCTGAATACCAAAGTCAGTGCTACTGTGCACATTTCTGGTTCTGCAAAGTGTGCCTTTAATGCATGCATAAACACATGTGGGTAAAAGCACATCCACACACCTGGTTTTGTCAGATATCCATTCCTCATTGATATCTTCATGCAGCCTTGGCAAAATTCTCATCACTTCCCCAGTTCTCGTGCTCACTACGATGTTGCTTCCAACTGCATCAAGAACATCAATTGACTCTACCTTCCTGTTTAGAAGAACAAATAAACCACTTGCACTCTTTCATATATAAGCAGCAAGTATCTTATTTTTGGCCTGAATAGAGACAATTTTATTCCTAGTAATTGGTATAGAGATGTATATTTGGATTTAAGGTGAGAATAGTGTGGTAACACAGGGATGTTCTCATTGTTGCTAAGCAACATTTACACCACATCAAGGACTTTTCAGCTTCTCACCCCGTCCCACCAGCAAGGAGGCTGGGGACACAGGCAGGACAGCTGACCCCAGCGGGCCAAAGGGATGTTCTGCACCACACAGCGGCAAGCTCAGCATGTGAGGGAGAGGGAAAGCTGCCTGGGGACTGCTGCTCAAGGACTGGCTGGGCAATTGCAGCGTCCATCACTTGCTCTGTACATTCTAATTCCTTTGTTGTTATTGTAATTTTCTTCTTCCGTCCTTTATTTCAGCCCACAGATTTTACATTTTCCCCCCCAACCTCCTCCTCTATTCCCCATAGAGGGCTGAAATGAGCAACTGGTTATGTGGTATTTAGCTGCCTGCTGAGTTAAATCACAAAAGTCTTTTAAAGCATCCAGCATGGAGCATGATTAGTTGGGGTAACAACAGATCAGACCAGAACATGTGGAAACAAGTTTTTTTATAAGCACTCATTGTATTAGTTTAACAGCTGCTGGTCTCGGAGCTGCTGCACATAGTCTCAGAGCTGTGTTATGTAACACCTTGCTGCCTGGATGTGCTCCTTGTTTGCTGTTTATCCCCTCTTGAAGGTGGGTTAAGGATGTCATTCTGCCACAGTGTGCCACTGGTTTATGACAGGACAAAACTGCTGGTGGACAGACTGATGCAGTGCTCGCACTCAGCGCCGCTGCCGGCTCCGTGCTTTGGGAGCCTTCCAGTGGACACAGCTGGTAATTACAGCCTCCACCTTCCCGGAGAGCCCATCTGCGGGGAGGCACCTTTTCTGCCTGCCCTGCTCCTCCAGACTAATTACAGCAGCTCCTGGGGATTTTGAATATCCTCGAGATGGTCCAACCAGCATGTTCCTATGTTCGAGACCAGGCTGGATAAAGTCTTGAGCAACCTGATGTAGTGAGAGGCGTCCCTGCCCATGGCAGGGGTGGTTGTGACTCAATCATCTTCAAGGTCCACTCCAACCCTTAATATTTTGTGATTCTGTCTCCTGAATGTGTTTCAGGTCTTGTTTAAACAACTACTTTTGAAAACTACACAGAGATCTGCTCTGAGCCTGAACAGCTTAGTTTCACAAGATATTTTAAATAATATCCTCAACAATTAGTAAGTTAATGAATTTGTGTTTTCCTTTATACACATCTTTTACTAAACAATCAGCATAACCTACATAAACCCAAAACATTTTAGGGTAAAAATAACGGCAGAACAGTCCACAAGCTATAACATTCTTCCTTTTCTTAAATAAATTCTAAGTAACAAAATTTGTGTTAGATTCAGTCTATGGAAAAGTCTACAACAAAAATACAAAAAATAAAAATCAGAGAAAACCCTTGGTATCACAGATGGACATATTCTAAGATAAAGTTTAGGACATACAGAGAAAGCTGTGTCTTCAGAATGAGCTAAGACACCTACCTTGTCTCCCATGGGCGTGCAGTAAAGGCATATGGCTTGGAGGTAAGAGCACCAACTGGGCAGATGTCAATAATATTTCCTGATAACTCAGACATAAACATTTTCTCAACGTATGTACCAACTTGCATATCATTTCCTCTTCCGGTTGTTCCCAAGTCATCTACCCCTGCGATCTCACTAGCAAACCTGGTAGGTGCACAAAGAAGGAGAAACACATCTGGCACAGTGTACAACTGCTACACAGCATTTTTCAGCCCTCATCTCATTTTCTTAAGATAAAACATTAGTTCATACACCTGAAAGAAGAAAACAATTGTTTGGATGCATTAGCCAGCGCCATCACATGCAGGACCATCTGCAGAATTTCATTCAGAAAGGGCTACAAAAACTACAGGGAGTTTTATCAAAAATCAAAGCAGCTCAGTACTCACTGTATTACACAAACTGAGTCCAAGATTAGTCCTAACTAACAAGCTCTTTCTAGAACTAGTTGGGTACATTGTATTCTTTTCCATCTGGCTCAACTTGGCCAGTACAGCATCTCAGGGCTACAGAACAGCATAAACATAGCTACCAGAGGCTATAAAAAATAAACAAATCTTAAACTGTGGCTGAGGAAGTCACATATCCATTCTGGCACCAACACCATGGGACCAGTTCTGCCCTGCAGAACTCTGATTTCACTTTCATGCATTGGCCATCTTTCTCTACTTCCTGTCTGGTAGCTCCATGAAACCAGCTATCAGTCACTAACAGAAATAAAATTTTTAAGTACAATCAGAAAATAATTTTTTTAAAAACTGACTACACCTAATGGGGTTTCCTTCACTGGTAACAAACTGACACAAATATGCCTGCTTAGTACTCTCCTCAGTGAAAGTAAAGGACTTTACCTGATGCATCGAGTGCACTGTATACACCGAGTCATGATGGTTTTGACTAACGGGCCAATGTTCTTGTCCTCCACAGCACGTTTGCTCTCTCTAAATCTGCTCCTATCACTGCCAAACATCATTGACTGGTCCTACAACAGACAACAGAGCACACACGTATCCAGGCTGCTGGAAAGCACAATTTCACCTAAGATGAGAGCATTAAATATAATTCTACATAATTTAATTGGATGTTGTACCTGTAGATCACATTCTCCACCCTGATCACAGATAGGACAGTCCAATGGGTGATTTGCCAGCAGAAACTCCATTACACCCTCTCTGTTAGGTTAAGAGAATGAAATTAATGTCAACTTAACATCATGTAGCAGACAGTACAACTAATCAGCCAAAGAAGGCTAAAAAAAAGGTACCTTGCTTTCCTGGACTTCTCAGAGTTAGTCAGTATATTCCAGCCCTTCATAACTGGCATGGCACAAGCAGCAACAGGCTTTAATCACCAAAAAAAGCATCCATGAACACAATATATTTCTTCTCAGTATGGGCGCAAACCCCCACCTCCCCCATCAATTCTAACATAGGTTTCCATTACAAATAAGTAGAAATAAAGAGGTCTGCAAGGAAACACAAATAAGCTAAATGATAAAGAGGCCATATTTATTAATAATCTGCTATATAAATATGTTAAATTAGTTATGATTTATTTCAAGTTGAAAATTCTGTAATTCCCAGTCCCAATTCAAGCTTTACATCACAGCATTAAGAATGTCAGGTGTAATCAAAGTCAAATAAAAAAGTTTCAGTGGACATCCAGAAAACCTCTACAACTAAAATTCAGAGTATGAATCATTTACAAGACATTTATTTGCACACAGCCCGTATAAAGACTATGGAATTGAAGTTGGCACGAGCTAAAAAAATTCATGTATGAGTATAAATGTGTAATCCAAGACTGAACCCCTAAAGAATGTGTACAGATTTCTTAGTACTGCTGAAGATAGTGTTCACTCCTGAAATCAACTATTTCACAAAAGATACCAATGCATTAAAATATAAACTACTAAATAACTACAATCTTTACTTAGAATAAACCTGCAGGTACTAATCCTATACCTAAATTCATACAGTATTTTAAATTTATTTATGTAGTATCAGCTTGAAAATGTGTGGCTGAAGCTTGAACTAAGCATAAAATGCATCTAACAGCAAGCATACAGCTATCAAATGCTCATGTTCAAGCACAAGATAGTCCATAATAATCTGAGAACTGACTGAGAACTGACTCTGACTCATAGGCAATCACTGCAGTCCAGTGGGGAGATGAGAAAAAACTGCTTTGAGCAGCTGAATGACAACATTTACAAGATTTAAACTAGGTCCAAGCAGAGCAAAAAATTCCCATTGAATTCCACACTGCATATTCCATATTGCAATTCCTATGAAACACAAACAATACCTTTGGAGCTTTCTCTATTTCCACAAGACACATCCTACAGTTGCCAGCAACAGAGAGACGATCATGATAACAAAAACGAGGTATCTGAACTCCAGCCTTTTCACAAGCCTATAAAAAAATAAGAAAAAAAGGAAAATTAAATCTTAGATTTTTCAGTTCCACCTCAGAAAACACTATGCAGCTTTTCAAAGAGTAACACTGTCAGTGTTCAAGAATAGAGTGCACTTGACCTTTCATCTTAAGAAGTGACCATAAATAAAAAATTGTTATGAAGCAAAAAACAAGTCAGGATATCAATTACAAATATAGATTTTCTAATCTTTGTAAGTGATTGAGGAAATGAGAACTGACCTCTCTTTCATTCCTTCCTCCAATAATAGAGAGAATTCTCTGCAACAGGGCACTAGCAATACAAACAACTTTTTTAAG
This sequence comes from Oenanthe melanoleuca, assembly GCF_029582105.1. Classification (NCBI taxonomy): domain Eukaryota; kingdom Metazoa; phylum Chordata; class Aves; order Passeriformes; family Muscicapidae; genus Oenanthe; species Oenanthe melanoleuca. The sequence continues at coordinate 12,302,376 of NC_079341.1, read as the reverse complement.
AACACATGCACTCTTTACAGAAAAGTGTATCAAAATAAGAATTGAAAAACATAAAAATAGTATCACAAGCATAGTGATTTCTGAAAATCCAACAACACAGATACTCTGTATAAAGGTACTCCAGCACAGCCAATCTTCAACTTCAGCAGACCCCAAATTCAAAGACAACATGACAAGGAGAGACAGGAGGGCAGAGCCAAGAGATTTCCAGAGAACAGGTAAGACAGCCCTTCCTGCATAAAACCTCCACAGCTAATGGGAATCTATGCTACAGCACTATAGCTATGCCTGCCAGAAGAAAAGCCACCCAGTTTAATAGAAAAACTTTAACAAGATCTAGTTGTTCTGACAGTTTCTACCAAAAAGAACCATGTTAGCTTAAACTGAAAAGCCAATATTTTAAAAAATAGTATTTAAGAAAACTTACACTAGGTTCCTGCTGGGGACATTCTAATGCCTAAATAAATTAGGAACTTGTATCCAAAGAACAAGGGCTACATCTTGTGTAAATTGTGTATTTTAATGTTCTAACTCATTATACCACATCTTCATTTAATGGCTTCTTTAAAAAATGTTTTACTTGAAATTTTAGCCTGAAAAGTAACAATGCTCAGTACAGGCTGGGAGATCCAGTTTCCCCTTCTTTCCACACCAAGGATAATATTAGCAGCTAAGGATGAGCACTCTGAATCCTAATAACTAATAACTAAAAGGAGACAATCGCTCATGTACCCAAGACACACTGTAATAAGATACAAAATATACAGGTTCTGAGAGACTGCAAGGTCATGTAGTGTTCAGAGACAGAAGTTCAACCAGAATTTATTGATGACTGTTATTGCATTGCATAAAGTTTTGCAGCTGGGATTGATGCTGCATGCATCTTCTTTCAGGCATCTATGGCATATTTTTCTTTTTCAAACACTGAATTCCTCCAAGGATTTCTGTCACATTAAATTGCATCACAGTCAGTTAAAGCACCCCTATAAAATTGCAAGAAACAACAGAAAGGCAAGTGGCTTTTTGCTGTATGGAACAGAACATGTTGCCAAGAAGTGAGATGGGAAGTCCCAGAAAATTGAGAAGGCCATTCCTCACACCTGCAGTACTGTGGTTCCGGGGTTCACCAATACAGGATGGCCATCCACAAACACCTCTATTTGGGTGCTGGCTGCTGTTGCAGTTGTACGCCCTGAAGGACATGGAAAAAGAAAACAAAAACAACTTTCACTTACTGCGAGATGGAAACCATCAGACCCCCCACTCCTGGTTTTAGTTAGAGAGTGCTGACAGAATCCTATCAACAGTGCAACGCACAATCTGTGTGCCTGCAAACCGAGTCTGTGTATGTGCCCTTCGATAAATGAACTGCACATATATTTATCATCAGGGACCCAGATATAAACTACAGACACTTACCACATACTCTGGAGGACTGGGTGACCCCCGCCAAGGTCCTGGGGACAGCAAGCAGTCGAAGCATGGTGCTTTTGTAAGAGAGAAAACAGCACTGTTGTTATGAGTTCAAATGTTTGCTGGCAGGTTTTAAACGGGCAGAATAAAAACTTCTACATCAGTTACAAAGGAGAACGCACGCACACCTACGTGTACACTCACGGGAGAGCGAGCTACCTCCTTCAAACGCAAGACACGATTCTCTAACAACCTACACATCACACACAGGAATGTCACCGAGCGGCCTGTCCGCCTGCAGCGGAGCGGCGGCCCGGCCCCGCTCCCCGCGGACCGCACATCGCACGGCGCAGCTCGGCGGCGGCTGCCGCGGTGCCGCCCTCCCCGGGGCCGAGGGCACGGCCGCGACAGCGCTACCGGCGCGGGGGTCACCTTGGAGGCGCCGCCGCCCGCCGGGCAGCCCCCGGCCCGCCGCCCGGCCCGTCAAGGACACCGGGAGCGGCGGCGGCGGCGCCCGGAGCAGCGGCACCCGCGCCCCCCGAGCCCGCCCGCAGCGGCATCGCCGTTACCTGGCGCGGGACGGGCGGCGGCGCCGCGGAACGGCTGCGCTCCGCCTCGGCCTCTATGGCGGCGGCCTCGGGCCTTTCCGCCGCTGCCCTCGGCCTCCTTCGGCTGTCTCCGGAGCGTTCCTCGGCAATCTCCGGAAAGGGCAGTCCGCGCTCGGCAACCTCCGGAGAGAACCGCTTCGGGTATTTCCGGCAAGCTCCGGAGAACGATGACACGGGCAATTTCCGCCGCTAGCCCTCAGCCTTTTCGGCCACCGTCACACGCACTGACCTTCCCTCGGCAATTTCCGTCCCTTTCCGCCTCTTTCTTCGCCCAACTCCGACAACTTCCGCTGTGCCAGCGGGGCGGGGTGTGGCGAAAGGACGATGTTACAAAACCCATGTAACGCCGCAAACCTTCTTAGGGTTTATAGTCAGCCTCATTTTTATTACTTCGACCCTTTCCCACACCTCTGGCGTCCTGTCTGCTGCACGCCCTGCGCTGCAGCAGCAGACCCGTGAGGAGCTACCTCGGGGCTCGCTCTGGCGGAGGAATACACTGGAGTGCAGTACCGCGGAGGGATACCGACACTATATAAGCCCGGCGCAGGCGCGTCGAGACCCTTTCCCGCGGCGGTGGCGGACGGGGCGGGCGCAGCTGCCATGGGCTTCGGGGACCTGAAGTCCGCCGCGGGCCTCCGCGTCCTCAATGACTTCCTGGCCGACAAGAGCTACATCGAGGGGTGAGAGGCGGCGGGGGGGTGCGGGGGAGATGAGTCGGGCCTGGCGGAGAGGAGCGATGGGACGCGGGAGGCCCTGAGTCCCCGCGGCAGAGGCACGGGCGGCGCTGCTCCACGTGTTTTGCGCGGCCCGAGCGAGGGAGTTCATTTGCCTTGTGTTCCGCAGGTACGTCCCTTCGCAGGCTGACATAGCAGTCTTCGAGGCGATCGCTGCCCCGCCGCCTGCAGACTTGTTCCATGCTCTCCGGTGGTACAATCATATTAAGTCGTATGAAAAGCAAAAGGCAAGGTATGGTTAAACTCCGAAGCTGCAGTATTTCCCCGAACTAGCCTACAAATTCTTTGCGTGCGTTCGAGTTTGAAAAAAACTGGTTTCTAGTCGCACCACGTGGCATTTTGTGTTGTGAGAACACAAAAAGCTCCAGAAACAGGGAAGATCTCTTCTGTCAGCACAGAGGACAAAATTAATGATTTGCAGTACTAAGGGACATGGAAAAAAAATGAGGTATCAAAGGAAGTAGTATTTCTTTTTCTGTTTCCTGGTTTTCAGTGTTCATGAAAGGTACTGTATTGTCATCCCTGGAGACCGCAGGCCTCTTTGAAAAGGTACAGCCTGGGTAGGGTCAGTATTGCCACACTGCTTTCTCTGAGCCCCGCTCCTCTTTAGAGGAAACTCTTCCAAAAATAGATGGCTCAGTCTCCTGTCTATTTCTGAAGCTTTTGTGATGCTAAAGGGGACTGAGATTCGGCTCCAGTAACAGCTGTTCACATCAGCAATACAGCTATGAGCTTATTCTAAGATAACAGGACTACATGAGCTGCAAGAGAAGATAAATTCAGGGAGTTCTGATCCTTTGTCCTGTTGAAAGAAAGGGTTTAGGGTAGTCACTAAAATGTAGGAAGGTAGCAGTTACCTTGCAGTTACGTGTTTTCAGTAACTTACTATTTTTAAACAAACGAAAGTAGTTCTAGGGAAGCATGAACATGAGGCTGGTAATTTTTCCTAGACAGAAGTGCAGATAAAATATTCTAATAATAAAGCTTTTCCCATCCATGTACTTAGTTGGGGAGGATCGTACCAGCTTTGATGAGCTACAGCAAATGGCATATTCAGAGATTACTCAGCTGGCATGTCAGGAGCACTGGGGACTGTCTTACACGAGGTTCTGATTTCAAGTAGCAGAATTAGATTTTTACTCTCTGTAGCACAAGTTTTTCATTATAAATGCATTTGTAGGTACGTTGATAAATTGGCAGTGATCGTATTGACATTTGAGTAGGTTCCTAATACCTGCATTTTTCTTTCAGCTTGCCAGGAGTAAAGAAGGCTTTGGGAAAATATGGTCCTGCTGATGTTGAGGACACAACAGGTGCAGCCACAGATAGCAAAGATGATGATGACATTGACCTTTTTGGATCTGATGACGAGGAGGTACTTGTTACCTTTTTGTATTGTTTTTATTGCTTTTCAGAAATTAACACAGCTTTGCAGATATTTCTGACCTTGATAATAGATCCTACTTAAAATTTTCAAGTGTAGCTATCTTTGGTAGAGTAGGAAAGCTTGGAAGGTAAAAACCTAAAAGTTAGAAAATAATTTATTGGAATAGGGTTAACCATCCAACTTTGACTGGTTTACGTGATGAGTAAAACAAAAAATCACCATCTTTCGGCTGACAGCCATGATGATTTGTTTTTATCTGAGTAGATACCAGTCAGTTTGGTAGTGCTTTGGAGATGCAGGGATTTGGAGCTTTTCTGTAACTGCAGATTTCTCTTTCAGGAAAGTGAAGAAGCAAAGAAACTGAGGGAAGAACGTCTGGCCCAGTATGAATCAAAGAAGTCCAAAAGTATGTGTACTGAGAACTTCCTGATCTTTTACACTTGAGTTAATTTTCATGCATTTGAACAGGTTGGTTAGAAACACTAATTAACTGTAATAATAGACCAGCTTGACTGGAATAAAACAAGAGTAATTAGTTTCACTTGAATGGCAGTGAGCTCAGCCTTCCCATAGCAAATAGGAATGTTAACATGCTTTTTGTTCTGGTTCATACGCTCCTGCTTGTTCTTTCCAGAAAATGAGCTTTCTACATAACATGAAGGTTTTCTTTAACAGTTCAGAGAAACTGCTGCTGTACACAAGTTACTCCACAGCTACTGGTCTGGAACTGTTCAGAACTGTAGCAGTTGCAGTATTCCATCTGTGGAAAATAAACTGTTACACAGCATTAGGTTCCTTCTCAGATGTTCTGAAAAGGACTTCCTATGTAACAAACATTGTCAGCTACTTGAATCTGTCTACATATTGGGCATTGGGATATACACAGCTGCAGTACTTCAGAAATGTACATTGGTACCAGAGCCCTGTCACAGCAATGTGAGCTGGTTCTTGTTCATGAAATTGGATAAGTTGCTCTCGTAAAACCAGTTAGCAAGTATATTCATGAGCTTTTAAACCATTCCTACCTTTTAATGGTAATTTTCTTCTCCCAGAACCAGCTGTTGTTGCCAAGTCATCAATCTTGCTTGATGTGAAACCTTGGGATGATGAGACAGACATGGCCAAACTAGAGGAGTGTGTTCGAAGCATTCAAGCAGATGGCTTGGTCTGGGGTTCTTGTAAGTATGAGGAAATTTCAGAGCAGGGAGAGATGAGTGCAGGCCCTTGGGGATAGTATGTGAGTAGTTGGACCTGTGGTCACTGTTTGCTGATGTCTGAAATGTAGAGATGCAAATACAGTGGCCTAGTTAAGATTCAGGTACAGGTTTTAAAAGCTATAAAACTTAAACTCTGCTATCCTGCATCTCCCTGTACAATTCCTGATGCAACAAAAACCTTTACCCACCTGCTTCACTGGTATGGGGAAGGCGGGTGGAGATCCACAAAAAAACTTTTTCAATCAGTTGTAATGGATTGTTAAATAGATGGTCCATAATGTGGTTCAAAGGCTTTTTTTATATATTCCTGCAAATTGCTTTGGTCAGTTTGTTCTTAGATCTGTGTTTTTAAAAGATTCCACCAATAATGGAGTACTAAATGCTTTTTTTTATTTTGCAGCCAAGCTAGTACCTGTTGGCTATGGTATCAAAAAGCTTCAGATCCAGTGTGTTGTTGAAGATGATAAAGTTGGAACAGATATGCTGGAAGAGAGAATAACAGCTTTTGAAGATTATGTACAATCAATGGATGTAGCTGCTTTCAATAAGATTTAAGTCTTGATATATCTAGAATAAATGTTGTTGCAAAAAATGTGCAGCGTCTGTGTTTGTTTCAGAATCTTTGGCTAAGCCAGCTCACAAATGCAAGCTTTTCTTAAGGGGTAAAGTAGAAGTTGAAACTGAATTTCAAGGTTGCCCTCACATCCCACTGGAGTACCCAGGAGCTTGAGCAGAGCATCACTTCAGAGTACACGTTACCATGACTTCAAAATATTGAAATGCTCTTTCCTCCATCTGCAGAGGAAATTGCTTCTTTGGAAATGTCTGGAATTCCTCTGGGAGGAGGGATGGTTTTAAGGGAAAGGAGCAGGGCTCAGTCAGAGTGCAAGTAATATTTTAGTGAGTAAACAGCAGTATAAATTCCTTTTGTTTAGTAAAGGGTGGTGACTAACCAAATACACCACGGCCTTTGTTGACAGCTAAAATTCCAGTGAGGGAAACAAAGCTAAGTTCAAAGTGACCTGCACCACTCTAGAGCTAAGGCCTGAGACTACCCTGATATATTCTCACCTGCTCTATAACTTGATACTTTTTTTCCTCTGAGGCTTGGAAACACTTGCACTGAAACAACGTCGAGTTTTGTGTCTTAGTTAAAGAGCAAATGTTTGAAGCCGGGAGCCGCTTCCCTGCGGGGCGCGGGCGGTGCCTCTGGGGGGCGCTGCGAGCCCAGCGGTGCCCGGGGCAGGGCAGGAATCGGGAATTATCCACGGGAAGAAATCCCAAAAACTAACTGTAGGAATGATACAATGTAGAACCTGTCAAAGTTGTGAAGCTCCTAAACAAATCCATAGTTCCAGGCCTTGCGTTGGGCTGGCAGGATTTGTTGTGACCATGAAATGGAATCCTTTTATGTGCTTGCATTGGTCACTCAGATGCAGATGCTCAGTGTCAAAGCCTGACAGCAGCAGCTTAAGTAGCTCTTAGATGTTTTTTTCACAGAGCATCTGTGTGGTTACCTGGCACAGCAGCTCCTCTTTCTGCTTGTTTAAAGGTCTGCCAACTTCAGATTATGTAAGAGCTTTGTTTATTATTTGTCTTAGAAAAGAAACCTGCCTGCTAGAGGCTTAAAGCATGGCTAAAGATCTGAAAGTGAGTCTTGTTACAGGCTCACTTGCCCCCTTCCATGAACCTAACTCCTGAACAGTACCCTTTCTGTGGCAATTGTCTAGCTGTTTCTGCTAAAATCATGTAGCTTAGTTTTATCAATTCTGTCATGGTGCTGTTAAAAGCAATAAATTAGCAAATACCATATCAGAAAAACACATTATTAAAAATTCTGCCTCAAAAATACCGATTTTATTATCTTGGCCATCACTGTTTCTGACCTCCCATTCAATGTGCTGCTTACTTTGATATTGTTTTCTTGGCTTTCGTATTAAAGCCCTGAGTGGATAAAAGGGTTTGATTTATAGATGGTAACTTTTGTTAAAATACAGCACTGAGTCATTCAAGTGACTTGCCAGGCTGGATTTGTGTGTGTTACATTTATGCCAGGCATGCACTTACTAGCTCTTTGATTGTTGAGATTTCTTGTGTGTGTTGGGTTTTAGCAGGCTTTTTGGGTTTTTTTTTCTGATATTAAAAAGAAAGTTGCACAGAAACAAAAAAAAAACCTAGAGAGCACAGTGTTCCCAGTAGAAAAATAGGTAGGTATGTGGGCAAGGGTATTCTACTCAATCCACATATATTTGTGTTAGGTGTTTTTGGGTAGTGTTTGGGTATGTTACTGTGTCATTGTGCTTGAAAAATCGGCACCCTGGAATAAATGAGGCAGGTATCCCTAGTGCACCCCATAACAAAGATCAGTAGAAAATTCCGTAACTTCAATATGTTCTATGCAGGAATACTGGGAAAACAGTTTCAAGAAAAACTAACCTACATAAAAACCTTCAGAAACACAAACTGTCCAGGAAGAAGATAAAAGTAACTAGAACCTGTCCACTATGAAATGTGTCAATAGCTATTTCTGTAATATCTCTTTGCATGATGACACGGATTCCTTTCCTTTTTCTGGCCCCTTTATTCCATTGTGGTGAGTTGAAAGAGTGTTTCTCAGTCCTAGCAGCACAGAATTGTTGGTATTGTTTTGAAGACTCTTTGGAAACTTAGAGCATTATCTGCTTTGTTTAGATATCTTGCATTACTCTTGAAGAAATCATTTAGGTAATTCTGTAACTGATCTCAGTGTGAACGGTAGCAGTTACATTGCACTATTGTTAATACACTTAATGCCATAGATCAAGGCTGATTTTTGTCTCATTCAGCTCTATCCTCTCTCCTGGATGATTCAGGCCACACTTTCTGATCCTTTATGCAAGATATATGCTCCCCCATTTGAAAATCAGTCTGTGCTGTACATAGGAATGTGTGTGTGCACAGCTGAAGAAAGCTGACATGAATCTTGAATCCCATAGTAGAAAGGGCCAAGGTTTGATTTCACCTTCCAAAATCCTTGGGAAGGAGCTGTTATGAGAAATGCCAGTCACCACACATTGCTGCTAAGAAAAGCAAATGAACATGCTCTATGGAAACAACAAAATTTTATTACCTCACTTGGACTACAGCCAGGAGAGTACATCATTCTTAGAAAGATGTCAGGGAACATTTGAAGAAAAACTGCAAAATGTTTGATTTAGGTGCATACAGCAGCATGGTGCCAAAATATGATGAGCAGCTCTGTACCAGGCAGCAAATGACTCAAAGGAAGAATGCTGCTTACCAGCTTCCCAGCCCAAAGGGAAATACACTGAAATTCCACTGATCCTGCCTGACTCTCTCAGACTCTGAAGCCAGAGCCTAAAGAAATAGTTACAGACCACAGTCAGGTTTCTATTTGTGCAGCTACCAGTATGGGGTGTGCTCATGCATACATATGTATTTTATGCAAAAGCAAATCTATTTACATATAAGGCCTCAATTACAGCATAAATGCCACTAATGTGTTGGCAGGTCGTATAAACTAAGTAAATTATCTGAAAGGCAGTTTTATTCTATATGCCTAGGCCAATAACTAGGAAAAACCAGTTCAAATTTACCCAAAGCTCTATGCTTTCACTTTCAGTGGAGTTTTGTCCCACATTCAACTTTTTATTTAAGTGGTATTGCATCAAAAACTGGCTCACTCCACATAGCATATATATATTTGCATTGGTGCATGTGTGATTCTGCAGCAAGCAACAAGTTGGAACAAAATACAGCATAATTGGAACTACTTCATCTTTCTTATGGGAGTGGACTCCATTTCCTGGATGAACTGTCTTGCCTCGTATTTGGAAAAGAAGTCCAAATTTGGCTACAGACTTGTAACAGAATACTGATGAATTCACTCCACCCATTTTCTTAAGCTTGACAATAAGGCAAACAAAATGTTATAATATTTCTTTACCTTTGTTTGAAAGAGTAATAAAGAGCAATCAATAGTTGTAAACCTTTGTAGGACTAAAATTTTAAAGATAGAAAAAGAAGTGTGGCACAGAAGCTGAAAGTAATATTTTTCACTAATTCTTTGTGCACTTTGAATTAGCCTAATATCTATATGAAATATCTGCTCAGTGTTTTGCAGCCAGTTGGTGTTAAAAATGCAGTAAGTGACCAGAAAACACAGGGTCTCATGCCTTAGTTTTGGGTATAAGATAAAGAGCACTGTGAGAAGACAAGTTTTATTTCCATATTTTTCTTTTTTGACAATAGAAGGCAGCAATTTAGTGTTGTCCATCTTGGGATTCTTCTCCAGCTGCAGAGTGGAGCCACTGATAGCTTCATTCAGATGGGATGTAGGCAGGGGTTTCCTCCTTGGGGCAGTAGTAAGCAATCAGGGACTCATAGCCCTGTGATGTACAGCCACAGTCTCTTGGATGAGAATGCCTCAAATAAGAGTGGTATCAGCAATGGCAAGGAGGAATATTTTTATTATGTGTTCTTTTGATATCAGTGATATCAAAAGCAAACCAACAGGATTCCAACAACGTTCCTCATCAAAAGCCCAGCTGGAGTAATTCCACCTATGCCGATAACTTTCAGTTCAGGCTGTATGTGCATTGCAAGGGCACACATCCAAATCACGTGTCCCTTAAAAACCTTTCAATTAAAGCAGCAAGTGCAATTAAGCCAGCTGTTGACAGAAATCCTGTATGCAAAGATGCACACCTGAGTGGCAGGTGTAAGCCCAGCAGACCCTGGCCCTGCTGTGAGCTGCTCTGGAGAGCGCAGGCGGCGGGGGGTCACTGGGCAGTTTCGCAGTGGCGCGCGGGCGCGCTGTCCGAGCTCCAGAGCTGCTCGCTGACCGTCCCCGAGCGGCTCACCTCCCACAGCGCCAGCTTCAGCACCTCAGACACCGTGCTCCTCACCTGGGCCTGGAACTTCTTGCTGATCAGGACGTAGAGGATTGGGTTGAGGCAGCTGTTGATGAAACCGAGGCCGGTGGAGAGGGGAATGCCATCCTGCAGTAAGTCGTGCAAGTTTTCATCATGGTGAGCAGACAGCTCCACTATGCTGAATATATGGTATGGTGTCCAGCAGACAAAAAAAGCTACAACTACAGCAGTGATGGTCCAGAAAAGCCTGCTAGAAGTCAATACAGTTCTCCTCTTCACTTTGACGATCAGCAGTGAGTAGCAAATAACCATGGTCACTAAAGGGAAGAGGTAACCAAACGCAAGCCTCACCCAAATGAGGATGTGATGTGTCAGCAAAATAAGTTCTCTGTCATGCACGTGGAAGTTGTTGTAGCAAATGGTGACATTGTTGAGAACTGTAGCTGTGTCTCTAAAGTACAAGGCAGGGCCACCAATAATTGCAGCTGACATCCAAATGACCCCACTGAGAACGAGGGTGTTCTTCACAGTCCTGTACTTGTAGGAAAAGACTGGGTGGACAAGGCGGATGTAGCGGTCAAGGCTGATGAATGTCAGGAAGAAAACACTGGCAAACATATTAAGTAGTGCAATGAATGAGTTCATTTTGCAGAGCCACTTCCCAAAGGGCCAGTGGAAGCCCAATGCCACGTATGTAATATAGAGGGGCAGGAAGAGAACAAAAATGAAATCCGCAATGGCCAGATTCAGGAACCAGAGTGTGGAAACAGACTTATCCCACTTAAAGCCCATAAACCAGATGACAATGGCATTACCTGGCACTCCCAGCAGAAATGCCACACTGTAAAAGAAAAGGGAAATAATATGGGCAATGCTGAGGGAGGACTGGGGTGACTCATCTTCCTCAGACAGATCATAGAAATAAGAGTAGTTCTCAAAATCTTCAAATGTCATGTTGCAGGGTGGTTTTCTGGGGAAGAAAGGATATGAAATGATCAAAGGAGAAATATTTTACTGCACTATATATAGTAAATTGCAATTCTTTCAAGTTCTTGGTCATAAACCAAAAACATTGCCTTAGTTTGGCATATCTGTCACCTTTTATGTGTCAGTTGCTAGCACAAAACTCCTGAAGAAATTTGGTCACAAGCATTTCAAGAAATTTTTAAATCAAAACAGAACTTGTAATCTTCAAGAACTGTTTTCCTTACATTAATTTCTTAACAGACAGCACTGAGCACAGTATCACTGATAAATTTCTAGGAGACCAGACGCAAAGTTTTACTGAAGTGTGAGTGTGCTATTCTTTTCTGGTCAGGTTTCATACTTTCCTGCTCTGTTCCTACATGAAGCAAGTTTTATGGATTGTATCTGTCTAAAATCAGAGGAGTATTAGATATCTATGTAGGAAAAAAATTCACTTAAAACGTCAGGAAGCCATCTTTTATAAAATTTCACCCACCACCCCTGCCTCATATTACAGTTAACAAAATGACAGACAGCAATTTGTCCGTCAACTAAAAGTTCATGGGTTTATTAATCTCTTTCATGTATGCCTTTGTATCAAGAAATTATGATTTGCAGGCCCATTTAACATATTGGATCTCCTTGACATAGAAAAGAATGTAGAGAAGGAAATATGTAGAACATATTGCAGAGATAATACACATTGTGGTGTCATTCCACTAGCGAGCTGTGAAACAGGTAATAGATGAAAGAAAATAAAGCTTCCCATGAACAAAAAACACACTGTAAGAGCTATAAATGAAAATATTTGTGTGTATTTTTTTTAAAGACAGATTTACAGAACTTTCTCAGTTTTCTTCTCCCACAAAAGCTTCTGGAACTTGCAAGTACAATATGATTTTTCACATAGAAATTCTTTCTGTGGGTGGGAGGAAAGGTGGGGGGAGGGGAAAGTGGAATATAAACCAAAACTGAGGGGGAAGAAAGAAATTAATGGGAAAACAGACAGGAAACAGAGTTGGAACAACAGAAAGAAAAGCAGTCAGAAGTTATTTCACAGTATTATTTCACAGTGTTTAATTTGCAGTATAGACAAAGCTTTAGTATATTACAGGTGGCCACAGTCAGACAAAAGTCTCCGCAGTGATCAAAACAATTATTCTGCAGAACTCTGTCATCATTTAAAGCTGAATTTTTTGGCTGGACTCAGCTGCACTGATGACCTATGCCTGAGAGCAGTTAATTAGCTGTCCTATGATTTACCTTACCTCTAAATTCCTGAGTGCTGTTTCCATTCTGAACCAAAATTCAGCCCGTGCTTTTGGAATTCAGCCCTGCATTCCTGCAATTCCATTAACTATAGAATGATAAGGACAACAGGAGAGGGGTCTGCAGAGCACACTGCCTGCAGAACCACATCTGCAAACTCGTATTCATGGACTCACCTTTCCTCCAAAAAGCAGTGCACTCAGTTTGGGATTACTCACAGCAGAGAGGCTACGCATGTGCACACGCATTAGCAGGATTAGACTTCTCATTTGTAGATGGACAGACAGGGAAGGAAAAAAAAGGTTGTGTAATTTTATATCTCTTGATTAAAAAAATATGTAGTAAGAGTCAGCACAGCCTGTTCTGTCAAGAGGCTGTGATAGCATTTGTGATTTACATCAGGCTGAAAGAATGTTATTTGGTTTGCTGTCCTGATAAATGATACTTATTGGGCTGCATTTATGTAATTACATGCCCCTTGGGGGTGGATTCTGCATCAAATACCACTACCACCCATCTGAGTAATTTTTTCAAACAGCTTAACAGCTGCTGAGAGAAGAATATAAACACGAAGCAGTACCACTAACATCTGGAACATTATATTTGGACAGTTCCAGAGGACAGTCAGGTTAATAACTGGATTTTTAAGTGGGTTTGCCTTTACAAAAAACTATACCTTCAAATCAAATTTATGCAACTAAACAAAAAAAATTTCCAACTATTATGACAACAATGAACATTTGCCTACTGTCCAACAACAATAATTTTATATTTAGCATTTTAAAGATGATATATTGCAGGAGAAAAAACACCCAAATAAATGCCAAATATTTCCTGAGCCTCCTGTAGCTTAAAACTCCAATGAAAGAGAACACTTTTAGAATGCAATTATTTTTCCAGGCTTATATTTTTTCTCATCTCTATCTCTAGTCTTCAATGCAGGGACTCTTTAGCAGTAGGAGTGAAAAAGCAGAAGGAACATTGTTTACCACTGCTCCCAGTGCACAGAGGCTGAAATTAGACACTATGGCTAGGGCTCAGCAAAGACTGCCAATTACATTTGCAAAGCCCAGAAACTTTTACTTCTGACATTAACATATATGAAGCACTTCTACAGCAGGACTGATGGTGTTATGCCCCGAAAAAGATAAGCAGTAGGTGATTGTCAGTGGAGTCATACTGCTTTCCATCAATGAGGACACAGATTTTTTCCATTAACCATAATTCAGCAGGGATGTTTCTCTGTGGTCTTGAAAAATATTCTCTCTTAATACATAACCCTGAAATTAATAAGTTTCCAGAGTAAAAACTGTCTTGCGGTTCAGGTCTAGGTCTTGTGAAGAAATCTAATTGAATTCCTTATTCTGTCACTAATTTCCTGTATGATCTTTGACAAAGGGCTGGAAAAATTCTCATGAATGTGTTTGCAAACTGAGGCTTAGTAGAGAAAACAATACTTTCAGATAGCAGCTTCTGCTTGGCTTTGAGGCAACTGCTAGAAAGGGTAAGGAAGGTTTGGTGCAGCTCACTGGCTCAGTGTCTGCCGGTCCGGGGAGCCAGTGCATGGAAAACATTTCTAAATAAACAGGAAAGTGTGGTTAGAGGCCTGCCAATAGGCCTTGGGAGCAGCCACAGGTTACAGAATAGTGTTCTATTGCATATGGATTAATATAACCAAGTTTAGGTTTCATCCTGTTCTTTTTATAAAACTGTATGTTAAACAGTAAACACCCTGTGCAAAGTGTACGCTCAGCAGTTGTTTGACGAGTCCGTTCCTGTTTGCTGAGCCACAAGCAGCTCTGAAAACTGAGCCTCCTTGATTCAGTTGCTTAATTATGAAAATAGTTGACCAGGAGGTTTCATTTCCTGTCCTCTTCTGTAAAACAGAAGTTAATTACATTTCTAAATGACTTTATAGGAATATAACAGAATGGCTCTCGGCACTTCTCGATCTCGGGACAGAAAGTAGAATTACCAAGAAATACAGATCATCAGGAAATATTTCTAAAATACAAAGACACAGAACTGCTGGGAAGAGACTTCACCACATGTTACATGAACAGCCTTTCTCTGAATTTCAGCAGGGAATTACAGACTTGGATCTCAGTTGACACATTCACAGCTTTCTACTAAAAGTACCTAGAGTTCGTGTCTTCTACCACTATTATGGCTAAGCCATAATGATAACTTGGACAAAAGATTGGATGTGCCTAAAACAGAACAGCTCTTGTTACACTAAGAATGGCCTTACAGTTATGACATGGGACCAGTACTTTGGAATCTATTCATGGCTATGCCACATGTATCCTGTTTGACCAGGGGAAGTCGTTTGACCTCTCCACACCTCAGCCCTGAGGTCAGCAGAATGGCTTTGGAATTAAATTACATTGGACTGCAGTCTAAAATAGAAGAAAACAAACAAAAAAGTTGCAATTTCCATCCACTCCACTTGAAGCAAAGCCCTCCTGGGGGTTCAAAGTTCCCTGGGCACCACACAAGTTAGGACCTAACTGAATTACACTGGCAATCTTCACCACAGATTCAGGCTCAGCCCACACAACCCCTCTCTCTCACATTTGGTCCTCATTACTTTTGAATTTTACAGAAAGGTCAAAGGGAAGAGTTTATTCATTGTCTATGTTAGTCAAAAGTTAACACAAATATTTGAGTGGTAGTCCCCAAATCTATTTTTTCATTGTGACTAACAGTGCTAGAGCCTCTGGTCAGCTAAATTGTTTTCAGAGGTCACAGTAATGGGTCCTGACTTACTAGGAAAATTATGGTTTGGAGGATTGGCTGTCTCAACAGTTTAGTTCATAGAGGGAAGATATTACTCAAACCCTCCTATCAATGTCTTTTAGAGCAACTGTGAGTACATCACATTCCATGTGTATTATCTGTGGCTAAGGAAAGCTTATTTATTGCATCACTTCAACTTCTTTCATTTGCAAGAGCCAAAAGTTGAAGAACAACTAGTTTCATAAAAGCTCACCTAAAGCCTGCTTGTAATACTGTGTGTCAGCAAGTTTATCCAGGTATTGAATTCAGTTGAAAGACCTCATAATTTTTTCTTGGAACTTTTGAGGTCACAAATTTTGAATTTATCCAGCTTCAAAAACATAAACATGAAATTCACCTGGTAGTTTATCTGTAAAGTTCAAAACCCAGAAGGCTGAGCAAATTCATTAGAAATACACATGTATTTCTCCAAGCATTTTACAAAGACAGGATAGAGTCAGAAACATACAAGGAATACTGATGAAATTACAGACTGCCATAGACTTGTACTTCTCACTCAAAAGGACAAAGTCAAGATAACCCCTTTCCTCTATGCAGAAACATTCCTATAGCAGGAGGTGCCTGATACTCTCATACTACAAAATTTAATCATAGTACAAGATTGAATCATACAGATTTAGCCTAAAGTTGGCCCTGCAGACAAAGCTGCTAGGTTAGGAGCATTTTAAGCTGTATGCACAAAGGCAGAACCAAGACTTGTGTCTGTTTTCTTTTTCACAAACACATACACAAACAATTGTCTTTTGGCTATCCTTTTAATGACAATTAGATATATGGTACCCTAATTACTTCATATGTCATCCTGAATTCAGTAACTAGAATGGGTCACAACAGACTCAACATGTGACTGGAAATGTTTTTGAGCCACAATATAGATGTATTTGTTCTAGCAGATAAGAAAGGAATGCAAATAACAACCATTCTCCATTATGTCTCTCAGTGGAGCACTGTTAGAAATGCATTTGCAATGTACTAGCTAGACATGTCCTAGAACTTAAGCCAAAACTAACTTTCTTCAAGCAAGGCCAAACACGACCCTGTTAGTCATAACACACCACCTCATCTGTGGTATTGAAATCCTTTGACCAGATAATAGCCTGACAACATTTCACACAAAGTGAGTGTTACAGGATCAACAAATTTGTATAGCACAGTTACAACTGGTAAATCTACAGTTTCAGACCAGCAGTTCTGCCGACACAGAAATGTTAAACTTTACTTCTAAATAAGGCTGCTGTAGTAGCAAAAGTATCAAAGCAGTTCTGTCCTGAATAGAAAATATCTTCCAGATAAGGGCTGCAATTGAGCAGTGTACCATTTCCACAACCTGATACATGTCTGCAACCAGCAACTGTGTATCATTGAAATGGATTTCTTTTCATGCTGATCCCAAGTCTTCCATTCCCAAAGATGACAAAGAACACAAACATCCCCAGGACATGCACTGGAGAAGGGAAGGGCACTTGATAACTCCATAGTTAGCTTTTGTCTTTTCTCTTATTCCCTTCCCCTAATACAGCTAAAAGTAAGAATATAATTTTTAATATTTCTTTGGAATGTAAGGAGTTGCTGTAGCTGCTGCAAATCACATAACCACAAAAATCATACATCAGAGTCAGGAAAACGACTGGTCATATCTGTGAAACACTTAAAAGTAGCACCATTTTAGAGAAAAAAAATCTGATATTCTTACCCAAATATACAGACATTTAGCTAAACAACAACACTTGAGATTTAAAAATTGTCGAATGTATTGTATGTGTCAGCACTGCCAAAGTATTTATATAACCAGTCATAATGCTTCAGTATTCATAATCTTTACTGAAATGAGGTTCAAGTGAGAAGTATCATCACTCTGGTCTACAGGAGAATGCTGAGAATGAGCTACAGGAAATCTCTGATCGAACCAAGTGCTAAATCTGGAGTCCCTGCCCAGTGGTTCAACCACAGCCCTATCCTCCTTTCTTAAACTTAGCACTGTCCCTTCTCTCATGGTGAAGAAACCACAGCTTCACCTCTGGGAAACCTTTCCCTTCCTGAAGGGAGGCTCCCTTCTGTGCCATCCTGCTCTTTGTGGTGGAGGCACACAGCACTTACCTGGGCAGCTCTTGCTGCTCCTGTCTGTTTTCTCTGCATGGAGGAGAAAAGGAACCTGAATTTCCACCATCTGCTTGCATCCCCACTGCTCTGTGCCAACAGTCCCAGAACATCCCTCAGAGCCATCAGGCACAGCTCATAGATGACAGAGCCCAGCAGGTACACCATGTATCCCACTGGCTGTGAGCTAACACCCCAATCAAGTATTGTCCCATGGAAACTCCACGTGTTTTCTATTCCTCCTCAAACACCAGCAGTATTTCCTTTGGCTATAAGCCACCATAATAACTACATACCTAGAGCAACAGAGGTATCTGATAAAAAACATTTAAGTGCCTCAGCTTCACAGTGACTGATGGGATAACAAATGCTTGTGTTTCTAATTAATTACAGCTTTTTAAGGTTTTGGTGCAAAAATTACTCGGAATTTTTACTTTGCAACTCTTTCATGTATTTGTGATGAAAGAATATTTTGACTAGCATTCATGTGATCGTTACATGATCATGCAGCTTTGAGCATGCTTTTTAAATGGTGGTACTGTTTCAACAAACACATGCTTTAACCACGACTCCCTCCTAACAAAAAACAATAAAGTGAGAGTAGAGTAAATGCAGAGATTTTTTCCTGCAGTTGACTCGGCAGACTAATTAGGCCAATTAAACATGTTAGACAACAGCTATTTGAAAAGTATTGTAGGGTAACAACAGGTCATTACAGAAAATATCCAAAGTAACACTCTCTCCAGCAAGATACAAAATATCTATTGAATAACAGAAAAAAAAATAGGTTACAATCTGCTATATTTACAGTCCCTTTAACATTAAGAGTTAAGAAACAACTCCAGAGAAAACTAGCACCACATCTCACTCTTCTAATATGCTTCTTTTACCCTAATCTATTTCACAGATTAATATCCTAGTCACTTATTATAGTATGTTTGGTTGTGTACTACACTCTAAATTGATGTCTCTTTTCCTATGTCTATTCTACCTCACATTTATATAACTCAGCAGTTTCTTCTAGCATAAAAGTGATATTGCTATGCTTAATTATTCTTGACACATACTCTTGCATGGGTATATCAGAACATCCAATTCCAACACACTGCTGGTACATATCTTATCAGCTGCAATGTTTTTGGATAACATTCTTTATTATGCCTTCACAGTTAATATACTAGGTTCACTGTGTACTGTAGATTATGTGTGTCTACTCCTGTAGCAGTGTTATTCTAATTTTCCTACTCATAAAAAGTCAACTATTTTTTTTACCTTAAGACCAAGTCTATAATAAGTACTGGCTTTATTCCTGTAAAACTGAAAAATTCATATTGTTAAACACAGTTTCAGGACTGGATATTTATCTATTTCCCTAACATGGTGTTGGGAACTCTCCTCAACACTGATAGGAATAGATGGCACCTATGATTAGGGTGTTAAATAGGAGCTTGGAAATACTGGTTTTACAGGCTTCCCATATTACCTTTACAAATCACTTCTCACTTGCCTCTGCCAGATATGGTACAACACCCTCAGTTAACATTACTCAGGTTTCTTAAATGGGCAATGGTTCTTAACATTTCCACAATATCTCATTAAAATGAAGCTCATTAAAAGGGCATCACTAGAAAGAAGAGATGGGAGTGTAGAAAGTGGAATTACATAGACTGTACACGACTTACTACACATCACTTTCTATCCTCTAGAAGGTCTCAGAACAGAATAAAGCTTGTGTGTCAGGCTCACACTTGCTGAAAGAAGCAAGTATTTTATGTTGGGAAAGTACCCAAAGGCCCTAGCTCTTGAGATCAAAGCCTAACTGGATCTAGGCATTATAAGCACAAAATGAAAGACAACTCCTGCTTTGTTTATAATTAAACTGAATAAACACCTACAAGAAGAGTAGGGAAAGGAAGAGACATATCTTGCCCAAAGCCAAACAATATATTTGAAGGTAAAGTTGGAAGGAGAATAACTTGCCAAAAGAATAAAGAATCTTCAGTGGATAGAGGGAAAAGATGCTGCTTCTTCATACTTGTGCCTTTTGAGTCTTGAAATACACTGCAAGAAGTATCAAAAAAGGACAAGAGAGCCTTTCTAGGGGAAGAGAAGTAGGAGAATACTACAAAGTTTTTGCTAGCTAAGCTCTCAGGCAAGAACTGGGGACTTCTACAGTGCTGGTCTTCACAGGTAATCCTTGCAAGCAAACCTAACTTGCAGCAATGGGTTTTGTTAGCTTCCCTCTGAGCTCAGTAATGAAAAATTATTCTATCTGCAGTAGGTCTGTTCAGCTCATCTGAAGAATTGCAGCAACATGGTGGGCCAGGAGTAACAGAGCTGCAACAAGCCAGCAGAAATTCCTTTTGGAGAAAAAGCAACCATGGGCTAATACACAGATTTTTGTTCTTGCTTAAGGTCCTCAGTCTCTGAAACATACTGAAGATATAAAGAAGTAGCTGAGCTCCCCTGGAGGTACTATATGTTGCCTTTGAGGACACATAACTTTTTTTTTTTTTTTTTCCTCAGTAGCCTCAAGCACACTGTAAAGGTAAAAGCACTTGTGAGGGAGCTCATTTCCACTTTATGGCATCTCCCCTTCTAGAAGCAATGTCTCTTGGACACTGCCTACCTCAGTCACAGCAAACCCTTTCTTCATCTAGCAGACCATGAGAAATTGCTCCTCACAGCCAGCTCTCATGTGCACAGCCAGCCACAACAGAGCCCAGCACTGTTGTGAAACTGCTAGCTTCAGACTGAATGAGCACAAATTAAACCATTATCAGAAATAATGAGTGCAAATTAGCCAGCCAGCCAGCCACCACAGTAAGAGAGACAGCTGAACTGCTGGCACATTCCATAAGACAAAATAAATAAATAAGCAAATAACAAGATCATTCAATAGATTATAATCCCCTAGCTGCTGCTTAGTGCTTGGAATAGCAGAATTATTAATACAAAATTAATATAGAATAACAGATCACAAACTTAAAGTGTCTGCTTAAAAACACAAGGAGAAGAAAATTCTTTATGGCAACTGGCTTTATTTGGAACCAGATATAAATTTTCCTCTTGAATCTATCAGAAATAAAAATCAAAGCATTTCAGAAGTTGCTCGTTTGGTTGTCAGCAGAAAAATAAATTCTTAAAATTAAAAGAAAGAATGTGTAATGTACAGTACATAGAAAGTGCATTATTTTGATCAACACTTTTCCCCTGCACTCATCCACACAGTAATCTGTAATCAGATCCTGCCTAGGAATCCTTAGACAGAGCTTCCCTAATTTATGGTCCTTTTCCACAAAGTCAATTAGAGAATCCAAATCATAAATTCATTCTCCAGAGTCAAATAACTTCCACTGTGCCACAATCAAAGATATTTTCAGTCCAACAGAAGTGGACTCTAGTGTCACTTGTGGCACATAAAAAATCCCTAGGATTGAAGTAAAGTTTATAAGACCTCTATCCTGTCTGCCTGGCATAAGTTGCTTATAACACTTTAAATTTGGCCAGAAGTTGCAGTGACATTAAACAAAAGTAAATTTGGCTATCAAAATATTTGCATTTCCCGGTTCTGAGGCAGAACAATAACATTATGATAGTGAAAGTAAGATGTCCTATCACAAGTAAATTAATCCTGAAATTAGTTTCTACAAATCTGCTCTGACAAACTACTTTACCTTGACATACCCTTAGTCACTCTCTTCTCCTTAGCTATGAAGTAGTATATAATTTTAGTATATAATATATATATATATATTATAATTTTAGTAGTATATAATTTTGTATTATTCAGTGATACACTTTTCAGCTAGAAAGTAAATGAGTTTTAATTCTCAGACAATGTTCAAAGTATACATGCTAAGTCCACAAAAACAGGTCTGGGATACTGTTTGGCTTGCAAGATCACATCTAGAAAGGCAACGGTGACAATGACACCCTTATCACCAAGTGTGAATAGGAGGTGGAATCTATTCCTGGCTCATTGTGTGGCAGCATACAAGGCTTCAAATCTTATTGTCGCTTCCAAGACACTTAATGAAAGCTAGATCCATATCCTACCTTATTCCACAATGGTTAGGGAACACACACACACTTTCCAGCTGAGATCACAAGCCTTATTTAATTCTGCAGAATTGTAATTCTTCAAAAGTATTTTGTTAATCTGCTATTTAAATTGAAATGATTTCTAGTTTCTGTTCTAGAATCTGTTCAGATCAGAATGGATGTATTTTTATACTAATTATACTGGAAATTGCTGTAGCTATAGAAGACACACTATCTCTGAGAAAATAAAAAAATTAAAACTAACACACTAGGCGACACAGAGGGGAGAGAGATATTTAAGTTCAGGTCACTTACCATTCGCAGACAGGATAAAACTCCTTGAAGTGTGTACTAACATACTCAAAAGTAATTAAAAATTAAATTCTCACACATTTTCATACCTTTTCCTGGTGCTGAGGTGGTTCAAAGTAATCTTTGAAGTCAATGAGTATCACATTCTTTCTTCCAAGAAGCTCTTTTAGTCAGTATATGCTAGACCACCTTACAGCTTCTGTCTGCAACTGTTGTTGCAGCTGTAGAGACTCACTACTCACTGTTTAGAAGAGAAGGGAAAGAAAGATCTTAAATACAGGAGTTTGACCTACCTTGTTCAGCTGTTTGAAACAAAAGGCACTGTAAATCAGGGATGTGAGCTCTGTAGCAGAAGGAAGAATGAAACGATCTGCAGAGCTCAGAGTCACTTCAATGTGATTCCAGCTGCTTCACTTGGCTACTGCCTTCCTTCTAATAAAGCTGCAGAATGATATAACGCCGTGTTTGTTTTCAGCTGAGGAAGTTGTTTCCAACTTCCCTTGGTTTTCTAGACCCATTTTTGAAATATTGCCACGCTGTATAATCCCAGTATTTCACCAAAAATAAATGTTAGACATTTGAATGAATCATTTTGGTCAGTGTCCAAGCAAGCAACAGATGTGGTGGCTGATGAATGGAAAGAGACCTTACAGTTGTGGGCTGCTTTTTGTTCTGCAGAGAGGAGGGTGAACAGTATTTCTTTGTAAGCACTCTGGTTTATAGAAAATAATGTTGAATGAGCTGAAAGATGTTTAAAAAGTCACACTGAAAGCATCATTTTTAACCATACAATGTGGTACATTCATTTGGTATTTTGGATTAATAGATTCATCTCCTTTTGTGTGCAAGGGAGAAGTAAGATCCTCAAAACACTAATTAGTGACTCTCTCTGTCAGATAGTGTAACACTGGTCAGGAATTTGAACTGGATTGTAGGTGACTGGGCCTGACTCCCAGTTCTGTAAAGAGCCTGATGAGGTTTTGTAGCCAGGCCTTATGATCTCCATATCACTCAATTTCTCAGTCAGTAAAATGGAAATATTATTTCACTACCATATGTTATTCCTACCATAGCTTACCTGACTCTGATGGCACCACACTAATCTTACCATTTTAAATCAGCTAAGCATCTGTCAGTCTACCCTGCCAGTGGAAACAATAATTTAACAGTGGTACTCTGCTGTCACTAATGCAAAACTTGTAACATGTTCAACACCAATTGAATCTAGTCAAGACCAGATTTTCCATAACAACTCTATTGATTCCAGTGAAAAATTAAAAAGAAAGGCCTCCAACGAACCAACCAAGTGTAAAAAAATGAAAAAACAAACAAACAAACCAAAAAAAAAACCAAAAAAACACAGAAGTGTAATGTGCTTAGTGAGATCAGCTAAACTGGGATTTCAGCATCTGAAATTTTAGCAGGGCTATCCGTTCTCAAACAACTCTCTTTAGGTTCACAGACCACATATTGTCTTAACAGGAACCAAAATCTTCTTCCAGCAAAACTAGTCTTCCTTGTCTTCCCTCCTCAACAGTTCTTTTTGTTCTGCCAATATAACTTTAAACACTGAAAGTTATACATGTACGCCAAAGTTTTACATTGTACACGAGTGGGAAAACCTCTAAAACCATGAAAGGAGGATGGGGATTATGCACAGAGCCCCTGGACCATAAGGGAAGGACGGGTGTGATGTTCTCTGACCTCTGGTGCTCTATGGGCACCAACTCCGGAGCTCTGGGGCTCCTACTCTGAGCTCTTGGCTCCTACTTTGTCGGGTTATCTTAAATAAGCAATGCAGCTAATAGTTTAAAAGGTTATTTACTACAAAGAACATCTTATTACAAAGCACATCAGTCTCAAAAGGCAGCGGCAAAAAGCAATGGCTAAAAGCAACTGGCTAAAAGCCACAATGGCTAAAAAGCAGCAACTCTCCCCAGTACATACTCTTATTTAGGATTTTTCCAGCAAGCTAAGATGCAAACATGGACCACCAGTCCTCAACCCATTAGAACTGTAGTTTCTTAGCACACCAGGTTACTTATAGAACTACACATACAATCTGTCTTGTTCTATGTGAAAAATGTAAGCAATATCCTTATTATAGCTCTATTATGTCTGTGTACTGTCTACAACTGTGGGCCTGGAGCCTCTTGCTGAAGATATCAGTATGTTTCAACCTTCACTAGAACTCACTCTGCCACTGTGGCATTTGAAACCTTTCACTTACTATAAGCATTAGGACTCACCCTAAAACTTACTAACTTACTAAATTAAATGTCTACTTTATGTGTGAGTGGCTTAATATACTTCAATCCATCCAAAGGCTTTAATTCAATGCCTGCACTCTGATTTCTCTCTGAAGAATTCAAAGAGACTTCTGACTCACTGACTCCAACAGACAGGGAGCAGGATTTCTGTGGATATATGGGGACAAATAGAGGGGACTGATTGCCTGAGGAAAGCATCTCACTTGTTCATTTCTTGCATTTTAAAGATTTCCTGTTTTCTCTAGGTAACTGATTGGTGAATCTTCACTAATAAAAGTTCTTTTAACAGTAATTATGAGGGTTTTTTCTCCTGTCATGGCACGTGAGTCCGGGTCTCTCTAGGTATTTTCCCAAATCTAGTTATTGTAAGGCAGTTAATTCAAAGGTTTGTTCAGTATTATTTCAGCAGGACAAAAGAGGAAATTAAGAGGTAGATAACCACCAGACATGATCTACAAAAAAGATAAAACCCCCAGCATACAGTCACAATTTGTCAAATACTTGTCACCTTCTTGGTGCAGGGAGCATTCTGGAGAGTGCAAAAGATTCTTGCAGTTTGCGTTGGTGAGAAATTGTCCTTAAGGGGCTGTTCCCTTCATCATAAATTAAAACAGGTTTGTGACTACTCAACATATACTGGTGTTGATACCTCAGCTCTTCCATCCTTCAGAACCAAGGGAGGATTAAACCCCACGTAGCAATTTCCTCATCCTTACCACTGCACCACACTTGAAACACCAAATGCTAAGGGCCCAGAAGTAATTTTGCAGAGGAAATTTTACATAGGAAATGTGATTATTTTTTGCAAGAATAGCACATCACAGCATTTAAAATAATTTTCTACCTCTTTGTCCTACCTATATTTGCTCCTTTTCCATTGAAAAGGACTTTTACTTTGATAAGCAATTACCCAACTTGCACAGTATAATCAGAATAGTAACATACATGGGAGAAAAAGAAAAAAAAGGAAACAGTTTTTTACAGACAAAATTGCTTTCAAGATGAAAGGGTTTAGTTCTGCTTGTTTTCTGTTTAGATCTAAATACAGCGTTTTAGTCATATATAGTTTTGATTAATCACAGTGGAAATCTTAAATCCCTGAAGAATGTAAGCTTAAGCTCTAAATATTTCATTGTTTTAGTTCTTCCTATGCTGAGACACAGTAAAACTGGAATGGTGAGTCACAAATTACATGGCTTTTTAATAAACACTTTTGTGCAACCTGTTAACTACTGATACATCATTTGAGTGTGATCTTTTCAGATAATTTTGTGGAAGTTGTATGCTTGGAAGAAAATTATTAAATTTTAAAAATGCCTTGTTTACTTTCATGTCTTCTTTCCCTGTCTGGAAGTTATATTGTATTTTGCTGTGTTATTTGTGCTTTTTAACGTTTTCAAAGCCCTGCGATTTTTTCTCTACATGAAGTATGGCAATATGCCAGAGAGCTCTGAAGAGGGACAGGTATTCATGAGCATACAGAGCACCTGAAGCTTGCAAAGCAGGGAAATACTACCTTATGTATGGGAAAAGAACAAAGGAGAGGATTTTCATGCAGAAAATAGACATTGGGTCGTCCAGCAGTGAACAAACTAGGTCTATTGAAAAGCAAGTTAATTTTAAAAGCACTTCTTATTCTTTGGGGGCTTTTTAACCCTGTAACACAAAACAAAATCGCGGGATGTATGGAAAACAACATACAGGGGAAAGCTCTCAGAAGTGCTTTACTGATATAAACCAAAGCACAAATTACAAAGCAATTTAAAAAAACCCCAAAAGTAACTGTTGGTTTATCTGGATTGCCAACAATTGCCTGATAGTTCTGACAATTATACCCGCTGTGAGGACCACGGAATCTTATCAAATAGCCTATCAGTATGTGCAGATAATCTCAGGACTAATCAACACCCCATCAACGTTCCTTAATTCAGTTACATTGTACAAAGCACGAATTTGCAAATTAGATCAAACAAAAGATATTTAGTTTTTCTCAGGGTTAATTTAAGATGAACAACACAAGAAAGCTACTACTTACTGTTGTTTACAGTTCGGTGGTTTTTTTTTAAAATAGTTATTCTTCACTAGTCCTTTGTCCTCACTGTTTGAATACCTCATCGACTAAAATCCACTCTGGAAAGACCACATTTAAATACCTGACAATCAGGAAGAGGGTAATTTCCTCCCTTCCTGTGAAACTAATGGCAATTCATGCCTATCCTTTAGGTAAAGCTGTAATGTTTGCTTGTGGTTTAACTACCCACTACATGCCAGAGTCAGCAACTATGACAAAATCCCCCAGCGACACATCTGAATAAACCACCCGATGAAGGAAGGTTTGGCTCATTTAGACAGGTCCACACCTCTTTCTATGCTGATATTGATGATCGGAAAGACTTTCACGCATAATACGTTGAAGAAATTCGATAATTCTGCAGAAGGCAAAATCCTTCCTCATTAGTCAGGTCAGAACACATAAGCATAGATTGCTATACATGTATATATGAATGTATGTACATACCAGTTCAAGCTGCAGCAGGGTGTTATATTCTATGAAATAATGAATATTAGAGAATATTTTATTATAGTATATATTTACGTGATGTATCTATTATATGTTAGTATATAATGTATGTAAAGTGTTATTATATAATATATATGATACCTGGGAAAAAATACCATTAGAAATAACCTTTTTCCTCCATAGATTTTGCTTTTATATGTGCATTTTTTCCTCATTTTCCAGAAGTAAGTAGGAATTATTTTCTACATAACTGTCAGACCACAGGTATTCAATTCTATATTCGTATGACAATAATATAAGAGATTATACCTGCCACTCAAATAACACTTGAAATCCATACAGTTTTCAGAGCATGTCTTGACAACCAAACTTCTGATATATATCATTGAGTGCTAAAAATTATATTGAATTGAATAGCTAACCAGCCAACTCAACAACAGCATTTTTCCATTTTAGCCAAAGTGCTGTCTCCTCCCATAGAAAGGAATGTCAGTGTTTGGAAAAATGATTTCAGAGAGATCTACAGAGATTAGAGACACAAAAATAAGGCTATGCAAACTACAGTTGTTTCATTACGTATTTCACAAAATATTTTTGTATCTTCAGTACTGGTTGGATTAATCAACTTGCTCTTTTTCACCTCACAGAAATTACCTGGAACTACAGTTACCCCTATAGACAGGTCTGAGGACTGAAGTCAGAATTTACTGCACCTTGGATTGAGTCAGATGCCTCAAAATCTGCCCAAAGCCTAGCCAGTCTGGGTTCAAAGAAACCCAAAGCACAGGGATGAACTTTAACCACAACTCTTCAGGATTCAGGTTGCCTCCACCCACTCGGGATTCAAGTCACAGCATAATTGCTTACATTTATGCTTACAACAGAGATCTTATTTTCCATTTAAAGTGCAAAGACTCAGTTTCCACCTTTTATATCATGTGTCTTCGCATTAAACCCCCAAGTCCACAGTTCAAATAGGATCATATTATGATGCTACAACAGGCAAAACTCCTGATTTCTGCAGTCAGCTACTAACAATTCACAGCCAAGTTGCTGAAGACTATTTTAATGAACAACAATGCATAAAGCAAGCAGAAAACAATCACCAGTTCCTATCCCTCACTATTCTACAATTAGACCATTGCTCTTGGCTACCCTGATCACTGAGACACAGCTGGTCTTAACCACAAACAAAATGGAGACAGGGAAACTGAAAAAGATTCAATTTCCCTGCAAAAGACACAGAGCAAAACTGAGTGTTGATACAAAATTTGGGCTGTTCCCAGAAAATATATGCTAATAGTCAGGGTGACTATACAGGACTCACATGTGATCAAGCAAGGTTGTTGTTTTGCATCATTAACGTTCAAAACCTTAACTAAGAGAAACATCTATGCACATGCAGAATTGTAGAGCCTGCTGGTTACCCTTTACAATACTTGATCAGCCATTGACATCCCTTAGGAATTATGAACATGTAAGGTTTTAAACTGGACAGTAGTTCCTTGCTCCTGAACACCAAGTGCAAAGCTGATGCAAATCAAATCTAAATCAAACTCAGTCACCTAGAGATCTTCTGAGCATGTTCTAAGATGCTCCTGGTTTGGTGGTTTCAATACATATTCATTTGTATTATTAAAGTTGTTCTTTGTAGTGAGCTACATCTATCAGACTATTTTTTCTGTTTAGTGGATGTAAACATGTTTTGTGAAAACCAAGATCTTGACTCCTCAAGGACTTATTTATTCATAGAAATGAATGTGAGACAGGGAGAATCAATGCAAGTTTCTGTCTACTGTCTGCATTTGTCCTCTCTTCTAAATCCTACCAGCTGTCAGCCTCTAATGAGTTGGGAGCTGATAAATCCCTGTAAACCTGCTACTTGTGATAGAGGCAAAGCAAATTATTAGATGCTCTGAAAAATGCTTTTCTAGTTAAGGGCTCAGTATATAAGTCAACCTTAGCTCTTTCATTGCCTTTAATAAAAGCAAAACTACCAACATTTCTAATAAATTGGCAGTGGGCTCAGGGGATGAGGCATAGGACATCAGTCTAAGCAAAGAGACAACTAAACCCCTCCAATACTTATTTGTTCATTCTAGTTCTGATTCTTAAGCTCTATCATGACATATAAAAGTTAATTTAAAATCCTCATTACTTTGCAATCTACTTTTTAAGAAGACTATATTACCCAAATTTAGCCTTTAGCACAAACTTCAATATGGAATTTACAGGAATAGAGAGATTTGATTTAGCATGTTATTTAAGGGATACTTAAGTTTCTACTTGTCTTTTCTAAACTAACCTTCTTTTAAGAGAAGAGAAGCTTATGGAGAAGGGAACAGCCACTTTCCATCTCAGGTTGAGAGACTAGGCAAAGGGAAATTACACAAATTGTATGTACCTTGTATGCAAACCAGAAATTGAACTCCAATTACTTCAGTGTTAGAAACATCTAACAACATAGAATAGATCAGAAAAAGAGAGGTTAAATGCTGGTCCAAAGTAATAGTATGTGAAATGCTGAAGAAACACAAATCAAATGAAGAGCCTTTTGTTTAAAAGTTCTTTTTTCTCCCTTTTAAATTTTTTCTATGGAAACCTCTGTGTTTTCAAACTATAAAAGAAAGAGACTTTTAACAAAAGCTAATGTTTTTGCTTACCAGCATTCCTAGCCTAAAATTAAGTTTTGTCCATGGGAAAAAAAACTCCAGAACTTCCCTTGTTTAACTTTCTGCTTGCTTCCTTCACAGGATAAAGAAATCTTTCTTTAAATTATCCCCATGGTAACACAAAGTAGAGAGTCCACTTTTTCACAGATGTAAGAAAATATCTTATGTGGTTTATTGCGGAAACATTAAAAAAATTTTACATGATTTAGAACAGCCAGAGCAGAGAAAAATAACACTTACTTAACTACCTTGGGAATACATTTTGACCCCACCTTAAACTGACTGCAGAACATCCAGTGACCCAACATAATAGCATATATATTTGGAACTCCTCAACTCCTATAAATGACACTACAGACAAGGAAACTGCAGAAGCATTTTATCTAGATTATCTTAAATTAATATCCATCTATTTAAAATCAAAAAAGTTCCAGTTTTGAGAAAGTTTTGAGGAAATTTTCTCTTTGTATCAGAAAGACATTATTGCCTGCTGCAGTAATGGGAATTAATATTTACTTATGAAAAAATGCCTTGAGTTCCTACTATGACAAAATGTGAAGAAGGTTATAAGGGAATATTAGTCATCTATCATACTTATTTAAAATATTTCATGACACATTGGCATCTGAATAAAAAGCCACGTTCATTTGTTACCTTATCTGTTAATAAAAAGGATGGTTTAAAACAGGTTAAAGAAAATGTCATGCTATGCAGAGAAGGTTAATTCAGTTCTGAGTATAAGTGTATTTCAGTCATGTTATCTGACTGTGGTTAATACAAGAACCTACTGGTGTTTCTGTTCTCTTCATAGCTGAAGGCTCTCAGGCTGCAGAGTCCCCTTCAGCATGGAGAAAATGGAGTTATTTTATGACTTTCCATTGCATCTTCTAGCACATACATGTCCAAAATGATCATATATTTACAAGTAATTTGGTAATCAACAATTACACTTGAAAATCTTGCAATTCTCAATATGACTATATCAATCACACAATTTTAAAATTGGCACTATATTTGAAAGTAAATATGAAACAATGGAAAAACAGAATAGAGAAATTCTAAGGAACTGCTATTTTTGAAGCTATAAAAAACTCCATGTACAACATGAAGGTCAAAGAATATCCTGCAATTCATGAGCAGTCACCTACAGACAACCTCAAGTCTAATTACTGACCTAATCCCTTCCTTTATGTCACTACCCTAAAAAAACAGGCAGAGTTATTTTGGAGAGATTAACTGACTAAACAATCATTAACTGAAAACAGAAATTACTGTAACAGTAAACTATCCAGCATTTTATGATGAAAACATGTTTTCTGAAAGCACACTGTTCTTTAGCATACCAGCTTCTCAACTGCTGATTTATTTTCTTTGCATTTTCTTTTAGAACAAGTTCTAAAAACAAGTCAATTTAAGCTAATGGAGAGATTCAAAATAATTGCAGCAAAGCTAGGTATGGATTTGAAATCTAGTGTAAGATGATTAGAAGCCCATCACACAGAAACTTTCTGAAAACACTGGACTTGGATACATTTTGTAGTCATACTGTTTAAAGTGATCCATTCAGAGTTGTCTCCTCAGCTGCTCCTTCTGGACGACCTGCCAGCAAATAAACAGCAACAGCAGTCCCAACTGCAGTAAAAAAACCCCCTGGGATCAGTGCATCCCAGAAGTTCTCTCAGCACTATTATATTAAAAATCTCTATATTCTGGACATGTATACAGAAATAAAATACAGAGAGCAATTTTAGTGGAAAAAAACACATAGAACCCACAAACTGACAATGTAAGCCTGTGAAAGCAGCAGCATGGCCTCCAAATAACAATAAAAAATAGATTAGGGGGAGGATTTTCTTCTAATAAGATATTGGAAGAAGAGTCATACTTGTATTATTTCTAGTCATCTTTTAAAAATTTAAGACCCTATCACAAGAAAGTAAAATAATATTTTTAGAAGACAATGCCCAGCCATGCATACTAAGGTGGAAAATTGGAAAACCATAGAAGATCAGACAATTGTTCCATAAGTTTCATACCTGATATTGGCCAGTGGCCAACATCAGATTTTTCAGAGAAATACAACAATTACTTCTTAGGAATTAAAGGTTGAAATACGGTGCCAGGCACTATGGAACAGCCACTCAACGGTAAAGTTGGAAAGATACTTCTTCCCCAAGGTTACTAAGAATGTGAAGTTCTCTAAAATCTAAACACGTAGTCACACTGCCTCACTATAATCCAGGCTAAAACCAGCAAGCCATCTTTGGGAACACTTGGCAAAAGTAATCTCTGCATGGCTCAAGCCCCAGACCTTCAACTGCTGTCAGTCAATCAACACTTAGCTCAGATCCTTTGAAGAACTTTACCAAAACAACGATTTAAGGATTAATTAGGCTTATAACATCAGAATGTATAAAGTACATATGCAACAAACTAAAAATCTAGCCAAGAGTTCCCTGACAGCTGGTTTTTCCAACATTGACTTTCTTTCATCACATTCTCTCTTTTCCAATCTGAACACAGTTGTTGGAAGAAATCTGACACTCTTTAGTAAAGAGTCAGTCTTTGTTAATTCATCTTAATGATTTCATAGGTATAACTTTTGACTTACATTTGGAAAACAGAAGTGAATACCACAACAAATCAAAGTAAAAGTAGAAAGCAAAGCAGTGAAAGGTAAGGGGCAATTTTTAAAATCTGGATACATGAGGAAAGATATCAGCAAAGAGAAAAAAAGTCTGATGCTTGGATTAGAAGAAATCACAATTTTTAAGGGAAAGTTTGTCAGCTTACTTAATGTTCATCCACATATGTGAGAAGTAGTTTCCTAGAGGGGAAGAGGAGACTGAAGGAAAGCAATCTCTCACAATACCTCACCTGAATTTGAATCAAGGTGCAACGTCAAGCTTATAAATACAGAAAGACTTGAAAGCTAAGAAATACTTGGCAACACAAGTCTAAGCTCTGCTACCTTTGACTGACAGTCCAAGAGACAGAAAGCTACATTCTATCTTGCAAAAATATTCAGGAATATTCTGAGGACAAGTTGTATGGCATTATAAAACAGACTGCATAGATTTCTCACCACTAAAAAGGGCTTCAGTTTCACATGAACCATACTGGAAAAAAACCTTCAGTGCCTCAGCTATGTAACCAAATTTCCTTTGTTTCAACAACCTATGGAATTAGCTGAGCCACAGTAACTCGCTAATCCTGCCATAAACCATCATAAAAGTAAACTATTTTAGCCTAAGATAAGATGTGTATGTATGTGTTCACCACATGTTTAAACAATGAAGCTCTGCTGACATGCAATAATTTGGGCACGTGCCTGAGCTTTCCATGTGTGCAAATGCTCCCCGCTGAAAGTTCCAGTTTCCCCATGTTGTGTATTGTAATAGGCAACAAAATATCATCAGGCAACTTTTGTTTTGTAGTAAATATTTATTTTTCAGCAGGAAAAATATATTCATAGGTATGCATGTATCAAAGGAATCCAACAGCAACTAAACTCAGCCGTTCTAAAGAGAGGCATTCTCCTACTCTTCTGTCATTAGAAATTTGTGTTGAATTACTTGCTCAGCGTGGGTGGACATTTCTAAGCTATGGTTTCATAATCACATAGCCACACAGCAGTGCCTTTTTACAGCAACCTCTTTAAATTTTCCGTATTACAGCACATTCAAGATTGTTTTCCCTCCGTTGCACAATCCAAGCCTGTATCTGCACCTGTCTTCACACATAAGGGTGTTGTGTTGACTTTGTGTCTGCCTGGATTGCTTAAAACACCCTGCTGCTTCAGCATAATGAAAGAAATATGCGATGGCTGGGTTCCCACAGCTGACGAGATAAACGTTCAGAACTCTGTAACTCAAAAGAGGAGAACTTGAGGTAAGGTCACATTCTTAAGCCACTTATAAGAGAAGCAGCTCCAGCATTAACTGTGATAAAGTCAGACTTTAACATTCTGATAAAACGTGCTTGCACAAGCCACATCACGTAAAGCAAAGCACTTTTAACGGCTGAGAATAAAAAAAAAAAAATTAAAAAAAAAAAGGGGTAAACCTTTTAACCTGCTCTCAAGCACATGAAATGTGTTTTGAATGAGAAAATGACTAGCAGGGTTGTTGAAATGAACCTTAGCTAAGAGGTTACTTTTCCGTAACCAAAAGCACCCGGCTAGGGCTGACGAAGAGACGCCACCCCGAGGTGTTGTGGAGCAGTTTTCGGGCGCCTGGGCTGCAGGAAGCGAGACTGTGGGGAGCAGCGCTGGGCAGCTGCCGGCAGCCCGGCCCCATGGGGACTGCGGGACGGGATCCCGAGGCTCTGGGGAGCAGCGCTGGGCCCGCTGCCGGCAGCCCGGCCCCATGGGGGCAGAGGGACGGGATCCCGAGGCTCTGGGGCTCTGAGAGAGCAGCGCTGGGCCCGCTGCCGGCAGCCCGGCCCCATGGATACTGAG
Organism: Oenanthe melanoleuca; assembly: GCF_029582105.1. Classification (NCBI taxonomy): domain Eukaryota; kingdom Metazoa; phylum Chordata; class Aves; order Passeriformes; family Muscicapidae; genus Oenanthe; species Oenanthe melanoleuca. Next base: position 12,268,734 of record NC_079341.1, on the reverse strand, counting down.
GGACGGGATCCCAGCCGGCGGAGCGCGGCGCTGAGGGAAGGACGGGCCCGGAGCGGCGGCCCGGGAACCGCACCTCCCGCCATTCCCTTCGCGGGGCGCGGCCCGCCGACCCGGAGCAGGAAGCAGAGGATGGCGTCCCTTGACCCCAGCGCGGCACTGAAGAGCGAGCGGGGAGTGATGGAGGTGAGACGGCGCCGGGAGCGGGGAATGGGGAGCGGGCGGACGAGCGCGTGGCCGCCTCAGCGTCCCCTCCGCGCTCGGCGGCGCTGCCGGCTCCCGGCGGGGCGGGCGGAGCTCCCGGGGCACGGCCGGCCCGGGTGGGTCCCTCGGCTGCCGGCCGGCCCTGCGGCTCCTGCGGCTCCGCCCCGGGCGGCGGGGCCCGGCGGGAGACGGGGCGAGGCGAGGCGGGCACGGCGGGCTCAGCGCAGCGGGACGGGAGCCGCGCCCGGCGGGGAGGCCGCTCCTGAGAGGAGCTGCCGCCTCCGTGCTTGTGGCAGCGCTGTGGGACGGCAAGTCCCTCTGCTTAGGGCTGAGTTTCCCCTCGTGTTATCCCTCTGCCTGCCCAGCACAGTTGCTCTCAGGGGTAGCAGAGTTGTTTGATGTGTATTTCATGGACCAGTTTTTATTGCCTTCTCACCCTTTTTGTTTTACGTGTTGCGGTGCAAGAGTGACACTGTCTGCAGAGTTTACCTGGTGCCTTTGACACCCAGATACTATCAGAATGCACTGCTGATTTATTTTTTTTTAATTATTTAATTTTTAAAAATGTGTACGTTTCATACATTTTGGTTGCGTTGTTAAATATGATTGAAGTTTTTAATTCTCCACCCGCTGTACACAGAGTAATTCAATGAAGCCAAAACGAAGCATTGGTTTTAGAGACAGCTGCTAAAATAGCTTGGTTAGAATTTTACAAAAACAAAGAAAATAGGTTTTCCTCTAATAAATTCCCCTAAGACAATAGGTCGTCATCCTTCGACATACTGCAGTTACCACTGCTTAGCATCTTTGAGAAGAAACTGAACACTGGCGTGTCGAGGTGCTTTAATCTCCTTTTGGGGCAGTGGATGGGGATGAATGGCTGTGGTGTCCCCTGCTGGCTGTGGAACTGCTGTCTGACTGCCTCCTCTATGGTTGCTGCACTCTTGCCACACTTCGAGCTTTATCATAAGGTTGTATGTGTACAGTAAGACTTAAAATAGCAGGAATTTGACTTCAAGCAAGTAAAACAAGTTCTTTTACATAAAGCATCACTCATGAGGGATAGTTTTCTGTGTTTTTCCTTCACTTTCTTTCAGGTCCTGGCAGTGTATAGGAAATAGAACAGGACACTGAGATCAGTTAATCTATCAAAAAAGCTTTTCTCAGCTGCAAAATGAAAAGGTTTATAGGAACAGCTGTGGTTTTTTGTTTGTTTTGGTTTTTAATATTGTTACATAAATTGCAACACTGTGGGAAGTAGGAGGAGTTTGGTGTTTTGGTGGATTGTTTTGTTTTGTTTTGGGGGTGAGGGGAAGTGTTTAAAGCTGAGCTCTTTAAGATATTTCTTCTCACCATAACTGCTATAACAGCCCAGGTATTTAATCATTAGCAGTGCATAGTCTGGGAAATGACAACAATGTTTAGTACACAGGGCCCATGAGGAAGAAAGAAGAGAAAAAGTTATTCCAGAAGGAATGATTAACATTTATATAGGAAAGACTATCAAAATTACTTTCATATTAAAAAAGATGTGCCACGTCAAAAAGATTTATCCATTTATTCAACTGTTTGCAAAATGGTACAGAAAAAATTTACTTGCCTTAGGGCATGGAAAGCATGCATTATTAATGCTATTTTAAAAGGCTCTTTAACTTCCATGTTGCCAGATGGGGTGAGAGAAGTGTCCTGCACTGCAAATGGCCTCCTGTTCAACATTTATTGCTTGCTAGTCTGGAGTCAGCTCTGGTGGATGAGGAAGGTTGGTGACTCTAAGGTAGGTACTAGGAAGCTGATTTAATGCTTGTGTTCCATAGCAAAAGGCCTGTGTGACACCTGGAAGTCCTTTGTGTTTGGGCATCCTAAAGCACATAACTGCTTGTTGCTGCAGTCATATTTTTATTAAAAATTGTGAGATTCAGAACTGATTTGCAGATCTTTTGAGTAATAAGGATTACTTTTCCAGCCTAGATAATTACTTTGTGTCATGTAGGTGTCATATGAGTTTTCTTACATGTATCTCCTGTCTTAATTGTTAAGACAACTTAGGAAATTAATTAATTTAATTTGACAAGATTATTACTTAGTAACCTAACAGGGTGTGGGCTGTGCTCTTAAGTATAGTCTCTGATTTCATTAATTAAAAGTTAGCCCCTTCTATCAGAGTTAAAATGTATTGTTTAATGTAGTATTAGGGTAACTTAGTAAAGCAGCAGTTTCTTTTTAGAAGGCAGCTTCATTTAAATCAAGTATTGGTCTGTAGCTGAAACAGTTTAGAGCTTTTAAAGAGCTTGTAGCTTGGACTGAAGGAGGAGCTTCAGGATATAGTGAATATGAGGATGGACTGACTTTAAAAATTTTTTACTTACAGATGTTTGAGAGAATCAAACGATCTGATGAAGCTTCTGCTTCTTCAGCACAAGGTAAGAAGATGAAAAAGTTCAAAGTAGTTTTTGTTGTAGTTACATTTAAAAATGTAATAACTATCAATGGAAGCATTAGTTCACTTGCATACTTTAATTTCTTGAATTTCATAATGGAACTTAGATGGAAAGAGTGACTTCTAAATCATCCACAAAGTTTCCATATAGGTGTTATTTTCTTATCTGATTGTAAGCTGTTTGAGACACTTTACATTTTGTCTCAGTGATCATGGATGTTGCAGTACCAATGTAGATTGCCTAGTCTTAAACCCAGACAAATCAGTTGAATAACTCACTCACCTCAGCTATGAAAGAGTAAAGCTGATTTTATGACCTTGTTGGATGAACTTTGCAGACAAAAGGATCTCTTCATGCAACTTACTAAACCTTTTATCTTCCTTTAAAATAGTAGTTTTTATAAATGCAATAAGAGAAGTAGCTAGCTGCAGGTAAAACTCTCCATCTCTTCGATATTCTGTTGATTTTTGTGTTTTGTACATGTGTGTTTGGTTGGTTCATTTCTTGTTGTTTTTGTTTTTCTGTAGGAATCCAAAGACATGGTGTTGAGGGCTCTCCACATCAGGACAGCAGTAGCAGGTAAGTTAGGTGATGATCTGACTGGCATCCAGCTTACTGCTTACCAAAGTAAAATGGGAAGAATCTGCTTTTCAGCCTTGTCTGTTACCTTGTGTAATGGTATTTTTGTGATACAAAGTGGATTAAGTGTATGATTGGAGGTCCTTTGTATCTTACACCCATGTACTGTTAAAAACTGTGGAGAAGGCACATTGTAGTGCCCCAAACTACTGTGTGGATGTCAAGTGGTTTTGGTTTGTTTGGTTTTTTGGTTTTTTTTCTTTCAAAATACTAACAGACAAATGAAAAGATGACTGTACCTTTCTCTTTAGAGGCAATTATTTTCAGATTTCAGCTAACTGTGCCTTCAAGCTTTTATCCTTGGTTCTGCATTTAAGGAAAAAGTTTTTTAGTGAAATTTGTTTGAGAATACTTTAAAATACATAGTCCCAGTTACCATTACAAATCTAAAATAGAAACGTATATCTTGGAAGTTTTTCCTGTCTCTGTAGTAAGATAGATACTTAGAATTTCCATGCTAAGGACGTGGATTAATCAACCCAACATGTCTTGATAATATTACCTGCTTCTTCCAGTTTACACAGAAGAGGACAGGAACAACCTCGGCCTGGAGCATCCACTGTACAAAACAGACAAGGATACTGCAACTGTTGCCATGTACACTACAGTAATCTGGAACAGGTGAGACAACTTCTGCATAATTTGGCAGCAGATAGCAAGGAGTACCTAAAGGCTTTCTCAGCTTATAAATATCAGTTTCTACACTGAGCAACCAGTACTGAGTGGAAAATAAACAGTTTGTGAATTGCACAGTACATGTCTTGAGGAAGATGCCTTGCTTATTTGTCACCTGTTGTAAAAGATGGCGCTGAGTGGCACAGCTGCTGCAGCCTGCTTTTCCGAAGTGCCACACAGCTCTGCATTGCATCCATTATGGTTTTTCCTGTGTCTTTAATCTTGAGATCTCTATATATTTTAAAATATTAGAGTTATAGTAGTATGTTAGATATCAAGGCTGGAGATGTTTAAACAACCATTTTCAGTTCTTTTGTCAGTCTCCTGTCTTTCAGACTTTTTTAATTAGAAAGCAGAAGCCTGTTTAATCTTCTACACTTAAAAAATTTTTGTTAATTAGAGTGAATTATAGCATGTTTGCTCATGTGAAGTTCAAGAATATTGTAAGTAATTGATACATTTAGAGTACATTTAGAGTATTTGTTCTGGTTAGGAGACTTGTGAGCAGCTGTGAGATTTGTGAGAGTATTTGTACTACTTAGAAGAGATTTGTCAGCAGCTACCAGAACCACTAATTTAAGTTCTGACTCATAGATATTTTAATACATTTTAGTATTACTTGAGCCTGCCTAAACATACTTTAAAATCTCAGTTAAGATTTTAAAATAGTAAAATAAGATTTTTCTTTTTATTTAAAGATTTTTCATAGCAATGATGTAATGTTTAACCTAAGAAGGATTTTTTTAGGAGTAGGCCTGTGTGTTAACAGTAGTATCAGACTAACCATCTATTGTATCTTTCACCAGCATATTTTCAGCTCACAGCACAGACATTTTACAACATACTGTAGGAATCGTATGGGTACCAGTAGCTTGATGGAACGTTTCCTGCAAGATGTTTTACAGCATCATCCCCACAGATACCATGACAGCAGGTATAATACAGAAGGCTTTTTCCTTAGTATGTGTTAGTAGAATGCATGTGTTATGAATTTTTGTTTTTTTTCTACTGCTGAGCAGTAAATTTGGCTCAATTGAGGTGAAACTTGCTCAGTGAAGACAAATAAACTTTGCTACTTACGGATTTGAAACAACACCACTGATTGCATTTAAATATGAAAATAGAAGGAATATATAGGTCAGCACTTACAGTGGCAGACTGTACAATCCCACGTGCATTTACAAATTCTTAAAATTTGAGCTTTATATATTTAATTCTAAATATTATAATTCTTGGCTTTATATATATATATATAAAAAACATTTTATAAAATGTTTTATGGTATGTTATGAAAGAGTTTGTAATTTTGATTTGTTGTTCATTATTATGTCAGGGAGATATTTACATGTTTATTTTTTCATTATCCTTGCAGTTCACATGTTCGATTAATACTTGAATTACATTAATTGGCTAATTTATTAATGCTCAGATTTTGAAAAGTGTTCTCTTTATTTATCATACGCATGTTTCAAGAGTGGTAAAAGGATCAGTGTGTTAAATTTTTCTCTGTAGATGAAGGAAAATCAGTTAAACCTTAATTGTTATGTTTTTGAAAGGCAGACAAAAATCCCAGTTTGATCTCAGTACAGTACAGTGTTTCTCAGTATACAGCTGCTATATGTCTGACAAACAAGCAGAAGGATATTTTGTCAGAAAGCACTCATTGATAGTCTCAGGGATGTGCTGGAATTAGCTAATATGCATATCTATGCCAAACTAGTCCAGGACTTGATGTATATATACAAATTGTCCTCCCGTCTTAAATAACTAGATTTAATCATACTATCTGGAGAACATCCACCATTTTTTGCCATGGGAAATTCAGGATTCACTTCAAGAAAGCCTTCTCTTGAGGTGTCACTGATACAAAGTTGTTCCTTTGGTGAATGAAACCTACTAACAAGGAAAAACAATCTACTTGTGTTTCTCTAAGTTGTTCTAAGAAGGAATAGAATGAGAAAAATAATGTACGAAATCTAGATTTAAGTTGGAGTAAGAAGGGGGAAGGGGAAGAGTAACCCCAAGTCTAGACATGTTTGGAGGTAGAAAAGCAAAGATGGAAAAGAAAGTGTAAATAGATTTGTGTTGTGGTCCTGCTCTGAAGAGAGAGTTGTGGTCTTAGCTGACACCTTAAGGTAAGCTGACACCTGAGGTAAGATTTTCATTCTCTTCTTTCTCATGTTAAAACACTTGGATTTATACACTGTTTCACTCAGTACTTTAAATACCTGTTTTTACCATTTAGCTGAATTCAAACAAGAGATCTTCATGTGTCATTTCAAAAGATTATGGAAACATTTGTAAGACTTGATTTGTTTTACAGAACCAGTATATCTAGTAGTTATGTGGAAAAAGGAAAAAATCATCAGAGCTTTGCCTTATACTGAATTTCAAAGGATATTGTTGTTCTCCCCCAGTAAAAAAAAAAAACAAAACAAAACCAGACACCCACAAACCACCAAATCATTCCTTCCTCCAAACTCTTGGTATGTAAGTTTTTTACCTAAAGAAATAGTATAGAGCATTTTAGAAAGTAAATCTTCATTTTCCTTAAGGGGGTAATTTGTAGCAAAACGCTCCAAAGCCCCTAACTATATAAAACTGTAGTTCTGTTCTCTCACACCCAAGGACATTTGCTTAATAGTAATTTTTGAGAAGTGCTTGTAGGCTGTTAACTGGGATAGAAACCTAGGAGTTTCTATAGTTTCTCCATATGAAAATCTGTTTAGTTTTATATTCAGTCTTTCAGCAATGTCCAGATGCCAGGATGCAAATATGTTTCACACAAAGATGGAAGAACTCTGAAGTTAGAAAGTTAAAAGATTATTTCTGTTGTATCTGACATTCCCTTTAGGGCCTGTTTCAGAGCTTAGGTGACCAAGAATTCATGCAAGGACAAAGCTGCAGTTCAGCTGATAGGCATTGTTTGATCATCTGATGAATTTGATTGTTTTGCATTCAGATAGTAATATAAATAATCCTGCTTTTTAAAATGTTTCATTTTATGAGGTTTCTCTTGCTTAATCAGTCATATGTCCCTTAGCTGGATATATGTATCTTGGTTATATAACCAAGTATATACTTGTATATATACAACTATGTACTCTTAGTTATTTAACCATGGAAAGTACTGTACTATAAATTTTTTTCACAGTACTTCTGTTGGCTGATGTCTGCCACGTATTAAAGTAAGCATCCATTTGGGTCTCACAAGGTCTGGTTATAATTTTTGAGTGAAACACAGTATTCTCTTCTTCAGTTATATTTCCATATTTTAAAAGAAGTTTTTGTTGGATTTGCCTTGCTGCTACACATGGAAGCCTTATGGGTTCCTGTGTTGCGTAGGAAATATAGTCCATATCTGTCAGCTGTATTAATTCTGCAAGGCACAAACCCTTGTGTTTGAGGTAGTCTTAAAGATGGAACTGCCAGTTATAGAATACATAAAATCTGTTGTCACAGCAAGGCTGAACAATCCTAACTTGGCTTCTCACAGGAGTGAGTCAGAAGCTGTGCTATGTCTGTGAGAAACAGTAAACATGGAATTCCTTGGCCACATGTGAGCGTTCCTATCAAGCAGCCATGTTTTATAGGGAAAAGGGCATTTGTACTCAACAGTGGTTTTTTATACTGTCTCGTATAATGTTCCATTTCTCTACAAAAGCTTGATTTTAAGTAATGATAGTATGACTAATAGGTTTACCATTTCAAACAAAGGAAGTGTCTTTACTTTTCCTGATTTCCTGTATTTATAAAATTATTGTAATCTGTTTGGCTATTCTTAATTGACGATTGCATAGAGAGGATGATAGACTAATGTCCAAATTGTTATCTTTAGCTTTGCGGAGCATTTCCCTCTCCATAATTATAGGAAATTGAATATTGCTGGAGTAGCAGAAACAGTAATTTTAGTTTGTTCATTAGAAGAGATGCAGTCTAGGTAATGACTCTTTAAAAAACCCTACACTGCTGTTGTTTGAAAAATTTTAACTATATTTACAGTATTTATATAAGCTGTTTTTTCTCCCCTCCCCTTTAGACCAACCTATGATGACATGCCACTCCCCGTCACTATGGAGGCTCCTAGGATTTCTTGCCTATCCTCGGAAGAGATGCAGAAAAAGAGGAATAGTGAGAAACAGGAGATTTCCAGAAAAAAACAGGAGTCCATTCATGAAATAGGCTCTTCTGTTCCATGCCTGTCTCACGAGGGCACAAAGAAAACTTTTGTTACGCAAGAAGATTTTCAAAAACTTCAAAGAGGCCAGGAACGTGTTCCAGGAATATCCCAGCAGTCTGTTGGCATTTGTAGCGAAAAGAGATGGGTAACTCTGAAAAATGCTCGAATTGCAAATCATAGCCATGAAGGTCAGTTTACAACTGTGAGCTCTGTACCTCAGCAGTTTTCTCTCAGTCCTACAAGCCACAGTTCCTCTGTTAATCCTAAAACAGGAAAAATTGTTAGGGATTTGGCAGCATCAAATCTGCTTCTGCGTAGCAGATGCGATGAAAGAGTAATGGAGGTGTGCGATAGTGATGTGTTATTGAACCCACGCTTGAATCCTGCTCCAATAACGGTTCACCCAAAACGCCCTTCAGTTCCTCATCAAAATCCCACACACAGCCACAGCAATTCTTCCTTTATTACCTCAGGTCAATCTCTCTCAAAGCGAGATAGTTTACGAACTCAGGACGAAACTTTGGTGTCTGATCTCCGTCTCAGGGATACTGTGGGTATCAGCAGCTCCCTAGATCTTGGGACATCCCCACAACTAGCAAGATGCAAAAACATAAAGACAAACAGAGGTGATGAAAGTTCAGTGGATGAAACTATTGAGGATGTAATTTTGAAATACTGCCACAAAACTACACCTGAAGAAATTTGTTTCAAAGAAGAGACTAATCCCAGTGTACCTTTCTCATCACTTCTCGACCATACTAATTTAGAGGGCTCTGAAATGAGTTTTGACTGTGATGCACCAATACAGGTAGGAACAGATTTACCCAAGGCAGCTATAAAAGATATAGAATTCCTGAAAGAAGTCCAAGTATGTTTGCAAGATAAAAACTATGGAACACAGCTCTCTTCTGTTTTAAAGACTGAATCATTAGAGAAAACAGAAGCAGTGAAAAAGGATGCCGTAGTTCATACTGAAGAACCCGTTCTTCCAGCCCTGCCTCATGTGCCTCCTTCTTTTGTGGGAAAAACTTGGTCTCAAATAATGTATGAAGATGATATAAAAATTGAGGAACTTGTGCGTGATTTCAGGGAAGGTCGTTTTCGCTGCTACTTTAACAGTGAATCCTCAGCCAACTGTACAGGGAAGAGAATGAAGAAAAAAAAGCAGAAGGATGAAAAAATGATCAATATTATTGAGGGTAATAGAACAGAAAGTGCACCAGTTAAAGCATTGCCAGAATTTAATGATGCTTTAAGTGGTGGTTCTGATTTTGATAACCCATCTTTAGCCTCAGATACACTATGCAACCCACAAATCGTAAAAAAGCCTAGGAAAAGGACATGGCGTCTGGCTTCAAGGTGTCAGGTGGTTAAAGTCAGCCATGGCACCCAAACAAGTCTGCTGAACTACCCTGTAGCAAAAAGGAAAATGTCTAGAAGAGAGTCTGATCCAGCTGATCAGAAGGCAAGCATTGCGTGGCTGGAGAATGAAAAAACTCCAAACATGAAAACTAGGTTATGTGCTCTTAAGCTTCCAGAGTCCTACAGCAAGATCATGAGTCCTGTACAGCCCAAGACAGTGGTGTATGTACTCTCATGCCCAGAGGTAAAACAGTGCAAAGGTAAACCTATAGATATTCCCAAAATGAGGAAAAATCACCACTCCACAGGTAGCAAGGCCTCTGTAAGGTATAAATACAAACAGTGTTCTCTCAAGTATTATGACCCACTGACAAATCGAATTCTGAAAACGCCTCCCAAGAGTACAGTTGGAGAAAAGGCCAAAAAGCCCTCTCATGTTCGACAGCTTTTCAGAAGTCTGAGCTTTGATGCAAACATGAAGAAACTAGATGATACACAGAGAGAAAGCATGCCATCAAAGTCACTCAATTGGTCAGACTTCTGTAGTTCTTCTCCAACATCTTTCCTTCCAGATCGAGATAAAGGAAATGATGTAGCCTCAAATCAAAAGGCAGATGGACCTTCTGTTTCCACAGAAAGAACAGATTGTCTTGCATCTGAGAACTCTTTTAAACACCTAATCATTTCACCTTTGAACTCTGTGATAGAAGGAGACTATAGATTAATTCCATTTAATAGAATTACCAAAACTCCCCTGACCTCCATCAGGAGTGAGTGGTTAGAGAGGGAGAGTCCAAAAGCAATATGGACAAGAAAAGAAGGCACTAATAAAGAACCAGTTTTTTCCAGAAAGGCTGCAGGATCTAAGTCTGTCAGATGCACTATTGGGAGGAGAGAAAACAGAGTAACCACAGGCAAACAAATGTCCAGAACTAAAAAACAGCAGAAAGAGAGGATGAGAAGACAACTTCAGCCTTGTGCCCAGAAATCTGATTTCTCCATCCATAGATACCAGACAAGGAAAAATACAGTGGGAAAGCACCCTAAGAAAGAAAAGCCTGATGCTAAAAAATTAAAGGTGAGGAGGAAACCAAAAAGGGCCTTTCTTAACGCAACAGTTGTAACAGGGATTCCTGAAAAAAGACAGAAAGTCACATCAGAATCTTTTCCCAAGAAACCAGAGCAAGCTTCCTCCAAAGTCAGGAACTGGGAAGTAAGTGGAGATCGGGGTCATCCTGGCACCACGAGCCGGCCCTCTAGAACTTCTGCTGTACCATTGCTTCGAAACTGTCTTGTTCTACCAGGTGAGAGCTAGCTACCAAAAGAACTTTTTTTTTTCTTTTTTTTTTTTTTTTTTTTTTTTTTTAATAGCCAACACCTGGAAGAAGGAAGAGGAAAAAAAGGAGGTCATAGACAACTCAGCTGAAGTGCTAGAGCTCCAGAAAGCGCAAAGCCAGTCTCATATGAAACACATACAACTGTAAACTCAGCTCTTGTTCCTGGAGTATGGGGACACAATATATTGCACTGTTCTACTGTGTAAAGCTGCAGAAGTTGTGAATTTTATTTAAAAGCACTTAGAATCATATTTACTAGTCTTCACCTGTACATCAGCAAAATGACCTTGAATGGTATCATATTGTTATTATGGTATTATCAGTGCATAACAATGCACTATAATAAGGTAATTTAGAAGCTGTGTTAATTAATTGTGCCTATTTTAATTTTTTCACATAATTCTAAAGTGCAGATGATGACTCAGTTGCTATGCTAGAAATTTAATGAAGATACATCAATCGGGTCTGAACTCTGTGTATATATTTTGTGTTTGTGAATATGTGCACCTTCTTCAACACATAATATATACTTGCCTGTGGAATGGCATTAAAATTAATACAGTATGATACAATTCAGATCAATTCAGTGCTTTCTTGAAATGAAATACAATTTTACACATTTTGTATTGACTTCTTCGTTCCCAAAACCATGTCTAAAGCTTTTTTTTTTTACTAAAAGTCACTGTGGGCTCTCATCAAGCAATAATGGACCTTGTTGGTAAGGAAGTATGTCTCCTTAGGGGACTGTTCAAATGGTGGTGGCTGAAGTGAAATCTCAAATTCTAGAACAAATAAAGGATATGGTTTGGGTTTTTTTTAATTTGTTTTCAATAGCTTATTGATTAAGCTTATAGGGGAATCTCACATTCCTTAGTGATGGGGATGGAAAAATTATAATACAAACAAATAGCAGTAAGTTGTTTTAGAATGTCAGCCTTGAGTTTGGGGTTCTGTGCTTGTCTGGCTTTATTTAGTGGAGTGTTGGTTAAATTTTTATGGACTAGAGTGAGGACTTTCTTTCTAAACTTTCAGTAAAATATCTAAATAAACCTAATACAGCATCCATGTAATATATTAGAGTTAAATATTTGGTTAAAAAAACTGGTTGAATTAAAATTATACTCCATAGAGATTCATGTTTGGCCACTGATGTTCCATCTACCATGGTTTTATGGCAAAAAACCTCAAACCCATGAGGTTTTAGTTTGGTTTTCATTCTTTTTTTAATAGTTGTTATGATGACAGGTTATTTAATGTGGTTAGGAGACATAAAGCCAGTCTTACAGATGTTTCTGTGCTTTAAAACCCAAGATTAATGGTTCATTTACAGTAAATTAGGCACGTAGTTACACATCATCATAATCCAGCCTTTGGTTTTCAAATCTTCAATTTGATCTATGTTCTAATCTATTTTATCTTGAAAGTCTTCATAAATTCTCTAGTGTGATGTTTTTCAGAAAACACAAGAAAATCATGGAAAAGACCAGACCCTACTGTCTCTGGTATTTAATATATCTGTGCATTTTCCCCTCAAAAAACAAAACCATTCTTGATTCTTCATTCACTTCTTTCTGAAGTGTCAAGGCTCACAGATTTGGACTGAGAAAAGGGTGGACGTGGAAATTGTTTATTTTAATATACAGTATCTGAAGGAAATATAAAAGGTGTCATCATAAACTACATGTTCAGAGAATATTTTGGGAATCTTTTTTATGCATATGCATATTTCCCAAGATAAATACAAGGTAGGCATATATCAGCTGCAGAGTTCTTTTACAAGTCAAATATGGTCTGACAGATTTTTTTTATTTGTTTTGTTTTAATTTATTTTATTTTTATATAAAAGTTGATTTCTTTGGATGAGTTTTCTTCTGGTTGTCTGTAGACATGGAATCTTATGACTGTATTGCAAGTCACTGGAAAATGAAGGGCTATAATATAAATTCTTATAGCCCTCAACTAATTGTGCCTGTATAATTTAATATTTTGTCTAATATAAAACTGATGTTTTTAAAGTAAAGTTTTAAAGGAATGGTTTTTATAGAAAGGCTAATTTTTAGATAAAGCAAAAGAAGATTTTTAAATAAAATTTGTTTTAAAGCAGAGCTTTAACTATAGATAAGTCCCATTCTAACATATTTTTATGATACAGGAATGTTTTCCTATCTAACTTCATCCATCTTATTTTTCACAGTATTTCACATGTGAAGAGCATGAATTATTTTGTGTGTAAGTTTTAAGGCACACTGTACTTTAAGAACACTAGTGTGTATTTGTTTATAGTCACAATACTGTTCTCCATACTCTCTCATTGTACATTTGTCTTACTCCAGTGCACAACTTTTCATTGAAACCTTGAGTAATAAAAATGTGTTAAGGACTATAAAATGACTAATATTTGTAGACTTTAATGTGGGGTTTTTTTTGGTTTTGGTAATAGACCCTCTTATCAGGGTGGGTTTTTTAGAAGGAAAATGCTATATTTAAATAAAAGTTTAAGTAGCTATATATTTTCCTTTAAAAAAAAGAAAAAGAAAAAAAGTATGAAATGTAAGAATTTATTAGAAGAATAAGACTTGAGGTACAAGTCTGGAAACATTTCTGTGGTTGACATTGTCAAAGTAAATTTTACTGTAGGCTTGGATGTTAATCTATGCCTCGTTACTGAGTGTTCAGAAACCTCTTCTGTGCATGCTCAATGGCCACTAGGAAAAAGAGGAAGGACTATGTGAGAAGTAAATGCAGGAACTGCTTTGGAAAGAGAATTATGAACATATTTGCAAAGCAAATTACTGCAAAGATATTCAAAATTATGTGAAAGAAGAAGAAAATTCTTGAGAAAAAGGCAAGCACTTTCTTGTTAGATAAGTAATACAGTTTCTGCCCTTTGTTTCATTAGCAGCGTGGCCGATACTTCAAAACATGATTGAGAAGTCTACACAAATGGCAGACTTGAGAACTGAAATACTTTCTCTCCGAAATTGGTGGGTTGGTTGTTTTTGGGTGATACTACTTGTTTCTTTTTTTGTTTGTGTTTCTTTTTTCCTTCTGTGTTTTTTTGTGGGAGAGGACTGGTTCTTTTAATGTTAGTGGACAAAGACGTTTTCTCAGTATGTTTGCATGTCTTAATATAGAGAAGCAAGAAAAGAGGTAGGGAGGAATAAAGTCATGCTTTCTGAATTAAATTGGCAGCAGTTAGAACCAGTACCTTCTTTAATAGTTGAGAAAAATGTTATCATGTCTTCTTCAATACATACACAATTTTGATCTGTAAGTTTGTAGTTTTTATTGTACATTTCATAATTTTTAAAAAGTCTCTCACCACATAAAGTACTCATTCAACCTTTCAAAACAATCTTATTTTAAGCAGATTCCTTTTTATTATTCAGTAGCATTGTGAACCATGAGTGTGACCCAGTCATGTTGTGCCAGGTGTTAACCAAACATAAAATAGCATTCCCTAGAACTTTAGATACCTGACACTTGCACCTTGTAGCTCTTCAGTTAATTTTCTGGTGGAATTTTTTGCTCTCTTGTTCTTTCTGACAGGTTTGTATTCAATGTTTTTGTAATTGTTTAATGGAAATACCCCTCTCTGGGACTCAGATAAATGAGGTATTTCTGTTTATAATGAGCCTATGGCTTCATCTGAAGTTGTGTTTAAGTTTCATGCTAAATTTGTTCCCAAATGAGAATGTGTTTTATGATTTTTATGTTCTCATTATTGATAACATATTTTGCAATAATTTTGCTTGATGTTGTAAGTTTTTTATCTGCTTCTCCATCTCATCTGTCTGTGGTCATTTGACGCAATGTGGTTTTGTAAGGATACAGTGATATTACAGACTCATCCAGTGCTGTTGCTGGATGTTCTTCCTCTGTATCTTCTGCTCATTTTATTTCAGATTCGTTGTTTCTATTATTTTTCTCAGTCGTGTATTTGGATTTCTTTTTTTTTGTTGTAAAGAGCTAAATTTCAGGGCAGTATGTTCTGTTTGGAAGTAAATGAGTGACGCGTGACAGAAGAGGATGCTGTCCCAGTCTGAAGTGCAGAGGACAGGCTGGCACAGATGCTCCTCTTCTTGGGTGTCTGCTTTACTTCACTGAAAAGTGTGAAACAGGAGTGGGATGATGATTCTTGATTCCTTTGCTGGTCTTCCTTTTTTTTCTTTTCCTTAGGGTCACTCTGCCTGAGAACAAAGTAATCTGAACTCATACTGGAAATAAAGGTTTTTCAGCTTTTGGTGTTTTGGGGACAGATAGGAAAAATAAAATGTATCTTTGTCACTAATGTAACTAAAATCACTGAATTTTTTGCCTTTAATGTTTCATCTGTTGCTACAGCATTCCTGATAATACGTTTCAGAAAAAAATTTGTAATAGCATAGTTCTGAGCATGCCCAGAAGCAAAGGTTTTGTTCCTTGTTTGTTTTGCAGTTATAAATTCATTCATTCCTTCAGCAGAACAAATCTTGTTTTAATAAAATAAAGACTGAATATGTGCTTTTGCAGTTTCTTTATTCTTGAAGTGGAATTTACCTTGAAGCTATTTACAATAATTTGTTGTGGAAAAAACATCACGGAATGCTATGGAATAAGCTACTGCTATGAAGGCAGACAGTCGTAATTTAAACAACTGTTAACAATGGTGTGATATCTTGACTCGGTGAAGCCAAGATTCATCCTCTTCTGTGCCAGCTGAAGCAATGACACCCTAGGATGGTATTGAAAAGATGACAGATACGTTTAAAATGTCTAACTTCATTTTGGCAGCATGAAACCAAGAAGCTCCAACCACATGGCAAGCCAGATCCCTGTAGGTCTTACTCAAGAGCTTTTTGAAAATGTGCACTTACTATATGAGGGCAGGGGCTGGAAGTATTACAGTCTTAAGCAGCTTTCTACTTTATGCAAAACAGTTTGCCATCTGTAATCATAGACCAAATTAACACAGGCAGAACTCTCTTCAAAACTTGTGTGCAACAATACTTCTAAGAGTATGGTAAGCAGATTACGGGAATGCCTTGAACAGTATAATACCTTTTTCTATAAATTTGGTTGTCATTTGCTGTTTGTAGCAGTGCCTGTTTAAACCAGTGTGATCTTTTGCAGGAGCCATGCACACAGATGTGCCAGATCAGTAAATGGCTGAGCGGTAGAAGGATGTGGTTTCCAGAGGCTTTAGTAAGTCATAAAATTTTAGGACATGCTTTGCAGTTTTTAGTCCATACTTGAAAATAGCCATGTATTATGTAGTTGGCTGAATGAAGTTAATACTGTGCTATCAAATAATGATTAATGAAATAAATAATTGTTCAACCATCTAAACTTGGAGTTACAAACATGATACTATAACCGAAGTTCAAGTCAGATGATGGCTCTTTCGTGGGAAATAAAGAATTAACAATATTCTTGTAGAGTGTATAAGGGAGATCCAGTCCAAATTGGTATGTTTGAGAGTTATGATGGAATTAATTGCATAGTTTTAGTTGGCTTGGGATTCACTGGAGTAATTAGTGTTATAATTATTGTGTTTTGATGGTTCTGGAAGTCATAGTTATTTTCTTGGAGTGCAGAAGCATTACTTATGAAACATAGAACACATCATCATTGGAGTTTGTGATTTAACAGTTTTAGCATTTCTAAACTGAGGTTCTCTTTTGTCAGTGTTCAACCCTTAAGGAAAACTGAAAAGCAGGTTTTCCCAAATACTGGGATTCATAAGCAGGTTTTTCAGTATCACACGTCCTCAAAAATAATTGTACTTTAATGTTTTAAAGCTGGTCAGCTTCTCATATTTGCTGTATCATGCTGCATTAATGTTGGCACTGGTACATCTGACAATGTTGGTTATAGCTTACTAAGTTATGATTAATATTACACAAAAAAGTTGCAGAATCAAAATATACCTTTGCTACCTCATGCGGAGCACTTAAATACTGTGCTGGCCTGGAGGTTGTGCTGTAAGAGTGAACAGAGAAGCTGAAATGGATGCAAGGCATGTGTATTACTTGGTTTTTATTACAGTGAAATTTTGAGATGAGGAGGGAGGTAGAAGTAGTGCATAAGACTTAAATATGTATTTTAGATTGGAACTAGATCAATAAATATTCCGCTTTCGGGTGTTTTGGGTTTTCCAGTGTTTATTTTATCTGAACCTTGGCAAATAGTTATCAAAATCCATCTACTCTTTTAGTGGTGCAGCTCAGAGTCTATCACTCACTCTTCTTGTATGTTACTTTATTTGCTTAATGTAGGGATAATACTTCTCTTTACTGCCGCTTGTATTATAGTTTCAGCCACTGGCAAGAGGGGAGGAAAGTTTATAAAAAAGATAGTGCATGTACATCCTTTTCAAGGCTAAAGAGAAAAGTTGTAAGGCACATGGCTACCAGCAGATTTCTCCACATGCCAAAAGGAGCTCTGTTAAAATTCGGGTCTAATGCTGAGTAATAAATCAGTTCCCCAAATGATGATAGAACACTTTTCATTTATTAACATTATATGCAATCTGCATATAATTAAAAATAAACATACTGACTTTCTGGTGACAGTTATTTTATGGATTTCTAAATGTGTCTAGTGCTTTAATTTTTCTATCTGTTCTAGCAAATTGTCATTTCCTGAGTTATTGCCAGCACACTCTAGTTCTGGTTGAATCTGGAGTCAGGGTAATAATGGAGTCAAAGTCAGCATATTTTTACCTACCCAATTAGTTACTGTACATACAGCACTTTCTGTGGATGTAAAGAACTCTTAAGTGTTTAATATTATCAAGAATTATCTTCTGTATTATTCTTATTTTAGACATTAGTGTTAAATATATTTTTAAAAATGCATGGATGCATTTATATTTTTGTGAATATTAATTTGTATTTGTCATCCATAAGCACAATATTTTTTATTTTTAGAGCTCAAAGGAGAGCACTAATGAAATAGTATTTTACATATTTTTACTTCCTATTATACAGAGACTATTCACTTTTTCTGTGCTTAGCAAATTTCTGTTTTTCTTTCCTCACTCTCCACCATTTAAAAATAAGAATTAATCTGCAATGCAGAGTTCTCCATCTTTATTTTCTCAGAGTAGGGTGTGATGAGTGTCATTCGCCTGTATCACAAAGATGGTCTTATGTAATTATGTAGTTATTGCACTTGCCTTCAGAACTACCTCTGCCCTTTCATGGAAGCTGTAAAGGGGAGCCAAGCATCTCTGTCTGGCCCTTGTCCTTTTCTCATATTTTATTACCCATCCTTCTCAAGCTCCCTATGCAGCCAGTGGGTCAGCTCTCCTCTTTTCCTTTATTTCATTGAGCTCTACAGTATGTAGCATGAATTTTCAGTTCATACTAAAAAATGACTTGAAATAATTTTCAACCAGTTTTTTCCTGTAAGAGACTCTTGTTCTAGTGCACGTGTGGGGAAACAACAAAAACCTGACTTACATTTTATCAAGCCTTGTGTTCCCACCATGTCCCCTAAACTCGGAGAAGTGCAGTAGGGGCTGAGGTTGGCAGGCACCTCTGGTGTCCATCTGCTCCAATTCCCTGCTCACAGCAGGCTCAGCTGGAGCAGGCTGCTCAGTGCCAGCCACATCCTGTGGATTCTGAGCAGCTCCAAGCAGGGATATTCCACATCCCATTGCCTTTCTGGGCAAAGAAAGTTGGATGTGGATCTTATTTTGCAGTTTGAATATATGAGTTTAATAAAAACAAAAGCAACTTTAGTGTTGCTGTATCTGTTCCAGTTGAGGGAGGGCAATAGGACATCAATCCAGTAAGTTACAGCCCAGATCATCTAAGAGCAACTTCTGTTATCAGTTCAAGGGGACCTACTTCTGAGCTGTATCTGAAATCTGTAACATTTTGTGCTGATTCAGAGCAAGTACAGCAGAATATTCATCTGTATGGTTGGGCTGAAACCACCTGTTGTCAACGCAAAGACCTTCAGTGCCAGGGAGGAGTCTGGGTCAGGTCCCAAGCATGATGTGCCATTCCCTGAGGTATGCAGTCCACTGCTTCTACTCCAAGAATATTTGTTCATTGTACTTAAATATATGAATTATTTTGGTACACAGTTATCAGTAGAGGAAAAGCTTTACACCTATAGCACACAGTAATTTTGCCATGAGTCTACCTGCCTAACCTGAGAAGTTGAGCTGCCTTACAGTTTCTTACCTGCTGCTTCTAGTTGGAGATCTATTTGGCTTGATTTTCTTCAGTGGCTTACGTGTTGGATGGTATAGAATCAAAGAGCACTTCCTATCTCTCTGCCTGGAGCCAAAATGCTAATTCTTCCTGTGTTCTTAACTGGTGCTTTGATAGTGTGTATCACAACACAGGGACTGCACAGCCGGGCTGCCAGCTTATGTTCTCCTCCCAGCTGTGCAGCTGCTCCAGGCAATCTAACTATAGCTTTGTTTTTGTGAGTGACATGTCAAAGCCATCTATTTATAAACCAAATTAGAAGATGCCTTGGAACTGTAATTTTTCCTTCAGGCTTCGCTTCCAGCTATCCAGAAGCTCAGTATTCTATATACATAGATATGGCTATAAAATTTGAACTTTTCTGAAAAATAAAAGAATATATTTTAAAAGCCAAAGCAAAAAAAAAACAAACAAAAAAACCCTGTTAAATTATAAAATTTGATAAATAGCAGACAAAAACAATTTAAAAATATTTTTATACTCTACCTGTAAGATGAATCATGAAGGATGTGCAGAGGCACTAATAAAATTATTCATATTTGTTTTTTCAATTTTCCATTGTTTCCAATTAGTTGTTTATCTTGATAGTATTTCTTAGTAAGAAACTGGTATTATGCTTGTTTTAAAGGCTAGAAAAATGAGGTAAGGTAAAATGCTTAAAAGAAGCATTTTAAATGTGCTCACTAGTTTTGACCTCCTTCAGTTTCAAATCAAAATGCATGCTGACTAATGCTAGAAGTTTGTAATGGTCTGGATGCTGGTCCAAGTATTTGCTTGTTTTTTATGAGGATCAGGCTCTAGGTAACCTGAAATGAATATCAATAAAAATGGCATTCAACATAAATGGAGATCCTTGATCATGTAGGGTTAAACAACCTTCCCAAATCCACAAAAGAAATATAAACCCTCCACTTCTTTCTGATTTGTAGATCAATGTATCAGTATTGGAAGGACTCAACTTTTGTTACTGCTTTGTAGGGGCCTGCGTAAAATTGTGGAATTTAGATCTGGATTACACAACTGATTATTCAGTTCTGGAGCTGAACTACAGTAAAGCCTGTGGATAATATTTCAGTCTGTAAGCAGCCAGCCTTTTTCTCTGCAGAGCCATTCTCTGAATGTGATAGTAGGACAGCATGAGGAGCCAGCAGACTGTAGTTACCCATAGGTGTATGTTAGGAGTCCATGCAAATGATTCTGGGGAGTCTTCTGCATTTAATAATAGACTTCTCTCTCAGATTAATCTCCTATAACTAAGCATTTTCTTTTAAATATAAACGGCTCTGTGCCACTTTTAGAACACTTGGATTACTTTGTTAAATTATTAACCAGTTTTTATCATCGGTAGGGGAGTTTTTGTAGGAATTAGAGCAAGATCTTACTCACTGGTTATTTTTAAAATGTGCCAGTGTGAAGGCTTGTACTTGTGACAAGGCTCATGAAGCCTAACAGATCTGTTGTACAGATTTTAAAGGAATTACAAAAATTAGAGATAGAAAACATTCTTTTTAGGCATAAAACTCCATCCAGGTTGGTGCTTGCAGTGTATTTGATATTCTGCTTCTGAAACCAGTGGATGTTGAGGCTGTTTAGCAGCTCTCGGTAAGTTTTTTATATTATATTTCAGGATACAGCTAGTAGGCTGTGAAT
Organism: Oenanthe melanoleuca; assembly: GCF_029582105.1. Lineage (NCBI taxonomy): Eukaryota > Metazoa > Chordata > Aves > Passeriformes > Muscicapidae > Oenanthe > Oenanthe melanoleuca. Next base: position 12,248,045 of record NC_079341.1, on the reverse strand, counting down.
ATTGAAGCAAGGGGGAAACTGGTATTTAAATCTTAATTTACTGATAAGTATTTTCTGCCTTGACACAAGACATGGGTTGGCAGTAGGGTTGTATGTCATCTTCTTTCTCTTCTGCCTTTTCTATCACTTGCAATAGGGGCTGCAGGTAGAGAAGCACTGAGATCTTGTTTTGCTTGAAGGCCTGACAGGAGAAAACTCCAGCTGTAGGGACATAGCTAAGTGGATTACTGTCAACTATATATATGGAAGTCCTTATTCCCAAGTTCTCCATTATTTATCTGGAGGATACCAATGTACCTGTTATCCATAAATTCCAAATCCTGGGCTAGTGGAGTGTGGTCAGGCATGAAGAAGTCTCTGTAGTGATGTCTGACAGATCCTGAGAAGCTCAGCTTCCAAACACAAAAGAATAGGCTCTTCCAGAGATGTAGCTCCATCCTCTTTGGTAGGCAACTGAAAACAAAACAAGTCTATTTTGCTCCAAACTATAATGAAACATAATGAAAAAATATATCAAGACCCACCAGAAAAATGGAATTACTTTTCTGCAAGTGCAACTTGTCTGTTGTAACTGAAAATATTTTGGTGAAGGATAGTGTAACAATTTAGAGTTGAAAGAACGTGGGTGTCTCTTCCTCCAAGGCCCTACAGCATTACTTTTTCCAAATAAATTTAGAAGTCTCTGTTTTACATGCCTGTTCCAATTTTCCTATTTAGCAGGTTAATCATGAAATATGCTGAACAAATATGGATGTCATGAAGGTGGTTTGAGAAATCTCTGAGAACTTGCATTACATGGCCATTTTTAACTAATGTCAGTATGCCCAAAATTAAATTTTAAGATGCAATAACATCACTTTCAGTGTTTTATTGTATTTCCTGTGTTGCATTTCCACTTTTCCTCTTTGCAGTGTGCAAAACCAGATTTTATTTTCAATGGAAAATTACTAAATTTCAGAATTGGATATGGATATATGCTTTGTGCTGTTTATATAGCAAAATGCTCTTCTGACATTGGCAAGGCATATTCAGCAGATGGCTAGGGAGAGTCTAATCCTCTCCCTCCTGGCATAAGGAATGCTAATTACTATGTGCCTTGAGCAAAGAGCCTTCTAGATATTCAGCTGCCTTTCCTATTGGAGCAGAAATGTCTGCTGGAGAACATAATGGAAAGATCTCCATGTAAATTCCTTGAGGACATCTTTACTGTAAAAATTAAAAGAAGAAAAAAAAAAATAAAAAAGGGAAGAAGTCTACTATCTCCAAATGTCAGATGGAAAAGTAGCAGGCCTTGCTGGCAGCCTAATGCAGATCATACCAAGGATTCATGATGGTGAAGCTTGGGCTTGGCAGGATAAGAGGGAAGAGATTACAACTGCTTTCATCAAAGCAGAATGAGTTTTCAGGAGTGGCAGCAAAGGATATCTCTGTCTCCTCCTGACACAGTCATCTGAGACCTGAAAGATGTGGTAGGAGGGTTACCAGATGAGTATTTGGCACTTCTTGTCTCATTATTTGCAGTTTCATTGAATTGACGGTGAAGCATTGCAGCCAGAAAGAGATCAGGAAAAACTGTTTGCTGGACAGGGGAAACTCATTCAGTGAAACCTGAGACATTTCACCATGAAGGTAAGCCAGAGAGCTCAGGTCTTTCCAGAGCTGTACCAACAGGGAAGGCACCTCTCGTGCTGATCCAAGGTCCTTGTTTGCAGCTGCCTCATTTCCGACAGCAACATGACAGGAAGCCAAGGGAGGAGAAAGACAAAAGGAGACAGTGCTTGCCCTGGCACCTGCTGAGACCTGGCTGTCCTTGCTCAGCTCCTGCCTTTACTGAGCCCTTGTCTGCCCCTGCCCCACCACTCAGCATGGCAGTGAGTGTGAAAGGTGACCTGGCTGCAGCAGCGATTCTGCTGTGGGGTTGCTCCTGCCTGATCCGGCCAGGAGAAGGAAAATTCAGAGAGGTGCTGACTGGCATCTTCACTGGAGGTGAGATTTTCTCCAAAGAAGAGCCTGAAGATGGGCCAGAGAGGGAGCCCAGTGCCTGACCCATGTACCTGCCTGTGAATGTGTGATGGGGAGCATTCTGGGCTGGTGGTCCACTGCCAGAACTGCACTGGGAACAGCTGAGAGGCAAATGGGGCAGTCCAGGCTGTGGTAACAAGCTGGCAAATATGCTATTTGCACACCCCTGCTATGTGAGCATGTTATTTCCTCAGTGACCTAGTTTTATGAATAAAAAAGTCTTCCCTCTTCATAACTACAGTATTTATTAATGTTTGCCACTATAAAGGAAAGGTTACTGTGTCTTAATTTTACTAGGTTGCTTTAAAACTGATAAGATTTTATGGAAGTTTGAAGATGGCTTGTGATCAGCTGTCAGTTCTATGTGCACGCTTCTTTGAGAAATGAGTCTGTAGGGATGACTCAGGCTTGGCAACAAAAGATGTTCCCTCTGTAAAACAGTTACCTCTGAAAATGTAAGGCTGTTTTTTCATTGCTCTCTTGGAGAAGGGAGGGGATGATAAGATTGCTAGGATGATGATGAATATTTTAAATTTGAGCTCTCAGTTCAGCTGCTTGACAGCTCATACCAGCCAAATAACATTTTCTGCCCTGACTGGATAAGCACATTAGTGCTTCCAGTACAGATCCTAGTTTTGGCTCTACAACTGGTTGCCTTAACACATTTGTCTGTGACCAAAAGGGTTCCAGAAACCTGCATTTAAATGTCTCTGGAAGACTATTTGTATCTTATCTAAGCCCAGACTGAGGGCTGTTACCATATGCCCATATCTGTAAGGGCTCTTCTCAAAATAGAAATAACTAAATTCACTTGAAAACTATAGAGAGGGAGGTTTTAAGTGTGATACCTCCTAGGAGGTAAGCAGTGCTCTTTTACATTGGTCTGGGTGCTGGGCTGCAGTGTAGATTGGAAAAATCAGGTTTAAAACAATTAGGCTCTAAAAAATAAGGTCATTCTTTAGCTAGCATAAAACAGGCTGACAGTTGAACTATTGAGAGACCAGACTTCCTGAAGCAGAAATAGAATTGCATGGATTTCTTGTGATTGTCACTTAGCAAAATAATGCAAAAAAGAATACTACAATTCTGATCAGATTGATTTTATTACAGTGATACTCCTTGTCCACATCCATTCAGCTACTGTTATTTCCCTCGTAGAGTTTGTAGGTGGTGTAATGTTGTGATAAACTGTTATATTGCTTAAACAGAGCCTGAATCAATGGATGGTAAAGGCTGTTTAAAAGCAGTTTTCTCTTCTACAAGAAAAGACAATTTATCTGTAAGCAGAATGAGCAAAAAGAGATACTTTGTGCTCAGCAGGATCTCTTTGGTAAATGGAGGTTTCATGGATTATGCAACTATGTTGGAGAGCACCATAAATACTGGGCTGGGGCTAAAATAATGTTAAAAAAAAAACCCAAAACAGGCAGAAAAACACTGTCCAGTGAGAAGGGCCTTGAAATGCCTTTGGCCAGCAGAGGTCAGACTGTCCTTTAGACTGTCTAGTTAATCTGCTTTGTACCTTTGGGCATGTTCCCCTGCTGTTTAATGCTCCAATCCACTAAACTCTGCCAGCTGAAGCATATTTGTTTATTTATTTAAGAAATTCTTTTGCAATCCAAGTTCCACATGCAGTATCAGCACATGACAACTGTAATAAAAATTCAGGATATTTCAAATTTCTCTGAGTAAATACTTTATTTTGCAGCCCTATGATCCAAGCTTTGTGTACGTATTTGATATGGGAATATTTGGTCTGGAATCCATTTTTGTTAGCAGTGAGATTCTTTTAAAATTTTGGTTCTTGTTTAGGTACTTGATGCTTGCAATGCTTTGATTATCAGCAAACTGGTGCTTTTCAGCTATAAGTAGGAACAGCTAATTTTCTGGAGTTGCTTGCAGTAAGCAAACATTTTCTGCTGCAAGTTAATGCATTCCTATGATTTTCTTAATATTTACTGGAAATTCTTTAACTGTGATACTGTAAATGGTGCATCTAAACCTGAATTATAGGTATGGACTGCTTTTGGTGATGTCTGTCTTCGAGCAGTAGGCACCTGTGTTCAGAGACAATTGTGCCATGCCCCTTGTGCTCATATGCACCAGGAAATTGTTCTGGCATCACCTTCTTCTTTGTTTATGGGGCTTCTGGTGTCCACATGTAAAAAGTGGGATGAAGAGATGAGAAACTGAAAGATGGTTAATGTTAGAGCATTTCTTAGTCATAAGATATGGATGGAATTTAAGAGAGAAAAGCAAATTAGTTAATTCCTCCTAAGAAGCAGTTTTATAAGTAATAATAGAAAAAGTTATTTTTGAACTATGGATTTTGAATAATAAACCTGTTCTTGGTAGTGGAGTGGTATAGGAAAAGCAGCACTTTATCAATCATGCATGCTACAAAGATACTCCATGCAGGAAAAAGTAATTTATCTTACTGCTTTAATTTCCAAGAATGTCTTTAAAAACATGCTACATTTCCATAGTAACGACAAATAATAATGTGTGTTTAAACTTGTGGTTAACTAGTGGGACAAGCAATTCCAGAAAACCATGGGGAACATATGCTTATAGAGAAATAATGAGATCTTTGAAGGGTGACTAAGTGTGAGTTCATGTGGGTGAAAGGAAAAATGAAAGGAGTGGGGTAAAGGACATAATTTCACATCCCCCAGGTGTGGGTTCTTGACATGACAATTCACATGGGAGGGCTGTGTGTGGCTCCTGTGGGAGTGAAAGAGGAGTACCCTCTTTCATGGTTGTGAGGACTTCAGGGGGTTTTTTGTGCTCTAAAGAGGAGTGGCTGAGATTTTTGTCCAGAAAATTAACATGAAGCCTGAGGGGTGTGTACTCCATTTGGGAAAGACTTTTTGGATTTTACTTGCATTTGTACAAAGATGACAAAGCAGAAGAAGTAAACCCCTGAATTATTTGCTGCATTATGGCACTGCCAGCTCGAGTCTGGGAAAGCAGTAAAATATCGTGTCATAATCCTTTCTGTGCTTTGGAAGATTGCAAATTTTTTTGAGCTTCCTTGGGAAGCAAGAAATTAATAGCAGAAATTATGCAAAACATTCACTGGGATATGTGCATAATTTTGATGGAATGTTACAAAACAACTATGTGGATGCTCTCTTTGACAAATGGGTCGTAAGAATGACCAAATCTGTGACTTCTAAGATTTGGGAATCCGTAGGTCCAGAATGACAGGCAGGTAGAAGCTGAAAGAGGCCTTTCTTTGGTTGTAAATAAAACTTATAAGGAAATTAGTTAAGAAGATCTTGGGTATGGGAATCATAACACACCAATCTGTGATCCATGTCCAATATTGCAAGTCATTTTTGTGATTTAAAAATATATTTTAGTAACTCATATATGTTTGGGACACCCTAAGCCTTTAGGGCAACAATTTGATAATACTTTGCACTGTTTTTTCTTAAAAATTCAGAGCATTCTCTAGAGAAATAATGGTTAAATGTTTTAGTCTCTTTAGGGGAATCAGTGCCAAAGCCTAGATACAGCATCAAATAGGAATCTTTTAGGGTAGTGTGCTTCATGTCTGATTCATCTCTATGCCTAATTAGGGAAAGAGCAGGGAAACTGGTCCAAATTTGTCTATGATGAAAAGGCATGATGCCTAATTGGATATAACAGTTTCTGGGGGTTTTTCCGCCTTTTTCGTAGAGCTGCATTTTTTGGAAACACCAGGATTTTACTCATGCAATGAACATTGCTATTTCTCAGCATTTTTACCTACCTTTTATAGCATAGTGTGACAGCAGTGATGATAGCAGCAGCAGCAGCAGCACAAATGTCTCTTGAATGCAAGGCTGTACCTGAGCAGCACCACAGCACCTACCAATTATTCAAGGAAGAATATTTCTGTTTTGGGGTGAACATTAGAAAAGCAACTGTAACACCTCTAAATTCTGTGTCCACACCCAGTGAGCCATCTTCCAAGCAGCAGCAGCTATAGATAGCAAGTTCCTTTTCCCAGTGAGGTTTCGTAGCTCAAGCATGTGTTGTACTGGCATGGCCATATCCCTTCTGCTTCTCAGGCTAATGCAGCCTTTACTCTTCAGGGCCTCTCTGTGCTAAAAGATATTTTCAACTTCAGTCTCATGAAATTTTCACCTATCACTTGGGCTTAGATGCTGTAAGCTTTGAGAGCCTAGTCCTTTCTACCAGTAGAGGGAATGAGCTATTAGTGCTAGTGTTGCCTCAGGAACAAAAGGGGGGCACAAGAACAAATGGGTTTCTGTTGGGCATGAATAAATTTAGTCTGGGAAGGAGGAGGATTGCGTAGTGATTCTAACCATGAGCTTCTGAAACGGCCTTCCAGTGGTAGTGGAAGGACAAACTCCCCAGTTACTCTTGAAGGCAATGTATGGAATGAACTGTGCAGTGGAACAGCCAGGGGCTGGACTTGATGATTCCAGAAATCCCTTGCAGTCCCCTTCTCCCCTGTGCCAGTGTGTCAGGGAATGAGTGATGACATCATCCCTCCCCTTTCCAAAGCTGCACTGGAATAGCTGCAATCTAGCTTTTTTAGAACCTACCACTTGGGAATGTTTGATCAGCTGTGGCAAGTGCTTGGGATGTAAACTCCATGTATTTATTTTGAAGGATATATAAATCAAAGTACATATCTAAGTAAGATCTCCCCTGCCACCCAATCTTACTTTGTTGACACTATTTTTACATTTTACCTCACAAGAGTGAAACAAGCTAGCACGAAGCAGGCTGCTGTCACAGCCAGAGTTAGAAGTGCTTGCTTATTGGAAGAGAAGCCTTTTTTTTCTCTGCTGGTGGCATGTGTTTTACTTGCTAAGTATATATGTATTAGAACAGTTGACAAATGTGTTCTAGGTAGCCTCATTGACCAGCATGTTTCTGCTGCTGCTCTCTCATTAATAATTTGGACAATATGGTAAATAATTGGAGTTATTAGTATGAGAATGTTTCCATTGATGGCATAAACTCTCACTGTGGTGTCTTGTGTACAATTTCTTTCATGCTGTTGTTTAAATGCTGCTGAGGAATCCTACTAAATAGCTTGTAAAATCCTTTGGCTATAAAGCCTTAATTATACAGGAGGACACTGTGTTAATTCTGAAATTAGTCTGGCACGTTTATTCTAAATAATTTTTTCTGCATCCAGAATTAAATGATTGATTTTTAAATTTTACCTGGATGTAATTTGAACTGCAGTTAATAAACCCTCTGACCCATTTGCTACTAGCAGCATAGCTGTGTTCCCTTCCCTGTTGAACACTGGTAAGATATATTCTTTTATCATTTTACTTTGTTCACTTGACCTTAACATTAACATTTCACAGTGTTAAGGGGAGAGGGCAGACAAGTATATCCTAATTACTGTGTATATTCTATCCTGGAGTGCTGGAACATACAATACTGGCAAAAGAGTTCATTTGCCCAGTATGACTGGTGAGTAGGGTTATTAATGAAGATGTGCACACAGATCTCAGTAAATGAGTGACTGTTCTGAGGGAAAAGTGACATCTTTTACTATATTTTATTCTATAGTATTAGTGTGTTTAAAATAGTGTTTTTCCCAATATTGTACATAGTTCCACTGTTGTACATAGATGAGAAAACTGTTTTTAGGACTCCGTTGAACTGTGAAGCAGCAGGAGAAAGCTCTTCCTCTAAAGTGTATGAGGTTGAAATAAAGATTGAAAAGTGAAGGATAATGGAAACCCAGTTCTGTTAGATCTACAGTTTGGAAAGTGATCTGCTTCTGAACAACCTAGAGTCAGTGCTCTGTTTCCTGAATCTGTCCTATGTATTTCTCACATTACTGTATCACTTAATGCTTTCCTGCCCCCTCAGTTTCTGAAGAGTATTTCAAGAGGCTAAAGTAAACAGAATAAATGAAAAGTACTGATTTTTCTGACTAAATGCTGCTTTGCTGCTGCATTGTTAGGTGGTGGGATGTGTAGCAAGAGATGTAGCAATACAAAAAATTCTCACAGCAATATTCTCTTTCACTCTCCTTACTGAGGAGGTCTTTAAGAATAGCTGAACATGGAGAATTGGTGAGTATTCAAACATGAATGATTAAAACCAGTTATGCTAATGCAATGCATTGTTCATTGCAATTACCAGGTTTCGTCTCAGTATAAATTATCCGTACTTACACTGCATATGATATAAAGTAAGGAAATATGGGTGGCATGAAGTTTCAGTACAGCTTTGTCTTCACTGTTAACCCCCTGTTGAGAAATAGAGAATGGCTACCACCCTCTTTTGCATGCAGATTACAGGTTGTGTGCATTAGTTATTGCCAGCTAATGAGGTTCTATTGTTAAAAGTCCCCTGGGTAATTACCACTTTTTAGACTTGCTTGGTACGAGTCCTAGAGGTGTTAGATTTCTTCTGTTATTTACGGCATTGGCTGGGCTATTTGCTGTTGCAAATAAAAAGGAACTTTTTCTTAAGAGGGGTGTATCATTTTGTCCTGTGCATGCAGCACAGAGCACAGCAGGACCCTTGCTGAGCCTGCTGGTGCTGCAGTAATGAGTAAATCAGAACCAGACTTGACTACTGCCCTTCTCTAGGAGCAGAGTTCAGCAAAAACTGCTTCTGCCACGCTGTTTGTGCTGCCCGCACCCCGTGGTGTTTATACCTTTCATTGCCCAGGGTCAGTCTGGAGCTGCCCAGCTGGGATCACCTGTTACTACCGAGGTGTCAGACTATGCTAGTGCTTTTCTTCTCTGCAATAATCATAATGCTGTAAATTTGAGTTGTTCTTATGGCATCCTTGCGAAGACTCTTTGATAAATCAGTCACCCATGTTTGCATCTCCTGAACTTGTCTCCTCCATATTCCATCTGCAATAGAAATATTCCTCTTTCTGTCCTATTGTTCTCACTCAGAAAGAAAAATATGATTTATATTTTATAAGGAAAAAGTTCTTTAAACCCATATTTTACATAGAGATTTTCCCAGGACAAGTGATATGGTGATTTTTTTCAAGTGACATCAGAAAAGACATTTGACTGTGTTGGAAATTTGTTGGGAATCTTTATGGCTGAGTTAACAGTCTGGACCAATTTCTTCCACCTGAGTATCAATATGAACAGCCAAGATTATAATCAGCAGTTTTGCATCTGAAACCTTTTTAATTTGAATTGTGACACTACGACATTTCATCCCATGTGCTCACTGCCCCACTGATAAAGGAGGAAGGAATTGGAAAGCTCTGCGCAATCATCTAAGTTGTGATATAAAGTCAATTTAACACCCTGATCGAAAGTATGTGTATACCTTGCATGGTACATTTGCTCCCCAGCCAGTCTTGAAACTCCAGCTGTCAGCTGTTTCCTGTGTACTTCTGACTTAGATGTTTCAATTTCTTTCACTGGATACAGATGCTACAATAACCCATCCTTGTGGTATTTTTGTTTTCAGACATCTGCAGTGCAATCTATTTGGGATTATTTCACAGTGTCTTTCAAAGTTGAAAGAAAGTTCAGAAAAAGAAAAAGCAGCTGTCATTTGTAATAGGACACTTCATCTTGAGCTGATTATGCTCTGTGAACTGCATATCATCATCTGAAGGTTTCTAGCAGACTTGTGAGGCAGTTTGAGCTGGGGCTTTGGAGACTAAGCATGTCTGCTTTAGATGGATCTTCAGGTGATTATTTCTGCTGGAGGCTTGTACATGAGTTAAAAGAACTTCAGAAAATCTCTGCCCTAAACCACTTTTGTACAAAAAGACAATCATTATTTTTTACCCTCAAAATCTGGCCAGCAAATTCAGGACTTAACAGTTTCAGACAGCAGGTGTTTTTAGCGTTCATTGTTACTAGACTTGTTTTGTGAAAGTTTATGAATTTTTGTTTTTAATTTCATGGACATTCTACTCTTTTTCTCTTTGCTCATGAAGTATTTTTTAAAAATTGTATTTATTTTAGATCTGAACGCACTGACATAGCTGATCCTTTGTTCTGTTTATATGTTGGTGGGAAGAAACATGAAGCTGCTGTTTAAAATATTCTAGTGATATCAGTGATGAGGAACATCTGGGCTGGGTGGGCTGCATGGAAAATGCCTGGAAATTTAAGGAAAATAATTTTATGTAGAAAACTGGTATATCTTTCTCGCTAGACCTAGACAACACTGAAATCCTGAGGCACATTGTATATTTTTTTTACCCCCGGCAATACCATGGATCTGTCTTTTCAAAGTGTTTGTCTGCTTCTACACACCAAGATTTTGAGTTTCCACAAGAAGCATCTATTTAGCCAGCATGAGAATTCAGATTTAATATTTAAAAAAAACTAATGACACTACTGTTATGAAGTAGTCTGCATGGTGGTCTGTAAAACTGCTTATACTTTTTAAATTAACGATGATAATGAAGTCAGGCTGGAACGTAGAGAAAATTATGTGAAACAGAACACTACCTCTCTTTCTTGAAATCCATGTGGTATGCAGACTCAGATTAGAAGTAAACAGACAAATAGAAAGCAATATCCAGAGGAAAAAAAAATAAGAAAGAAACATCTTTATTTCCTCAGCAGCAAGACTTACACAAAAATAAAGCATATCTGTTCTTGGGTATTAGAAGTCTGGGCAAAATGTTTGCTAAGAACTCCATATCTAAACTTGTCTCTGAACTCAGGTTTTCTGACTCGTGAAGTCACAGAATGAATACAAAGCAGCAGATTCATCTTCTCTTATCTCTTTGAAGTTATTTTTATCTTTGCAACTGTTCTCCGTGTTGGTGGTTCACCCTAGGCATGCTGGACTGGAAGTATGAGAGATACTATTCACTGCACAGAAATGCACCAGTCCTTGTGTCTGCTGCGGGACACAGCACAGCAGAGTGGATTTACACAGGTCAGAATCTGACCACGCACCTCCCTGCGGTCCTGCTCTTGGTTTATTGTACACACATCTATTTTCTTTGTAATATATGTACACATTTTTTGGTTAACATGTGGTTCCCACCTCCACCCCCCTCCATTGCAGGGGTTAGCTGCAGTCAGTAAGGATGAGCGGGTCCCAGGGACCAAAGAGAACGCCGGGGGATGAAAGGAAGAGATCTGTTGGGCGAGGGAGGAGAGGGGGAAGCCTGGAGCTCCGCACAACGCTTGGAGCAGGGGCTGCTCATGCATCCCTCTGCAGTAGCTGGGGACTGCCAGCTCCGGAACGCTCGGCTGCAGAGCTGCCCCGGGGCTCAGGAGAGCAGCCTGCTCCTGCTGCTGTTCGGTGAGCCCGGCGACTCCCGAACTTTGCTCAGGGCTGACGGGCTTCAAACGAATTTCACTCTGCGTGAAAGGTCTTTACAGTAATTCCTAACCCCAGCTGTTTGCGGCTGTGCCCCGTCAGGGGAGAGGTCTGCGCGCTACGCCGCGGGCAGCCGCGCACCGGCTCCCGGCCGCCGCTTCAGCCCGTTCGGCCGCGCCCCGCCGCACCGCGGGACCCCGGCGGTCAGCCCGCGGCCGGCAGCACCTCTCCCGGTTGCACAGAGGCGGCGGACCGGCGGCAGCAGGGGGGTGCCGGGGGAGCCGCGTCCCGCCGGTGCCGCGGGCAGCACGTCGGACAGCGGCCGCTGCCCCGCCCGGCCCAGCCCGAGCGCGCGTGCGCGGGGCGCGCGGCCGGGGGCGGGCGCGGAAGGTGCGCGCGCGCCGCCGCCCGCCCCCGCGCGGAGGTGTCGAGGCGGTGCCGGTGTGTCCCTCACGGCGGCGGCAGGAGCCGCACGGGCGGTGCCGCTGCGGGGACCCGCCCGCCCCCGCGCTGAGGTGCCGCTGTGTCCCTCACGGCGACGGCGGCGGCGGCGGCAGGAGCCGCACGGGCGGTGCCGCTGCCGGGAGCCGCCCGCGCCGCTCCGCCCGCGCCCCCCGGACACAGCCCGCCGGCCGTGAGGGCTGTGTCGCGCTGCCCCCCCGCCCCGGGGCGCTATGAGCCATGAAGCCGCCCGGCAGCAGCTCCCTGCGGCAGCCTGGCTGCGGCGGCCGCCGCCGCCCCGCGCTCCTGCCGCTCCTCGGTCGCCTCGTCTCGCTGCTCCTGCTCCTCCATGGCTCCTCCTGCCCCCGGGCCCGCGCGGCCGCAGCGGCCGCCGGTGGGTATGGGAGGTGCGGGTGCCTGAGGTGTCTGCGGCCCCTCGGCCGTCCCTCGCGATAAGCGCCGGCAGCATCCATTTCCCCTCGACCATTCCTTCCTCCCTTCCCGCTCCCAGCTTTGTGTACGTGTCTGTGTCGGCGTGTCTAAACCTGGGGCTCAGCTAGCATTTCCTTGCCTTGCTTGCTTGCTTGCACAAAAGTGAGGTACGTGCGGTGCCGGTGCTGCAGTGTGTTGGGTTGGGATGCTGTGCACCGAAAGACGCCGGTGAGGGATGCGACACGGAAAGCTTCGGTGGGCTTTGTGTGTGTCACGGTGCAGGTGGACGGCGATCCGCTAATTTGTCTGCTTGGGGTCGGATCTTCGTGTGTGCTTTGTTGTATATTTGCTCTTGGTTGCATATAGGTGACATGTGGAATGCTCTGACTGCAGCCTGTCTGTGCATCATGTTATTATTGTTGGTACATTGCCGTTACATTGTAGTATTGTTATGTTGTTACATCGCATTGATTGACTGGCTTGAAATTTTAATGAGGAAAGATAGAGGATTTCATTTCAAAAGCTGCTAGTGAAGAAAAGGGCTCTCGTCAAAGTTAAAAGAAGTATAAATTAATTCCCTTATATAATAGGAAGTTTTGCATTCAGTGCACATGGGCTCTGAATTCAGTGTATGTTAGCAACGCGGGGAGTATTCTTAGCTTTTTGCACATTTTTTTTGTTTTTTTTTTGTGAAAGAATTTAGCTATCCAAGAGGGGGTAGGGGAAAACTAAACATCCATTAAGTTGGGTTTTTTTTTCTTCCTTATGGTTGAAAGGTATTAAAATATTTATAATCTATGACTGCATATGAAAATGTATATGTAATTAAATAAATAATGTTCTTTCTGAAATCATTTTATGTGTGAAAAATGAATCAAATCTAGCTCAGTGAGTAAGCTACCTTTTTTGTTTGCTTGAGTGATTAGTAAAATGTTAGAAAACTGCAAGCAAATATGTAGCTTTTTCATGGAAATAAACACATTCTGCCATGGAATTTATGGCTGGCATATCTTTCTTCCCCAGGCCTGCACTGGAATGAAACAGCAAGTGGTACAGAGGAAGTACTGGCAGATGAAGAGAGTACATTTCAACAGAGTAACAGCAGTAACAGTAAAAATAACAGCTACAGCAATGCAATCCAGAAAGAAATCACACTGCCTTCAAGACTAATCTATTACATCAACAGAGACTCTGAGACTCCTTACCATATCCTGGATACCAGGGCAAGGCACCAGCAGAAACATGACAAGGTAGGGTAACAAGAGGCTCATCTGCAGAATTTTCAGAACAGTAATATGTGATGTGAAACTGTGTTTGTTTCAATCTGTAGATATTCAAGACTTAATGGTGGTCCCTACCACAATTTTTTAGGAATTAGGGAAGTACATGTAATTAAACAAGAATGTGATTTCCCTTGTGTTAACTTAAAAATAATTATTTTGAATTTCAGAAAGGTTCAGAAACTGAACTGTAGATAAAACAAATGAGAATTAGGTGAAGTTGACTAATCAGCGTAGATTCTGGTGTCTTCACTTTTGGTACACCACCGTCAACAAAATGTTTCTTCCGAAATAGCTCTAGACTGCAGAAGTACCTGCATAGGGAGCTTCTTTGGAATCCTAAACTTACAGCATGAGTTACCTGCCTAGTAAATGCAGCATTTATTTCCTGCCACTATATGGCCAATGAAGACCACTGTAAAGTGTTAACATTTTTTTTCAAACAGTACCTGCATTCCTCATTTTTTATGGCAACATCTAATATTCCATTTTGTATGGATGCAGCTAGTAAGTTGTTTTGTTTTGTTTTTTTTCCTGAAATTGTATGGAATTGAACAAACTTTTGTTTTGTGGAATAACTTTGTAAAGAAATAAAACTGTCTAAACTACATTACTTACTACCCTTTAAATTTGTTTAATCCTATTTTTATAAGTCTTTATTTAAAAAATTAATTTCTCCCTACAGGATGAAAGGTAAAGTGAAGGTAAAGATGGTTTGAATATACAGAGATTGCCATGGTAGGGAAGAGACAAGAAAGCAAATCATTGTGTATGATATTACTGAAGGACTTAGCTATAATGGAGTTCCTACCTATTGAATGGCATTTCTCTTGAAATTTTAGACAGTGAATTTAATACATGTTAATGTGCTTATGTTGATATTGATTATGTGCCATTTCAGATGTGGAATTAATAAGAAGGCACTGAATAATCTTTGAAAAAAAAAGGTGAGATAGCCATACAGTTTTTATGTTTTAATAGGAAGAAAGGTTGCTTCCTAGTTTATTGAACGTGGATGCTAGTGTGTGCCTTTGGATGCATCTCAATACACCCATATGTTATGGTTGGCACAGAAGAGGTTTTTGTTTGTTGGAAACTGGAGCTACTTCAGAGAACACTACATTCAGAACTAATACTCTTTCAAATGAGACCACTCTGTTAAATACACTTAAAACACTAAGGTCTTGCTGTTTCTCTCTTGGGAAGAAAGGAATTTACAAGTGCTTGCAGACTTGCCTTTGGGAATAATGCTTCTTCCATGTTGAGGTATGTGGGGTTTTTTTGAAATCCATAGGGGACAATGTCCACCAGTCTTTACGCTTACTCAGCACTGCCCATGAGAATGTTACTGTTCTTTCCTATGCCCTACCTTGTATCCACATGTTGGAGTAAAGCTCTGCAGAAATCAGTGCTGACAGAATTGGTATTGATTTCCTTGGGCATGCTTGCTGCTGACTATAAAGTGGATCTTCTTTCTACTCACTATGTCCCTTTTAAGCACAGGGAATGCTAATGCTGCAGTTTTTCCCACGGAAGGGTTCCTTAATCCTGGACCTTCATGGAGAGTGACATTATGTTGACTTCATTCTTTTGGCATGAAGTTTCTATGATTTTATATTTATTATTTATATTTAATTGAAGGAAAAGGTTGATTTTGTTCGTTGTCTGGATGGATTTTTGTATGTCTTTCTTCCAGATCATCGTACCTGACACCTTCACCCCAACTTGCATCTTGTGCCTTTCCTTGCATGAAGTAATTTCTTTGCCCTTTCATCTACTTTACAACAGCTAAAATATTGGTTATTGTATTATTCTTTTCTGTTTAACATTTGCTATAATCTTCTCTGTAGAGCAATAACTGGGGCCTAAAGGAAGTCTGGGAGGTGTAAAAGGAAAACAACCCAAACAAACCCATAAACAAAAGAATGCAATTGATTGTGAAAGATACCCGGGGTTGATTTTGACTTAGGGAGAGGATGCTTTTCAATACTGGGTTTTATCCTTTCCCAGAATTAGAAGAAATGCTATATTGAAATAAATCCTACTTGTGAGATTTTGATGTCTCTTACATTGGTAATAAAGAGAAGTAGCCAAAATACCTTCATAGTTAGGTAGAGGAAGACATCTGTATTAAGGCTTTTTTTTTTTAAATACCATGTGAAAAAAGTTAAGACAGCCTTACAAATGTATCAGTGGAAGATGGTGAGGAAAAAATGTGGAAAATATAGAGGAAAATTGTTTTTGTTGTTCTTTTGCTATTCTTGGGACTATACATTTTAACCTGTATTTTCTTGTCAACCTTAATATGCCATTTATAGGCATATGATGTAGAAACAGTTCCTAACTATTGATAATATTCAGTGGACTCCTTTCTGTGGAACTTTCTTTAGTAGTCAGAATAATGTAATATGGCCTGTTTGTGGGATTAGGTCTGAATGCCTCAGAAATGCTGAGTCACTGTAAGGAGAGGTTGATACTAGAGGAATGGTGTGCATGTGGGAAGAAAGTGGTAAAATTGGAGAAATATGATTATGTAGAATTATTCAAAATATTTTATAAAAGTCATGTCCCAAAAGTAGGGTATCCAACTTTCTTCATGAAATGTTGGTAGAAATTAAACACTGGAGAGAAAACAGTGTATGATAGAATAAAAGAACCATGAAAAATAAATTACTTTCTTAACACTGGTTCTTTCTTTTCTCTTTTGGTGATATGTCATCATGTTGAGAAGGTGCTTGTGATCAAGACCCTCTCTCATTCCTTCTTCTTGGAAAAAGCTTTTTATCACTGTTAAAAGAAAGAAATGTTCACCATAGTTTTGACTAAGTGATCGATCTCCAAGAGGGACAGAGTTCTAACATATACTTTATTTTAGTTTTGTGCTCTTAAAAAGCAGTTTTTAAATATTTGATGCTTGAAAACTCTAAATTCTGTGTACCTGTTTCCTCATAGTTGAATTAAGGCTAGCTGGTTTTGAGTTCTTCTGAAGTTATTTTTAGTGCAAAATGCTCAGAAATGAGTATCTATTTATAAAAACACTGAAGAAGCTCTCAGGAATCGTTAAACTTGATGAAGAGGTCTGAGTCACTTGTGTTCTGTCTTTTTAAACTTTTGCAGGTGGAGGTGGTGTTTTGAAGGAACTGATAATCTCTTTATTGAACCAGATGATTGCTTTGGTTCATTTTTGCGGCTACATTTTTGGAGCTAGCAGGAAGACTGCATGGGGCACAACTTGTCACAAAAGGCTAGGAGCAAGTCTTTACAGTGGCCAGCAAAAGGAAAAATCCTGCAATGCATTTGAACATAATGGGATTACGGGAGAAGCACAGCCCAGGGCTACCTTAGCAAATTTTGTGTGGAAAATAGGTTGAACTGGATGTGTATGAAGCAGACTGTATCTGCTGGACAGTTTCTGAATCATAAGTTTTCAGGAGCTCTAAAGAAGCCATCTCTTCATGCATGATTATAAGTCGTTAATGTAATTTTGGGGAGGAGAGAGGTGTTAGAAAACTGTTTTGCAGATCCTAAAGAGGAAAAAATAAGAGAGTACTTTTGACTATGAATATGTTCCACCTTCGCCCAAAAAGTTTTGTTTATTTTGAACTATTTTTCATGGGGTGGAACTCCAGGTGTTTCTGTTTAGGTCAGCTGTTTGTCATTTACATGAAGAAAGTACTCCTACCAGGTGAATGCAATAATTTTTGCTATGTTGCCTTGCTTTAACGGTTGAGATGTAGTGCTGTCTCAGTCTTCTGTGTAGTTTTAGTATGTGATATGTGAAAGTTGAGCAGGAAAGATCCTTGAGTTAAGGAAAACAGCCCTTTTCCATTTAAAAGGAAGCAGTATTGAAGAAAAAACAGGTATATTTTTGCAGAAGGCTAAAGGTCACAATTGGCAACCTCTTAAAAGGGGGCATCATGTGAATTCTTACTAAAATCCAGATAAAAATCCTGTGCACTAGTTAGTCTTCCCTTTACTTGCCTATTTTAGGCTGTGTTTTTGCTTTTAATCCCCATGTGATGAAAACTGGTGAAATTAATGAATGAAGTCCATGTGACTTACATGTTTTAGATTGTTGAAGAATCTTTGTGGTATTACAGCTGGCTTTGCCTTTTTTTTCTTTTTTCCTGATTTTTCTGTGCTGCAGCTTCATTTGCAGTACTTGTAAATGGAAGATTGTGTGTACTTTGTTGTTGTGTGGTTGATTTTTTTTTTTTTTCTATTCTATATTGTATTTATATTAATGCAAAAGTCTTATCTTGACACTGTGCCTTCAGTAGTTACTAACAGGAGGTTTGAAATTGGTCTTCCTGTCTTTGGTTTCTGGGAGTAGGAGATTTTCCTTATGCCAACTTCAGCTAGATCTACATCTTTGTTTCTTAGCTGAAATGTGGGTCATGTTATTTCTACAACTTTTAATTTTTTTTTAAAAATGCATTTCTGCGTCCTCTCAGCTTCACACAAACTATAAAAGGTTTCATTTCTCAAGTGTTAGGTAGCACAGTGCTTGTACTTGTTATGCCTTGTTCCAAAATAGAAATAAATTAAGTGTATAGGTTTTCTAGCATTTGTGGGAAGCTGGGTACTGCAGGAAAGTGGCCCAAGACAAGGCTGTGCTACTTTGTAGAGTCTTACCAAAAAATTCTCAAGAGGGCTATGGCTTTGGAGGCCAGTGTTACTATAGAAGGGTATCTAAATATTGCCATGTTGGGGGAGAATGGTGAGTTCTGACCCCTGGGGTTTAGGTGCACAACAGTAGGATTGCTTCCAGAGACAGACCTGGGTCTTTTTCACATGCCCACAATCTTTCTTCCAAAGAGCAGTCTTCAAGGCTTGGGGTTCAAGTGCATCAAAGTGACCCCTCTGTTGTTGAAGTCCAGAGACAAATAATTAACAGGAGGCTTTCTGAAAAGTTGCATGTTTTAAACATCAGTTTTCACATCCTGCTGGGACATTTATGTGTTTTGTTTCAATATGCTTTATTTCCAGGGAGTAGTGGAAGGTGGTTTTGGTGGATGTGCTATGCAGTAGAATGTAACCAAATGCTGGAAGAGGGAATGGTTTCTGTATGGGGTCTGAGGATAGGCAACAAGCTAAAAGCAGGATTATGAACTAATATATAATAAGTCACATTGACTTGTGACAAAACTTTGACTATTATTATAATGAAGGTCTAGAGCAAAAAACTGTTTTGATGTTGTAAAATCCATCTAAATCTGACTAAACATTTCTATTTCCATGATAAGAGTGATGAAACCCCTTGCTCAGCTTCTAAACTCAGAGAGGTAGCTTTTGGCCATTATTTTAGTCAGCAGAACTGTATGCAGAAATAGATTTCTAAAAGCAATGAGCTTATCCTTTGGAGATTGTATCTATATGAATATAGCAAAAGACTCATAGCTACCATCACTCACTTAAGTAATGCTATTACTTTCCTTTAAAGACTTGTGACAGAACTTGGTATTTTTGAAGGGATAACACATTATTGCATTGGGCATAGTTTTACTGTGAAGAAAGTAAAACCAATGTAGTAGTTTATTTTTGGTGATGCTATTTGTAGATCTCCTGAAAGTCTGAGAAAAGTGGATTATCAACAAATGATGCCCAAATGTGATAATAAAAACAATGAAAGGATTCAAGTTGTGACGTAGATCAGTAGAACTGAGATTCCTGTTACAGCCATTTTTATATTGAAACATACTATAACCTAATGACTTATTTGAAAGAAACTGGGTTTCATTATGTGTATGGGTTTTTAGCTTGGAAAAAACCCTGAGAGCTACTACTTTGCATAAGCAGCTTACAGCACTCTTAGAATGTCCCTAGTATGAAGAATCTCTTATTACAAAGATTACACCAGTAATTTAAGCTTCCAGAACAGGGGGAAAAAAGGTTTTGGTTTTTTTTCCCTAAAATTTGGGTATGAGGATAGGAAGAATTGGAAAGACTCTGGCCTTTCTTCAACTCACATCTCTATACATCATCAATAAGTCTTTGCTGAAGAAAAATTTCATATAATTTTGGAGCTTTGCCATTGGATTAGGCTATAGCTGTCAAAGCAGGAACCTCTACAGAGGTTTCTAGATGATAAGCAAACACAAACAAAGGAACTTGGTCTCCTCTTTATGTAAATAAAGGTGTGAGCATTTGCATGCGTAAAAGCTGTAACAAGATGATGTTTAATATTTTTCCTGCAAAAATATATATTCTTCAAAATGCATGCTGATCTACATTGTATTCTTATTTGAATTTATATTTCTATGCCAATGAGAAGAACACTGTATTTCAGATTATGCTTCATGCATTTGTATTACACAGTAGCTGATGAGAGAATACAGTGAAATTATAAGGTGGATAACAGAACTGCACATACTTTTCTGAAATATTTCCTTCCATCATTGTGGTACATGATGGTTGGTAATGCTTTAAACACCTGGTGATAATTCACTGGTAGCTTTCTATGCTAACTTACTGCAGGAAAATAATCAGTTTCAGGATTAGATATTTAGTCTCATTACCTTCAGCTGGTTTCTGGTTTATTGCTTTCATGAGTGGTTGTCTATTGTTAAACTGGCTTAAGAGAATCTGTGTTTGCTGTAGCAGCAGTGTATTGCATTCACCTGAATTCAAAACAGTGCTTTTGCTAAACTGCAGGGATTTAAAGTCTTTTTGTAACCAATGGTTTCAGCTGAGTTTGGTAGAGATCATGCCCTGCTGCAGGTCATCAAATTTAGTGTCAGCTGCTTTGCAGCAATTGCTTTTGTGTACAGGGTGCATCTGTTAGTGAGTCACACTAATAGATAGCAAGTAGTGTTTTTATACACAGAAGTAGTTGTTTTCAGAAATAGCAATGTTGCTGTATGTAATTCTACAAAAGGAAGGGGTTTTATGATACTGCAGACAAGAATACAAATTATTTTTAATAATTTGAAATTGCAGAAAGATAAAGAATGCATAGTTCATGGCTTAGAAACTTGAAGGATGATTCATGAGTATCACTAAATGGGCTTGATTGGACAAGAGAAGCTATAGCAGATCAGACTAGTCATCCATCTAGCTGTCACTAAAATCAGTAGCTGATGCCTAGGGAGAGATTTCTTGTGTTTCAGAATGATCTTAATGGAATAGTTCATACTTTTGTAAATACTGCAGGCACTTAAAACTTAAATCTTGTTTGCAGCATATATATGAAGACAAATCCTTTTAGGTAAGTGTTAGACATGGAAGAGATTCAAAACAGTAGCTTGTGTAACTCTTAAGGCAAATCTTTATGGTATAAAACTAATTGCAGCCCTTTTTTTCTAATAAATTTTCATGCTTTAAAAAAAATTTGAATTAATACATGTGTGTTTTGAAAATATAGTAAGGTTTTTGTCATGAGTAGGTGCTTGGAAAGCTCCTTGTGATACTTGTTCCTTGATTCCACTTTCAAAAAAAAAAAGGATTTGGGGCTGAAAAGCCTCTCCTACTAGGCATGCATTTAACCTGACGTTCCTCCTTTTTGGTTTTTTTTTAAAATGTATATGCCAGCAGAGTCTCTCTGAAAATGCCACCTGGTTGTTTATACTTAAACTGTTTTGCTCTGCTGATTCACAGCACTGTGAACTCAGTTCTGCTGAGTCAGTGTTAGCAAATTGGTGAACTGGTAAGACAACAATATGCATTTACTGAAAAATAGAACAGAGAGAAAGCTTAGTACTGGTTTGCTCCTATATTATTGTGGATATCAGCTAGGAATATTATTTTTTTAATTTTCCTTTAGAGTCATTGTATTTTTTTAATGAACAAAACCAGGCTTTAGCTAAGACTGTTTAATGGCATTAAAGCATTTAAAATATTTTATAAGTACATGACTTTTATTTTTAAAAAAAGAAGCTTGACAACAAAGCTCTGTGATCCTGTTAAAAGGGAAATGATAATTCTGGCAGCAAAGAATGATAAAGTAATGTCACAGTTGATTTTAGTCACAATAGCAACTTTTAAAAAATTATATTGAAGAATTTTCTGAAAGATGGAAATTAACTTTGCTGAGAAAGAAGATGAAAATCGGTAGTGCAAGAATGGAAGAGACATAAAGAGCTTATCCTTTGTGGAGAAATTTCCAAAGGAGAACGGAACTGTGAGCCATAAAAGATAACCTTTATACTACTTAAGTTATGCTGTAAACTAGTTAGAACTTGATATGTTTTCTGTGGCATACCTGAAGATTAGTTATGCTGCTTAATAAAAAATAAGGGTTTTTTGTCTTTTGACTAATGGGCCTAATCATAATATTCCAACTTTGTGTAATTATTAATACTGTATCAAATTAGTATATAAGCATGATTTGATTAGAGCATTGTCAGGAAAGATACTATGAAATTCAGATCTAATCTCTTCAACCCTGTTGGAACAGCGTCTTCACAAAAAGAAATTCTTGGATCATCTCTTATCTCCCCATTTTTCTAGAAAACAGATAAGCATGTTTTAAATGGCTTTAGCTGCAGTTATTGCAGTATAGATAAAAATAAAGATTATAAGTAGATAAAAATAAAGAATATAATTTATCTGACAAGAACTGAATATGCTGAAGTTAAACTTAACTCCCTATGCAAGACAAGCTATTGTTGATTTGTTGTATGTTGATCGGCATCAGTATTCTTTATACTGGTTCAGCTACAGTGCAAAGTACAAAGCCATTAATTGTGAAGGGATTACTTTGAAAGAGTTCTTCATAATGTGTAATACGAGCCTTGCCATGATTTTCATATTTGAAAGTGTGTATTACTAATGCTTTAATTATTCCAGCCTTTTAAAGGGAATGATTGCAGTAATTTAATTAAAAGAACAGTATACTGCGTTACTTATGCTTTTGTTACGTAGCCATCTGGTTATGGCAAAATACAGACATTTGTATGAAACTTTTTTCTTTTTTTTTTTTCTTTTTGTGAGGGATGAGTGTATATTTGAGAGCATGCTTTTCAGGTACCATTTGCTTCCTTTTAAAAAGGAAAATCCTTTTGAATCAGGGTTTGGTACAAGGGCAGAAGTTTTCATATGATCATGAGATTGATGAAAATAAGCATGTTTTCCATAACTTCATTTTTCACAGTCACATTTGTTGTATATAAAACTATATATATAAATATTTTGACAACTGTGTATTTCTGTTTACAGGCTGTACATCTGGCCCAGGCAAGTTTCCAGATTGAGGCCTTTGGCTCTAAATTCATCCTTGACCTCACACTGAATAAGTAAGTGCATGATTTGAGGCTTCTTTTGCTCCTGCTCTTATAATCTTACAGTACAAGGTCAGGGCATATAATATTCCAAGATCTGTTGAAAAAAGATGCTGTTATCCGAGTTTATTAATACAAAACGGCACTTTACATGTTTTATGTAAGGTATCAGTAACTGTTGCTGACACCCATAAAGTAGATATTCTTAAAATTTTATTGTTCATGGTAAAATAAAGTGTGATAGATGGGGAAATTCCAGTACTCGTAGTGTTTGCAACTGTGGATTTTCTTGTGCTCTTTTTTTTAGCTAATTGATGAATTATCATGACATGTTTTAGTTGCTCAAGTCAATGTGTAAGAATAGTGTAAATACTTGTATGAATGGCTCATCTTTAATGATCTGGAAATCATACTATTGTCACTACAGTCATGAAGTTCCTAATGAGATGGGAATCCTAATGGCATGACTGTTCTGAGAGGTGCAACTAGAATCTGTTTGCCTGTAAGACACACAGTTATATAAAATTGTTTGGTCTAGAAGAACTGACTTGCAATACAGGGCAGTGGTGGTTTAGTTGTTTATATCCCACATGCTTTTATATCACTTCTGAAGTTATGGAACTATGATTTCTCTAAAAATTGTTATGACCTTTTTTTTTTTTTTTTTTTTTTTTTTTTAACAAAAGTTTAAGAATAAGGTAGGAGTATAAAATTCTTGCTAAATACTGGACAGGTAAAATGTAATGCTCAAAAGTGCATTTTCCCCTTCTATGGCCCTTGAGACTGAGCATGCTTAAAAAAGTAGAAACAAATTTACAGAAACAATTGCATACTGATTTTAAAAAGCATTTCTCTGGTCTTGAGGCTCATATGAGGTCTTTTTTGATCTTAAACATATAAGGGAAATTTTGTTAGGGATAAAGATGAAAACTTATTAAATCTAATGGCTTTTAAAAGCAGCAAGTTATGGCTTTATAAAATCTGCAGAATTTGTATTTGTTTCTTCTGCTTCTTGGCTGCTAATTATCAGGTATTTTGCTGTAAAGGTGATCTGGAAACATTTTTCTTCATCCATGCATAATTTTGAATTTAGGTTGCTCTTGCATTTTCATCTTTCAAAATGTTACGTGACATCTTGAGTGTCTGGCAAATGATGAATTAGTCCAAGGGCTGGGAATGTCGCACAGAATTAAAGGACAAAGAAAGCTTGAAGATAACTGGGTGTTCTCCAGGCTCTGGAAAAATTATAGTGTAGTGCAAGACTGTTGTTTTATGAGGGTTGGATCTCTGCATAGTAATTCCAGTGGAAGGTCATGACATATTTGTGAAGGGAACCGATATTTAGTGTTCTCTAAGCTACAGGGAATTTCTCCTCTTGGTCTGCTTTCCACTGCTCCTGTCTGCACATCCAGTGGGTAGTGGGATTGAGCACACAATCCCAAGATGGCACTGTATGTAAGGTATGGCTGGTCACACAGACACTGACAAAGAAAAAACATTGCCTTTACTGGCAGCATGTAAACATGCTGACAGCATTTGGGTGAATAAGAAGAAAACGGGCTCATAAAATTCTTCCACAGCCGATAAGAATTTCAGGTTTGCTGGTGAAAGGTACACCAGCCCTTTCCTGATTCATGGGCAGGCCAGCATTCACTGACACAAATGTTAACATAGGCTTTAAGTTCTTTCAATATCGATGTCTAGTCTTGAATTCTCTTATGTGGCTACTGTTTTAGGCCTGAGTCTTTCCAGATACAGGTCTCCCTATAGTTGTTGATTGACTCTCAAGTTTCCTTACAGGTCTCACCCATGCAGAATAGAGAGCAAGGTCATAAAGGGAGTATTACAAATAGGGCTTAACATAGGACAGACAGCAGTGATCAAGTGCAGAGCTGTGCCAAGCAAGTCAACTGTTTTGCAGCTTACACTAGTGACTCCTTTGTAGGCCACTTAATCTCCATTTTCTGACATGCTGTGTCCTGATTCACCTTCTCTACCCTTGGCATGCTCCCTGAACGTTCCGTAAAAATGATTGCACGTATCCACAAGTCTGCGCAGACATCCTGAGATAAGTTTGTTCCTTCCCAGGAGACAAATTATGTTGTTTACCAGTTCTTATCTGTTCTAAAGTTCTGGCTGAACCTCTTCAAGACCACGCCTGAGTGGCTCCTTCCATGGCCCGTCGGTCAGTGGCCTAACAGAGATAATAATGAAGACCAGAACTCTTATCTCCTGTTCATTAGGATTTGGGTTTTGTTGCATTTCCTGTTCGAGTTTCATGGTGAATGGCTATTATCCAAGTAAAATCACAAACCCATTGACATTCCCCATATCCTGGCAATATTACCCGTTGTCCAGTCCTGCTGTTTGTCCTTGTTTATTTTTAACAACAAACAGTTCATGAGTAAATATACTGATTTTTTTCAAATTGTGGCTGCTTTCTCAGCAATCAAGAAATGCAGTGCCTATTACTCCAAAAAGAGAGAAGGAGCTTACTTGTTGTGCGCCTTAGCTGAAGTTCTGCTCTTGTGATATTAGGAGTGTTCTTACTGCCTGTGTATAAGGTACAGTGTGTTCAGATGCCTTACTGATATCCCCATTGCTTGCCTCTTTATACGTTAGGTTTTCTCCTAGCTTCTTTAGTGGTTGTTGAGTCATAAATGTTTGACTCTTTATCTAGTTCTGCTCCAGAAAATGACATCAAAAACCTGTCCTAGTTTTTGACTGGACATAATACTCTAAAACTGTAAGTCATAAAACTTGTAACATAAATTATAAATACCTGTAGACAATGATTTGAAAAAGACCCATTCTTGTGTTTGTTATGTTTATGTGTTCAGCAAAAAGCAGCATTTTGCTACTATGTTTTAGTTGACATACTTGGTTTTAGTTGACATACTGAAACTGCTAATGTCTAGTCAGAAGCAAAGGCAGAACAGTTAGTAATACCCATGTATATGATTAATACATTTTTGTATGTTGTTCTAAGGTGAGTTAATGCCACTGACACTGTAAGTGGATTCAGAATATTCTATGCATTTTGGTTTTGTTCCTATGTTGTTTTTGAATGTTCTACAAGTAATTAAAGCTAAAACTGAGGATGGTTGTTATATAGAAACAGGTTCTGGCTTTTAGTTTTCTTTACTTCTGTTGGAAACTCTGTGATTGCCTACCTTCTATGTTGCAGATGCTCTTTTTTCACAGCAAATATTATAACTTGACAATTAAATGAAGAAAATTGGATATTCAATTTCATTAATAATTGTTGAGTGTTTGTAAGAAGAGGTGGCAGTCTGAGAGTTTATGGAGCATGTTACTAGAAAATTTTACTTTGTTTTCCATCTTGCCATGATGCAATGGCACAAACATCTTGAAAGGAATGCAAGCCTCAAGCCCTTGAATCCAGTGTGCAGAGACTATTAATATGTAAGATTTGTATGGAGCTTGAATGTGTAACCAGCTTTGCAGTTGCACACAGTCTAAACCAGGTGAAATATAATTTGTTATCCTAAGGTGATTTTTGGTAGCTTTTTCTGACAAGAAGACTCGGGTAAAAAGAACTCAGTTTTGAACTCCTTAGCAAGGTGGGTTACTCTGAAGTTTTAGGCATCTTCCCCTTGCTACAGTCAACTGTTTACTTGCTGCAAGCTCTGAGTGCAGTGCCAGTTATGATGTTGCCTAATAATTGTAGGTAAGTTGATTGTGGAAATAACTTGATCTAAAAAGTAATAATTTTTATAATCTGTAATGGATTAAATAATGGTTTTAGTTAATATCCCTAGTACATAAATGGAAGATTGTAGTGCAGTAGTGGGGTAAAAATCCCATTTGAAAAGTTAGACATACAGTTCAGCTGTGATTGTCTGCCCAAGCTCAATACATTTCCTATGCAATGAGTAACATGTAGCATTGTCATAAAACACAATTTATATAAAAAGCCTTTTGAAGTGTTCACTTATTTCAGTAAGTTCACTTTTGTTCTCAAATGACAGTGTTGCAACATTGTATTTGAGTTATCAATGATGCTAGTATATCTGACCAGTTTCTTATTTTATATTGATGCATTATTTACACAAACAAATGTTTGCAAGGTGCTAGCAAATTAGTTTTTAATGATCTCATTTCCAGCAACATGTAAAAGCTTTTTAACTTGCTCTTCTTGTGCTGAAAGAGAAGAGTTTTTGCAGGTAACTCTTAATGTCCTATTTAAAGGC
This sequence comes from Oenanthe melanoleuca, assembly GCF_029582105.1. Lineage (NCBI taxonomy): Eukaryota > Metazoa > Chordata > Aves > Passeriformes > Muscicapidae > Oenanthe > Oenanthe melanoleuca. Next base: position 12,221,180 of record NC_079341.1, on the reverse strand, counting down.
AGCAGGCTTTATCTTCTGGTGTACTAAAACACCTTAAAGAACAGTACTACCAAAAGTAGTTAATTAAAAATGTCTACTTGCTGCTTTTTTAGCAAGGAGGGAAGCTTGCTGTATTTTCTGGCTGTTGGCTGTAGTTTGCAGCCATGGTTCTAGTACCAACCTCTAAATAAAGAGGTCTCCACCAGCACAGGGGCTGAGGCTATACTGGAACCTTCACCCACTGGGACTGTGGTGACTGAGACACATCCAAGAATAGGGAGTTAGTTAACTGATATGGACAGAAACAGAAGATATAACCCAAAGACAAAAATTTCTCTTCCTTCCTACTGATAACTTGCTTCAAAATTTAGGATTCTTGGGGGAAGGGAAGCAAAAAAAATACCAAAATAAGTCTGTATTTTTTTGGTGGTTCTTCTTTTCTCTGTAGAAGTCCATCTTTCCAGGAAACTCTGTTCCCAGGAAAATTGACTTCTTTTCAATGAAGATATCATAGAAAAAAATATTTGGCATCTTTGACATGAGTTGAAAAAACCCAACCCAACTGCATTTGACCATAATGTGACTTAACAATCTAAGACATTAAAATATGATGACTGTGGTGGAAAGTCAGTTTCTTTTGAGAAGTGCAGCCAACATAACAGCAGATTTTATCTAATAGGTTAAACCTTAAAATTGGTGTTTATTCTTTGTGGTGTATGTTTCTATAGGACTGAATTAACTTGAGAATGGTCCCAGAGGAGGTTACAATGTTAGCCTAATTTAAAAAACAGTAGGGCAGTAACTGAATTATTTGAGGAACTACTTAATTCCTGGGGTTTTTTCATAATTCTTTTTTAATGAAAACGGGAAAGCTATTCACAGTTTTTCAGGAGGAAACTTTAAGTATTTATGACATTTTCTTAAATAAACACTTACACATTTAGAGTATTAGATGGTTCCTATAAGATACATAAACTAAATTAAATCTGCTAATAATACTGTGAGAAGTTAAATTCTAGTTGACTTTAAAAAACTTGTTACAGATGAAGTGCAAGGAACTCAGTGTTAGGATTTTACAGCAATGTGTGTGCCCTCCTGTAGGTGCAGTCTTTAATTTCTGTGCTGTAGAAAACAGAGCTTTATTCCCAGAGCTGGAGGCAACCTATTAAAAATTATCATTTTTCTCAATGGGCACTTCATGTGCAAAGTCTTAGAGGCAGATGTGAAAACTTCTCACCACCCTCACAGTAAAGAGGTCCTTCCTTATATCTAAATCCGTACTTTTTCAGTTTGAAGTCATTCTGCCTTGTCCTATCACCACATGTCCTTGTATAAAGTACCACTTGTCAAAACGCTTGCTTGGGGAGTGAAAACTTCATTCTGTGCACTGCTGATCCCAGATTTAATTAAGTGTGGATGTCTCATCCATCTGAAGAGTTTTTGAATATCTGTCAGCTGAGATGCAACCACATCCATTAGTCTGGTGAATTGTTAGGGTCAACAAGGCTTGGGAAAACAAATACGCATCTGTAGCAATATGACAACGCTGTAAAATTCCATGTGGCAGAATGAGGATATTGCCTTCTCCTTCCCTTGTAACAATTTCTGGTGTCAAATGCACGAAGAAGTTTGAAAGAAGGTGCTTCTCACAAAAACAATTAAAAAGTAAATTTTGTTACAGGATGCAGTACATATTAAACTGTTTACAGGAACTAAAGAATTGGAAGATCTTACAGAAAAGAAATCTACTGGGAGCCATTGTAAACAATTATACTAGCAGTGATTTATGACATCCTGGTGTCAACAGATCACTGAGTGCTGAGAAACTCCCTAAAGATTGCTACATGGGTAGCATGCCTCCATGTATCCTATTTCTTATTCCCACATGTAACCCTGTACCCTGGTAATGCTGAAGAATGTTGTCTTTCCACTTCATTAGGTGTTTCAGTTGATTGCTGATATGGTCCAGGTCAATAGTGAGATCTTTATGTTGAAGTGAATTCCTGGCATCTCAGATTGCTTTGTAGGCAGGCTGAAATCTTTGCATTTGGAGCTAATATAAAGTTTGTGTATGCATGACATATGATTAAGTTCATCAAAAAAGCCCCAAGGAGCCTCTGTAACTGAATTTAACTTGATTCAATGACAGAGCTAAGGTTGCATAGTATGGTTCAACATGGAAGCATGGATTAAGGGAACCAAAATAAACTTTGAGTTGCTGGAATGTACCTCTGATTCTGCTATAGTCTTTAATCTAATTTGGAGGTGCTCAAGTCAACTCTCTGTAAGTATAACTAAGCTTATTCTACTCTCTTTTGGTATTAGAAATAAAATAATAATGGAAAAAACCTGCATCTGGCTGGATTTTTCTTCATTGGAAGAGTTGTTTTAAACATGGGTGTTACCATTAGATGCAAAGCATCTTCCCACATTCAGTGAAGTGCTTAAGAGAAGAAGAAAGAAATTTCTCTTGTATCTAAAAACCTTCCTTTTAATGAAAGAAGAAAATATGGTTATCATCAGATGAGACCATTCTGGCAAAGACAGGTGGCAGCCCTCAATCTTACACTACAGGTTAATAAAGTTCTTACTAATAAGTTTTCCAAGCTGTTGAGGAAACAAAAGGGATCATTTGAAAAGCAATATTGAGTAAATTTGAACAGTTGTTTAAATGAAATTTTTGTTTTATCAATTGTCCTTCTAGGAAAATTCTGTCATAACAATTTGCACTCAAGTGTTTTCCATGGCATAGAACTCATGTTATGTAATATTGTCTAGCTGTTTGTGTCTTCATATCCTTGTGCACAGCACTTTTAGAAATGATATAATCTTCAGCATGATGGTAAACAAAAATATGGTGGAAACTGACCAACATACTGTTAATATTCTGAAGAACTCTTCAAACTGCTGCCTTCAAAATGCTTGAAGTAGCCAATAAAATACAGCATGTTCAATTCTCAGAGGGAGAGCTTCAGGACATAGTTAGAGAAAAGATTATGGATTTGTTTCCTCAACTGCCTTGAACTGACTCAGGATTTCTTGCAGTGAGAGAGGCAGACTGATCCAGAAAAAAACATGTAGCATTTTCTGCACTGTTCTATCTGGGTATTCTAAACCATTCTATTACATGCTTTCCTTGTCAGTCTTTTTTGGAGACCTATTCCCCATTTGAGGGTGATTAGATCATCCTTTTTTCTACCTCAAAGACAAATGAAGGTAAACCAAGCAACAATAGCAAGACCATGCAAGGAGTATTTTTTTTTTTTTTTAGATGAATGTACTGTTTACTGTTACAGAATCATTATGCCATTAATAGCAGAAGTGAGTGAGGACTTCTTTTTATTCCATAATTATGAAAAAGTTAACCTGTACATTTGCATCATCAGTTGTTTCTGCAAATTACTTGTAAACAAAATTGCTTGATCCACAGTATCATGTTCTGATTAAGCTCCTTCAAGATGATATAAAGTCGTAAAGCCTTGCTCTGCTCTAAAAAATAATGAATATTAGCCTTATATTTATTCCTTGGAGACACTCCCATCAGAGCAGCTTCAAAGACAGCAACCAAGTAAAGACTAATGTAAATACATGCTAGAAATTTAATAAATTCCCATAAGAACAGTGAGTTTAACAAAACTTGTGAATATAATTGAAACTGTTAATATAAACAAGGCTCTAGATGGGCATTGCATGAGATGACAATGCCTTGATCATCTTAAAAAAATACTGCAGGAAGGTCTCTTTGTTTTTCCCCTCTTTATGTGCTTCTAAACTATATCTGTCAAATGGACAAAAACATGTGATGGGTGTTCTGTTAAATAATTCAACTAAACTAGGTTGCTCAGACACTGGTACTGAGCTTGAAAAGTTCAGAATAGTTAATAAATTACTGCCTGGTAATAGGTTAGTATAAAGATAATTTAAGAAGTATGCAAGAAACTGCATGTATGCAAGTATGCTGAACTCTGATTTTCTGCAGGCTCTCTACTAAGTTGCTGGAAGCTAATTTGCTTACTTGTATATGAGATATTTTTTAGTAATTTCATAGCCTTTTCCTACCCGAATCAATTCTCTTCATCAGGATAGTTAGATGCCAGCTGAGGTAAGCCACTTTTTACTCTGCAGCTCTTGTGCTAATGAAAACATCAGCAATGAAGTATGTGCCAGGGAAGTGGATGTGAGTTCTTCAGAAAGCATCTGCTGCTTGCTTTAACAGCTGGCCTATGCCTTCAAAGGCAGGAGCTACAGGGAATGGCATATCCCTTTGCTGCTTATTTTGCATTTCTCAGTGTAACTCAGAAGAGCCAGGGAGTAAGACAGCTTAATAAGAACAACTATCAAAGATAAACAAGGCAGGGAGGAAGGAACTGTAGAAAAGGACAGCAGACAAATTATTTTGTCATGAGTTCATTCAACATGTTGCAGCTTGATGTGTTTATTGTAAAGGATCACGCTAATGTGTCACTACCTGAATAGACTTTTGTCTGGTGTGATCATGACTGACACTTATTTCAGTTAAAGCTTGTGCTGTTTCTGGTGCTCCTCATATTGAAAAACAAATTTGCTGCACTGGATGCATTTCTGCTCTAAGCAAAATGCGAATGGCTCAAAATGGATCAATGGTGTCAAAACACAGTCCAGTGTAGATGAGATGCAAATGTATTTCATGGCACTCTGCCTTTCAGAGGTAAATTTAGGCGTTTTGTAAATGTTTATGAAGGAAGAAGAGTTTTGTGCTGTGGAGACTCCTACTTTATGCATGAGTTCTGTGCCTCACTCCTCAGGCAATTGCACTTCTACATGAGCTCTTAATCAGTGTATTCTAGGACTTTCTTTTTGTTGCCACTTACATAAAGAACCCCATCACACCTCCTGGTGAAATTACAGTGCTTGTCTGTGTGTGTCTTTTGTGTAGGAAAAAATGCTTGAAAGTTATTTTTGTTAAGCTTTTTTTTTTTTTTTTTTTTTTTTTCCTTTAATACTTTCTTATGTCTTTTGTCAGATTTGTCAGCATTAATAACAGGAAAAGTTTTGCAGGGGAAATTTGCAGTAGCAGTTTTCTGTATATTTTTACATCTGTTGTTATTCCTGAAGTTTTAGCAAAATGTAGACCAAACTTCCTTACCTTTCCTGTCTTTCTCAATGATTGCAAGCAAGGTGTTCTTTTGAATGTTTTGCTAGTGTAGGTGGATACTTGAAATAAGAAAAAGTGATACAAGGTACCTGAAAAAAATCAGGTACTTGTCAAAATAGAAGCATACAGTTCAAGGAACAGCTGACTGGTTTTTTTTTTTTCAATGGAATGTTCAAAATTCTTGCTGTCTTGAGGGAAATGCTAAGAGAAAAATGCCTTTGCATGACCTTGGTGATTAAATGTGGCAAGCTTAAAAACATAATAATGACCAGAAACTAGTGATAAACACTCCGGTCCAGCCTTGCATGAGAAACAATTTTGTGAAATCCAAAAGTCTTAAAAGATTTTCTACTCCACCTTCTAGGTGGTGAGTACTGTGTTACGTTTGCTGAAAGGGTGCTTCACAAATTAAAGTTGCATTTTGGTTATAGCATGGTGTTTGGGAAGTATATCACAAACAGCAGGCCTTAATTTTCTTTGGAGGGAATTCGTTCAGCATGGAGAATGTCATTGATGTGCCTTGTGTCCTGCAGATCCCAAAGGTCCATCTTGGAGCTGGCTGGCACCAGCTCTGTTGGACATGAGAGAAGCTCCAAGCAGCTTCTCAGAGAACCACTCCTATAGCCCCCCCACCCAGTACTGAAACTGTGCCAATACTTCTTGAAAAATCATCAGTAAGAAAAGTGTAGAGGCTACTGGGAAACTCTGTCTGCATACTTGTAATATCTCTGTAAATACATATAGGTGTTTTCCATCATAAGTATTCCATGTTAGATAGACTAACATGTGTGACATTATATTTGGACACTACCCAAACTGGGAATTCCTTGGCAGATTGGAAGTAATGAGAAGGTAAAGAATACTAAACTCTGGAAAGATTCTGCAAAGGATAGACTAATGAAATTTTGAGCACCTCTTATGTCACGCAAAATAGGATAAATTGGAGAGAAATGCTGTAATTAAACTTGTTAGTTGTGAGTCAGTACACACAGTGGGAAATCACTGCAAGCCTTATGAGACGCAAAAAGCACTAGATAGTATAGAAAGAAGTTCTGAGATCAATTATATAAGACTAGAAGAGGTCAAAAAAAGAAGGTATGAAAGTGTGAGCTTAATTTGGCAACAGGTAAATAAGTGCTGATCCAGGAATTAGGAGGAAATTTGAGGAAACCAAATGGTCTTTGTGAATTGAGGCAGAAGTATCTGTAAAAGTTGGAATCTGGTCAGGGCCCAATCATTTGAGCACACTTCCTGTGTTTAATCATTCTCAGTAATTTTTTTTAATACTTGTAATTACAGTTTTCAGTTTACTTATGTCAGTTACCTGTAGCCTTGTCTGTACCATCCCCTGCTGAGAACAGTAGTCTTTATGCTTCATAACAAGTGTGAAAAATGCAAAGAATAAAAGGATATTATTACGACTAAACTTTATTTTGTGTATGTATGCCTTATTAGAATCTTCAATCTTGCCACGTTGAAGAAATGAATATTTGTATCGTAGTCAAGCACTATTTATATAGCATTTGTATTTTCTTCAGAAAGTTTATAGCTTACTATGACACAAATAGAGAAAGTTAAAATTATTTCATGCAACTGAGTTTTTAAAATGTGCACTTTAAAATTATATATTTTTAATAATGTCTTCAACAGTGATGTTTAAGGCAAATGGTTAGACTTCAGTAATTTTTCAGGGCTAGTAACGTTGGTTTTGCAGGCCCAGAGTGACCAGTGTGCTGTGTCAGTTTCATGAGAAGGGGCTTATAAGAGAACCTAGCTGACTTCTGCAGGATGCTCTGGAACAAGTGCAGTGCCTGATAAGTATGGCATGAAGAACTGATTTGATGGGCCGGAGTCCCAGAGTTAAAATGTTATCAGGATTGCTAATAGCCTAATCTGAGATACCCATTATCATAGCTTGTTTTTAGTCAGGAATTCCCATCAGAGCTATTTTGCCACAACAGACTTGCATAACCCATAATGATGATTTTTTATTTGTAGTAATGATATTTTTGTTTTCGTATATGTACCAGTATCAGACCCTTTAATGATTTTTAATTTTTTTTTTTAGTTGTAAGTGTACATTAGAGGCATCAAAAATGCTAAGAATTCTGGATCACATTAAGTAAAATGCTTATCTTGCATATTTGGTGGGGCCAGTTAACATCTTTAATTGCTTTGCTCTCCCTGGGCATTATGCTGCAGCCCTGATTGTAACAGGGTAAAATGTTAATGGGACACTGAGTTTATTGCAGGATGTGTACAGGCTGGCTAAGGTTAGTTAAAAAAAAAGACAAAAAACCTAACCTGTAAATTGCACATTACTGAAAAATTTTATGCTTCAGAAATTTTTCTTGCCAGAGTTAGGAAGAAAATAAGTATGAGAAAAGTATCTGAAAATAAAAAGTGAAAATAAGAAAAAGGGTAATATTGGAGTGTGTTTTGGGTTCTGTATTGTGTGTTTTCTTTTGAGGCATATTAATGTTTTTGGAAAAAAAACCGGGGCATTTGCAGTTTGTGGAAGTGATTATACACCCTTGTCTTCCTAACAATGGTGTATTTATTTTTTCAGCCTTACATACTCTATTTACACTTTTAGGCAAAATGTAAAACCTATTTGAAAATGGTGATGAACTAGAATATATTCACTGCCAGCAAGGAAAGTTCTAAAGCCAAGGGGTACTTTTTTTTTGCGTATTTAGAAGGCTGGTAATCTAATTGTGAAGCTAAAATACAGGGAATTAGATTGCAGAATGAAATTCCCTCTTCTGTACTGCACTCTGACTTCCAGTGTACCATAAAACCATCTACTGAACACAAGCTGCTTGATTTCTTTAAAACTAATGTACAAGGAAAATAAAAAATAGTTTGAAAAAATGCTAACGAAAATTCCCATACCTACCCATAGCAATAGAAAGAGTACTCAGATTTTTCTTATCTTTATTTATCCTTTTTTTGACAGCGACTTATTATCTTCCAATTATGTGGAGATTCACTATGAAGATGGAAAACCAAAATTTTCTAAGGTATTGTGTTCTTAAATTGTCTTTCTGAGGGAACAATGCCAATAAAATGTTTCAAAAAAAAGAGAAAAAATGTTTTGCAAGACTTGAAAACTTCAGAAGTATTTTTCCACACGTAGAAGGTAACTGTGACCTCATAGTGTACGAATATCTCAGTAATACAAGAGGAACGTACAAAAGAGAAATGCTGTGTTTTGGGGTGAGGAGTAGGCATTTGTAGGTGGCAGTAGTGAAGATGATCCATTACTGCCAGGACAATTACATCATGTAAAATATTGGAGGTGGAGGGGTTGAAGTCACCATCAGATTACTCTTCATTAATTATTTATGTGTCCTTAGCACAAAGTGCAAGGAGAAAGAATAATGGTAACGTAAGACATTTAAACAAACCCAAAAGTCTTGCAGTGACTTTAGTTTGCAAGAATTATACAGTCATGAAACAGAAAATGAAAGATAACTGAAATCTTAACCTCTGGTGTTATTACAAAATCAGCATATTGCTAGACATCCAATTAATTTTGTTTGACTAGCTCCCAGATTGAATTCAGTGCCATAAGACATTGATCCAAAGCCAGATTAAAGTTCTGCAAGGTAGTTCAGCCCTAAGGGAACCAGATTAGTCTTTTTGTTTGTTTGTAGTAACAAGATGAGGACTGGAAGGTTCCTAGGAAAGTTATAATCTACATTTGCAGGGAATTGCTTTTTTTTATAGAAATGCCAAAATATTTCTTGCAAACTTATTATGTGTGAATTATATCTGTATTTAGAGTGGAGTGAAGTAAGCATTCTGGTTGTACTCATGTCTTGAGAAAGTCCAGGCTGTTGTTTGTCCAAGTATTAGATGTCTGGTATACTATTTTGCCCTTGCTGTAGAAAATCTAAAACAATACATAGCAGATTAGGACAGAATTAAACAATTCCATTGCAACGTAATTACTGAAATAAGCTGTTTTGTTTTCTTCCACTGAAGAAGAAAAATAGTTTTATGTTACATACAAAGGAAGTTGTTCCATTAAGACTCAGTATTCTGCAGAATAGACAAAAAAATGCTAAATGATGCAAGAAAACAATTCCCTCTGGTATTTAGACAAGCTCATGCAATTGTCAGCTGCAGCACTAGCATTGAGCACTGCGGTTGCTGAATCATGAGTGTGACTGGAAAATTATATTAGAACTTCAGACTCAGCAAATGGGCTACCTTTGCATGCTGCAGTAACTTGATCCAAACTTCCTCGGGGATGTTTTCTGAATTGCTTTATTAGAAGCAATAATAGAGCTCCTGAGGTCATGTTAATTGTGGAAGGCTTCATTATAGATAATAAAAAGACACCAAAACCCCACACAATTTGTGTACGAGGTCAAATAAGGACTGTATCCCGGTCTTTTGCAGTGTCTTGTAATACTTTTTAGACTTAAGTAAAAGGTTTTGTTTCCTGATGTGGATCTGAAAAAGTGAGATCTCAATGAAGAGTACTGTATTTTCTAGAAAGAGATAGTTAATTACAAAAATGTCTGAAGAACAAACAGCAATTTCTTTACTCAGCTGATCATCTTTAAAGAAAAAAAAAACTTGAAAAGCTTTGTGTGAGAAACATAATCAAATTTAGCTGTTAAAAAGCATGTTTTATGCATTCTCACTGATGGAAGGATAAACACAGAATGTTTACTTTCTGTGAAGTACTTTGATTTAATTATACACAGTAATCTGTAAGGAATTTAAATCAGAATCTGAGTAACTCATTAAATAAGATGCAAAATGGAAATAATGCTGTCATAGCCAAAGCATTTACATTTTTTGTACCTTCTCGAGTAATAGTAATTGCACAAAGAAGGGTTTAATATTTATATTGGAGTTCAGATGACATGACACAAAAATTAAAAATATTTTTATGATAAATAGTAGGTTTTCAAACAATGGCTCAGAGACAATCACACTTCAGGGTTTTTTAATAACATTTTTTGAGAATAGTTTTTATTTTTAGTTTACCTGAGCTTATTGCTGATAGACAGTAAAGACAAGTACATAAATGAGGTAAATGTGTTGTTACTGTTAGGTGGTTTTGGGCACTAGTTTTAAGCAACAGTCAATAAATCAGGATAATTTTGTGTGTGTGATTGTTTGTTTTTAAAAATTATTAGGGGGGAGAGCATTGTTACTACCATGGAAATATCAGAGGTGTGAAGGATTCCAAAGTTGCTCTTTCAACTTGTAATGGACTTCAGTAAGTGCATGTTCTCATTTTTTAAACAAGGCTGTAGCTAATCATTATTCTTGAATATTATCTCTTAATATGGGAGGAACTAAAACACTACACAACTGAATCACAGACTTGAAGATTTTTTGATGTTTTGAAATTTTTCTTAGTATCATTGGAATTAGTGCTTTGATGCTGTCTCATGAAACATTTGAATACCGTAAGTGCTGGTAAATATTTCCCCAGATGACTTAGCATGGTAAGGATAAACAAGAATTATATTTCAGCAGTTTGCATGCTCAGTATTCATGTATGATTCTGTCATAGAAAAATGGATATTTTTGTTAGATTGTGTAAGGAAAAAATGCAAGAAATCAGCATTAGTTACTGCTAAGTGCAACTCAGCTTTTGATTGCATTTTGCATGCTCAGGGTGTGTCATAGGATTTCCTTTTTACAAGGTCAAATCTTTACTCCTTTTGACACTTATCATTGCATTGCCATTACATTTAGTGTTAGTCCATGCAAATGTGCCAGATATCTTAAAAATTCCCCAATCTTGGCTTTAGCTACATGTGGTAGTAATGAATATATATTTAATATTGGTCAGTCTTTCAGCCCTAAATTTGGTTTTGTCTTATCAAAATTCATATCCTGGAGTCAAACCTATTGCCTTGTAATCCGAAATATCACTTCTTTTTCTCCATGTTCTAGTGGCATGTTTGAAGATAGTACTTATTTGTACTTGATAGAACCGATGGATCTGACCCACACTGCAGTAAGTTTATTTTTATCTAATTTATTTGGTTTGGGAGAGTGCTCAAGGAATAGCAAATAAAAGTATTAGAATAATTTGTTATGTCTCATGCATTCCTATGAAAATGAATAGTATTTTAAAACACTTGATTTGAATTTGTTTAAGGTGGCAAATGCATAATTATGATTTACTTACAATTTTTCTCTGCTTTTCTTGAATCTTTTTTTTTCTACTTGCTATTGATTGTTTCAGTGCTGGGAACAGACAAATAAAACTGTTTCCCATAGCACATGGTTATGGACTGTCAAAAAGTGTTTATCAATTTGCTCTAGTACTTGAAAGTTGCAGAGGTGCTGAGGCTTCTTCCTGGCCCCAAACTGGTCAGTTTCTAAGAAGCAGCCTGGCCCCCGCAAGGACAGAGTAAACAAAAGCCCCTCCTGGGGATTCGAGATTTATTTCATTATGGCGTGTCCAGGAGCGAAAGAGAGCGAGGTTAGGAAATACTGATCTTCTTCTAGGGTCAGGAAAGGGGGCAGGGGGAGAATTGGCATCCTGCCAATAGGGTAATAGCAAAGAGGAAGGGTCAGACCATGCGACACTTACAGGGATCTTGGGATAAACCATTTCCAATACATCTAGGATTGTGGATTACTACAGAAAGTGTTTATAAATTTATTGCAAGGATCTCTAGATGTAATTTATACATTCCTCTCTAAATAGTTGCATCAGATTGCTCTTAGCCTGCCATGATGCCACAAAAAGCATAATTAAGTAGATAATTACATCTGATTATCTTAAACTTTGTATGTCTTAAGTTAGTGATCATTGTACAGCTTAAATGATTGTGATCCAAATGATTTGTGATTCAAATACAAGATTATGCTGGATCAGCATATAGGACTGCATTTATGCAAGTGTTTTGCTATTATTATTTTTGTATTTCATGTGTCCAACAATTCGTAAAACTTTAGCTGTTAACACAGCTGACACAGTTTCACAGACAGTAGTAAAACTAGGTATATTTCTAACTTCTGAGTGATTCAAGTATTTTAGTGATTTTCAGTGAAATGATTTTGCAACATTGAGACAGAGAATTCTTAAAGGTTGTGTCCTGCTTGATCTGTAGGATATATTGCAGATGCTGTGCCACAGTTCTCAAGCTTGTCTTGCACTAGTACATATATATTACAGGATATATATGGTATGTGACAAATAACTAATGCTGGAGACCCAACACATTTTAGTGACTGCAAAGCTGAAATTAGAGTCTGAATAAAGATCTCTAAAATCATTGGCTGATACTGTCAAAGAAACTGGATCAGCATTCAGAGGACTCCGTCAATTATTGGGCTACAAATGAAACTTCAGAGACATGGGGAAATATTACATCTAAAAGAGTCAGTCTCCCCAGGACAACAATACATGCTGTGTGTCTGTGATGTAGCACGTTCATAGAGGTTGCAGTTCTGAAAACTGACAACAAAGACACTGTAAATTCATGGCGATTGTGTTTACACAGAAAAAGAAAATTTGACTAAACTGTTTTCTTGCTTGGGTGAACAAAGGAAACCAGGATATCTCTCTTAGTGATATTTCAGTAAAAATTGTAAGTAGTGTAAAAGTTCTGGTTATAAAAGTCAGATACCATTTGCCAACTCAAGGTTTCAAGTTGAACTCTAAATAAGAAAATAGATGATATGCATACTTTTCTCAGAACTACTGAAAGTAATAGAGCTACAGAGAGCTTTCAGAGGCTCATTTTTTAATTGCACTATGTGAGATAAATATCTTGAACACAGCCTTCATCATGTACTTTATTCAGCTTGATTAATCTTAACTATAGCAGATATTATATAAAACTCCCTCTCCTTCCCCCCAAAATCTAGCAAATATATGCAGTATTGTCCTTCAGCGTGCTATGTATTTCTCGTGGAAGTTACAGAACAGTAGCAACCTACACTTTGAAAAGAATTGCTTGTTTTGACAGGCTCTGCAGAGGAGGTGTTACGAAAGAAAGGAGTTGTTTTCTAGAGTGGAGACTCAAATGTGATAATTTGGGGTATATCAGTCTTCCAAAGAAAATAGGCTTTAAAAATCTTGTCCTTTTTAAGTGTGGAATACACCAATAAAAGAAGGTGAAAGGATCCTCTTAAGGGTAGTATATTGATTGGTTTCTTGCAATTTGCTGCAATTAGATACAATTAGATAGGATGTTTTCATAAATAGTAATAGTCGCTTTTCATCTGTGGAAGGAAGATTTCAACTAGATGCAGACATTCAAGTTTGATTTATTGGAATAAGGGATCTGTGTTCTGTAATATTAAGTCTTTTAAAGGACTCTTTAAAGGTAATCTGAGAGACATCTGTGATACTTTTTTTTTTGTAGACTAGTCAATTTGCTGAAGCAGAGAGACTCTATGGTTGCTCAGGATTGAAAATAGATTGCTTCAAGTTAGTGCTATCCCAAATTGATACTATAGTCGCTTGCATTTTATAGAAAAAATAATAAAAATTATAAATACTGGAAAAAGTGCCAGATTTTTCACTTGATGCTATTAATTAGAATAAAATTTCACAATTTTTCTATTTAGGAAAGTAAAAGTAGGCCACATATCATCCAAAGAACTTATGGAACACAAGCCTCCAAGCAGTCACGGGACTTTGGTATGTTTTTGCTTATGAGTTTTTAAATATTGGCAATAATCATATTATTGGGAAACATGGAAACTTGGAAAATTTGAATATTAGGCTAGCAGTGTTTGTAAAACTGCCAATTATTTAGAAGATCTTGTGTTTAACCTTTTAGCTGCCTTTTTTTACAATCATTGCAATGGAATATAGGTTTTTCAGAAGGCAGCTATAAGATTTTCATCCACAAACCTGTATTTAGTTTTCCTGTGAAAATCACTGAATTTAATCAGTGGTGTTAATGTTACTGAGGCAATGAGATGGAAGAAAATGTATATTCCAAGTCTAGGTTATAATTTCTTCACCTCTCCTTGCATGCTTTAATATTTCTGAATTACTTTAGTTTTGAGATACTTTATTTATTTTTAAAAATGAACTTTTGATTAGCAAGGGTGTTTATAATTTTGGTGATCTTAATCTACTTTTGACTTGGACAGTGTACATAAGTAGTTTAAAATAATGCCATGAAATTATTAAATTGTTTTTTTTGCAGAGACTGACTCTAGTTCTGAATGGCCCTTTCTGTCTGAACTGCAGTGGCTGAGGAGAAGGAGAAGAAAGAGAGCAGTAAGTAGAATGTGACTCTTGAGTTAAAACCATTTATAAACCCAAACTCACTACTTTCTGGTTTTTTTAAGGTCAAGAGAACATAGGCTTCAGGAAAAAGTATTTTTAGAAGCTTAATATTGTAATATAATACAATTATCAAATGAGAAAATAAGACTTTTCTTCAAAATTTAGTAGTAGAAATTACTTTAAAATTTTAATTTATTTTGTCCACTTGAGAATGAAGAATAATTTTGAATGAACTCTTGCTACTTTGTAGATATCTGACTTTTTGTCACTTGGCTCATTAAGTTGCGTGATTAAATCAAAAATCCAAATGAGGACACCCAGAACTGGGTTACTGGGAGAACATAAGTGGGCAGTCCTCATGATTTTCATATGCATATGTATCAGGGGACTAACTGAGTTAAAGGGGATTATTCTGTATTTCTTCACTGAATTGCACAATCCACACCATATTTTTGAGGGTGCTTATGTTTTTAGTCACTTCCTTCCTCATTAAATCTGTGGTGAGTAGTACATAATGAAAGGAGGAGGGAAGCAGTGGTGGTGTCTGCACTGAAGCAAAAAGAGTAGACCCTGAACTGTCTTAGTGATGTGGCTCAGATTCTCAGCCAGTGTCTAAGTTACTGGAGTCTTTACCCTACTTGCATTTCTCACCCAGTTCTGTGCTGGTTTACATATCCTAAACAATACATATTTAATATGTATGTGTAATAAAAATCAGCTGCAGTTATTTTTGAAAATCACTAGATCTTTGTGATTTCTCAAAGAATTTCTTTAATTCATCAGTTATCTCGTGGTGTCTTTGAAGAAATGAAATATCTGGAGCTCATGATAGTCAATGACCATAAAATGGTAAGTACAGCAATTCAGTGGTAATCTTCCTTTTGGTGACTGACATACCTTCCATTTGTAGGCTGATGTACAGCACTGTGCTGAATCAGCTGCTTTTGGGTCCAGGATTTTATTTATTAGCAGCTATTAACATTTGTACTGTAAGACACACTGTAGGCCATAAAACCTAATGAAGCTTAATGTTACCTAAGATTTTCTGAGGCAATATTTAAAATTAATCTGGAACACTTTGGTATCATATGGATAAATTAATATGCCCATAACCAGCAAAGTAAAGGAACAAAACATTTCTGTCCAGTACAAACACACTACATCCCATCTTTGAAGTTATATAGAAAGAGGTCAGAATTTGTTACTTTAAGTTTAGTTTTACTAATTTAAATTTTAATGCAGCAAAACATGTAGACAAAACTCTAATTGGTCTTCGTGGCTATTCCATACTTATAAATAGGAGTGAAAATGGAGTCCAAGGTAAGTTGTTTGTTTGATTCAGAAAGTGTTTGTCATTAAAAAAACCCAAAATGCATGGGGGAAGAAAGTCCAATTTTTCCCCTTTTTGTCTTGAGGGATGACTGGAAAAAATCAGACTAAGTGGCATTTGTTGTAAGTGAGACTCTCTTTTTTTAAATCAAATTCTGCTGATACAATAGTTTTCACTTACTTTATTTGCAAGTGAAGACCTTTTATGTCTCTCACCCTGCTGCAAGTTTCCCAGTGCTTTATGGAGTTGTGGGCTCTGTTATCAACACTGAAGGATGATATTTAGGAGTAAGAAATAAAGATATCAGAACAGGATGCAATAATTCATACTTGTTCCAGTGCTGAATAGACAGATAATGTACTCTCCCCCCCCCATCTAAGAAATCATAAAAGTAGTCTGGGCTAACATAACCTTTATTTTATCAGTGTTAATTTAGCACTGTGGAGGGAGTTTGAATGGGTGGAAAAAGTAGGACAGAAAATTCTTGAGCTGTTTCCATTTGTAAAGCCACGTGATAGGAAGTTGCTCTAAGAGTGTTCAGGTGTTGGTTGCTTAGCAGTAGGGCACAGTAACTGAAGTTATGGGCATTTTGTTGCCTTGTCTGACGTCTATGCTTTGGTGTTGCTTATGAAGAGAAAATATTCCTGTGGCTGTCGCTTTCCTTTGCCTCTTGTATTGTAGACGTGCTTGAAGGTGCTCACTACACTTATTACAGACACTTGTCTCCTCTCAGGCTTGATTTGTTAGAACTTTAGAGCACAAGGCTTTTTGCTTCATAGTTTTCAGTGATTAAGAAGCAGATAATAATTATTTTCAAAGAATAAAATGGATACACTTAGGGAAGTGTTCACAGTTAGAAGTCACAGTCTGCCAGTCTGGGAGCTCACTAAATGTGCTTTCATTTTCTGCTTGCCAGGAGAGGGCAGGTTTCCCCTGCAGCAAAGGTCTTAGTTGGAAGAAGTATCTTAAACCTCCTTGATCATTGTGTTAAATGGTTAATACTGTGTATTTTCACAACATTTCCTTTCCTCTAGCAATAAAAAGATCTCAACAAATTTAATTAGGTAGTTGTGTTTTTTACTGGTTAAGGTTGATTTCTTTTAGAATCTGTGTTTAGCCACATTATGTGGTATATTGCTATTGATATTATATTTTAATTCTTTCATGAAAACCAAGAACATTTTCCAAAGCATAATATTTTACCTTTCCACTTCTGGAAAGGTTTGGGACTGCTCAAAACAAAAAGCCTTTTCCCCTTCCCCATTGCCATTGTTCTCTGAGGAGCAGTCCATGGTATAAAGCTCCTCCCAGTGTACATCCTAAGCACCTACTACACCATACTGAGAGCAGCTACTCCACTGCTCAGAGAAGAGTCCCTTCTTCCAAGGCCTCTCTGTAAATACTGTGTTTCATAGAGAGAATAACTGACACTTTCATGGGACACTTTGAGGCAATGAGACTTGATGCTTTTAACCAGTAGTTGAAATCAGTAAGTTTTTTTATAAAGGCTTTTTACCCCTGTTCAAAGTAATTTCACGCTCATTTTCTGTGAAATTTTTCCTATCTGCAAATCATACTGTGTAATATAATCTTGGTTTATAATTTTACAGTTTCTTGAAAGTAAAATGGGTTCATGTTCAGCTACCATAGCTGCATCTTTAAAAAATTTGACTTGGAACAGAAGGGGCTTGTGAGGCAGGATGAGGAAAGACATTAAACCATTGTAATAACGTGCACAGATATTATGAATCAGAACTTGCAATACAGCTCATCTAGGCCTATAAAAAAAAAAAAAATTGAAGTTAGAATTCAAGATATTTAGCTTAACTCTTTTCATGTTCAAACGTGTATTTACTTTTATCATGCACTCCCTCTTCTGTTTTGTCTTTTCCTGTACTGCTACATGTCACAAAAGTATTGTGCTATTGTAGAAAAGGAGGCCTTTGCAAAGAGCTGTGCATAGAATAAATGGTAAATGCTTCATCTCCATGTCTTATAATTAAAGTGATGGAATGTGGCTACTACAATCTGATATGTAACTCATCAGGTTAAGCAGTTTTAGTGAGTAAAGCATCCTCTCAATTTTGAGCTCATGTTTACGGTCATGTTTACCTGTAATTTTGTCTGAAACATTTGAACTCTGATTCTAAGTACAGTATTTCTCGTGGTTAAATGCTCCTTTTACAGTTGGGAAAGGCTGCATAACATACACAGCTTCCTTTATCTTCCAGGAATTCTTGAATATGATATAGGCTGTGATTTGAAATGGTTTTTGAGTTTTCCCCTTACTCTTTCTTAAAATACACTGTAAAATAAAGAATTAGTAATAAATATTTAGTTTCTCACTGTGTTCTACTTTCTCTCTTTCTCTTCTTTTAGTTCAAAAGGCACCGTTCTTCAACTGCATACACAAACAATTTTGCAAAGTCTGTGGTAAACCTTGTAGATGCTGTAAGTATCACTGTTTCTTCTGGAAACTGATTCACTGACTTCTACTTTAGCACCAAATTTCAGTTACACTTTAAAGTGCACTTGTAGTTCCTCTGCAGAAGAATAGCCTGGGGTGAATGTTTAAGAAAGTACCAGATTATCTATGGCATTTTTCTTAAAGCTTGCAACTGTCAGGGTTTGTCCTTGGCAGGGGTGATTTCAGGACCTGTAACCAATTAAGAATGAGATTTAATCAAATTTAAATTTGTGAAACAAATCTAAATTCAAGTGATTGAAACTGCAAGTATAGCTCACAAGCTATACATATATCTATTGGGAGAAAAAGTGAGTGTGAGTAAAAACATCTGCTTTATAAATCTCTATTTATAGCTTAAAAACAAACAGAATGCCACTATAGTACATTATAAATGGGTGGAACTGACACAGATACCATACTAAATTTGTAGTAAAAAAACCTGTGTAAACTGTTTTAGTAAACTGTGCTAAATTTAAAACAATTTTGCATACAGCATATAAACTAAAAACAGTATTTGTATTTCATCCTCTTTTTGATACACATATAATGATCACACATGTTTCAGAGCTCTGCAGTGAAAACAGATTTTCTAGTAGGGATGAACAAAGGCTACCAAATGCTGATTCTGAGTCCCTTTTCCATTTGACCTTATTGATACCAGTGGAACTGTGTCATATGATTCAGTGCAAAACATTGCCAACAGTTTGTTTGGCTTGGAGGAAATAATGCAGTATTTGTTCTTATATAAAAAGTGTACTGGATGTATATTGAAAATTTAGGTGAATGTATTTATAATACATGAAATACCTGACGTGTTTTGGAATATTTTTCTGTAATGACCTGAAAATGCCAGTAGCTAAAAGAAAAGTTACTAGAGCAGATAAAAATGTAAATAATTGTAATATTTCTGCAATTTATATTGGACCCAAAGAAAAGGTGGCATCTTTATTTTTTCATCATATGATAATTATTTCTTTCTCTTTCTGCATTTTAACAGAAGTAATTTAATCTATCTTTTCTTTCTCTATTATGTCTGTTTTTTCCATTTTTATCTGTGTGTATGCAGAAACATAAAGCTCATTCTTGTGTAGAATTCAGTCCCTTCATAGAGATCCTACAAAATGTCATTTTAATGGCTCTTTCTTTAAATAAAGCATGAAAACCAGCAGGATTTTCTGCCTTGTTATTCCCTTGTGTCCATAGGATGTGGGCTATATTTCTTACTGATTTATTGGGAAAAGGATATTGGCTTTCAGAGGCCTTCAGGTTCTCTGCCCCCTCTTCCATCCTTTTTGTTGCTGTTTGCTTTGGAGTTTTCCTCTCAGTAAACAGAAGTAAAGTCTTTATTGATCCACCTCTATGTCATTTCAGGCAGTTTAATTTCATTAGGTTTTCTTACATTGTAAACCATTTTCTGCATATATTCTCAGCCTGTCTCCCTGAGATTGAAGCATGCTAATACTCTTTTCCTTCAAAGGTCTTGGACAAAACTGAGCTTAGATGGTTCCTATCTCATGTTTTGTTTTTTTTTTTTTTCTAAGCCAAATATTATACATTGACTTTTTGATAAAGATGATGCTGCCCTGATACAAAACTAGGTTTCTGGTCAAGGTGAATAAGGGATGCATCTTTTGTAGATCTGTAAGTTCTGCATAACTTCAGTTAATAAAATTTGACATTTTCTGAACTGAACCTAAAGACAGCAACAGTTTTATGTCAGAAAAAAATATCATGCGCAATGTTAAAATACATATTATAAAACTGCTTTGTTATTAATGCCTGATTATTGTTTCCTTGTCTATTGCTATAGTAAGAATAAAATTTATAGAAAAATCAGTATTTTTCCTTCATTCCACTCAAGCAACATGAGAATTAAGTGATAATAATATATAAATGTAAATCAAGCATTAACTAAAATTTGGATTTATTAGAAAATGGCGAAATTATTTAATCTCAACTTTAGAATTGTCTTTGGCTACTCTTTGAAATAATTCTTTTCTTTTTCTTTGAGATCACCCTGTGTACCTTTACATATCTTCTTCTTTGCTGATTTTTGCACAGATTTTCTGCAAAACTCACTGGCAAATTTATTTGCCATAAGAATTTTAAAGAAAATGGAGTGTCTCAAAAAAAAAAAAAAGAGCAACAAGGGTTGCTTTTTTTTTTTTTTTTTTTTATCTTCTAAAACATAAAATTTAATTTGATCAGAATATCAGCTTTTAGGAAATGCAAGGCATTGCCAGCTAATTGTTTCCCCATGTTTTCCTCCTGCTTTATCCCTCTTGTCCTTCCGCTTTACTCTTACTGGCTAACTGTGCATGTTTGACCCAGTGTTCTACTCCTGTGCCTGTCCTGTCTCTGCCCCCAGATATACAAGGAGCAGCTGAACACCAGGGTGGTGCTGGTTGCTGTGGAGACTTGGACAGACAGAGACCGCATTAATATTCACCCTGACCCTCTGCAGATGCTCCACGACTTCTCCAAGTACCGGCAGCACTACATCAAGCAGCACGCTGATGCTGTGCACCTGCTCTCGTATGTACCCTTGGCAATGGCTTAGAGTTTATCTCTTGTCTGCTGCTTTTCTCTCTTTGGCTCTTCTTTCTCTTACTTTTTTTGCTTCGTATTCTCTGCATCAATCAACATCTGCCTTCCTTAGGAAGCTTAATCGATATTTAACCTGTTTTTAATAGGTGTAGTATATACCATGGTCATGTTGATACATATCCATAATGATATTTGAATGTCCTTGCAACCTGGACAAAGTGTCACATGTGAAGTGTCTTTTGAGGAGCCCTTAAGGACACTTAGCTTTGCTAAGCAGGTCTGTAATGTGCTGCTTTTCCAGTTATGATCAGGAGAGGGCAGAGCTGATAGGATTATGTGTTGTGACAAGAGTATTCCAGTTAGTTAATTTATTCACACATGTAGCTGCAGTGATGATTTGTTAATGGAAGGTCTTCTCCTTTAGAGCTGTAATGAATTGCTCTGAGACACAATGCACTTTGAGGGGAAATCCCACTTGCATCACTAGGCATGATTTCAGCCTTGAGCAAGGATTATTTTACTTCATGGCATTGTAAGCAAAGAGGAGGAAATGTGTGTTCCCCTGTGCAGCATAAAGATCTTAAGCTGTCTCCCAGCAGCATGACATACTTTGAGGATGGAGTAACTAATGTCTTCCATAAGATTCTCCTGTGGTTCATCTTCTGCAGAAGAAGGTAAAAATAGGGGATGAAGAATCTTCTCCAGAATTCCTTAATACAGGCATTGCAATACAACACTGATTTTGTTCTTCATAATAGAGGCATAGTGCTGCTGACATGCACTCTTAGTGACTTCCATGCATGTTTTGTGTCACCTGCTGAAGAGTTTGCCAGCAACAGCTCTTCTCATGGTGAAAGGTACCAGATCCAACCTGAAATACAAGAAATTCCATTTAAACGTAGGGCAAAAAAACCCTTTCATTGTGAAGGTGGTCAGATGCTGGAACACGCTGCACAGAGAGACTATGGAGTGCCCATGCTTGGGGATTTTCCAAAGCTAATGGAACATGGCATGCTCCAGCTGAGCCTCCTTGGAGCTGGGGACAGATAAACTAGAACATTTCCAGAATTGCCTGTCAGGCTCAGCCCTTACTACAATCCTGTTTGTTGTAAAGCTCCTGGCTGTAAGTATTTGGTTAAGCTGCAGTCTGAAAGTTCTGATGGCTGTTAGAATATTCTGAAAAATAGATATATACCTGTATGGGGTAACCTGTCATTTAAAAAAAACCAACAAACATTAATTATCAAATATTAGGTCATTTGTACATCATGCAGGGTCACTGTAGGTTGTTTGTAGGCTGTGTAGATTTATTATTATTAACTGTGAAGTTAAAATAGGTGTAATTAATAGTAATTTATAAGCATTTTATTGAATAATTTAGATCTTCCAGATTATGTTACTTAACTAAATTATTTGAGGCTTAACAAGAAATTAAAGGAGGCAAGGTTAAAGAAGAGGATTTAATTATTTTCCCTTTAGGTATACTTCTCAGTCTTTTCATTTGAATTTAAAAATAGGACTTAAATTGGTTTGGATTAAGATAATAATTTAAAAAGTTCTCAGTACTGCTATATTTCAGAACATAATTCCTTCCTGACAGATCATAAATTGGAACATGTTAACTTTTAAAATAAATGTTATCACTTTATTATGTTAGGAGTCTGGCACTCAAGCTTTCAGTTCTTGGTTGGTTTGTGGATTAAGACTGATTCTGACTCTACAAGAGAAAAATAGTATTTTTGTCAAAGCTTATATAAAACCACCTCTTTTAGTGTTGGTGTTCTGTTTGTAAACTTGCAGTTGCTTTTTATGCTAGAAATAGATGAATATACATGCAATATATCACAGTATGTGTGAGAGTATGGTCTTTCAATAAGCTCTTGATGCCCAATGTCAATGTGTTATAGTTTCTTCATTTCTATTTGTTTTTAAGGAATGTGACATTTCATTACAAAAGGAGCAGCTTAAGTTACTTTGGAGGCGTTTGCTCTGTGGCCAGAGGAGTAGGAGTGAATGAGGTAATTTTTTTGTTTTTTCATTATTAAAGCGAAATAAAGATGAATCTCTACGTTATAATCTCAAGAGTTTATATGTTTCCGTAATCAGGGCTTTAAAGATAACTTACATATTAAAAAGTTAGAATTCTCACAGCCAGCCTTCTTGATCATCATCAAACCACTGCTCAGAGCACTTTTATTTTTAGAAAGTATTTCTCCTGTCTGCATTATTCTCTTAAAAAGAACTTAAATTGGATTTCATTATATTTGACAGAAATTTAGACCCAAAAATCTCAGACAGGAGTATTTGAAACACAGCAGTGAATGTCCTTGTCTTACCAGTGTAAGACACTTGATCTTTTGAGGTATCAATGGCATGTAATTCTTCCTGAAATTTTTAACATTGAAATTAGAAAACAAAATGTCCCTGCGTATTGATTTTTTACTATTGTTATTTTTTTCCTCAGTGCAGTGTTAAGTTATTAATGAAATTATTCTATTTTTACATGAGTTAAATCCTACTATTAAAGACCTGTATTGTATATATATCAAGTAGACTTGTTTCTTTAGATTAACTAATGGGGAGAGATTGCCTAAGACTAGAAGAGGAATATTTTATCTGTTATGTACTTTATTGAGTTTATTTTCCTTATATGCACACAGAATTGTGATTGACTGCACTGTATCATTGAAGTAGTAGGTATGCGGTCAGCCAGAATGAACCAGTATAGTGTTATTGCAATAACTAATGGGTTTTGGTTTTTTGTAATTGTGCTCCTCTTGGATAGCAGTATGGCCTCCCTTTGCCCATGGCACAGGAACTAGCACAGAGTCTTGCTCAGAATCTTGGAATACAATGGGAGCCTGCTGCCCGGAAACCGAGTATGTACATGGAGTCTTTTGTCTTCCTTAGCTAAATAAATAAAAACTTCATTTATTGTGTTTGAAAGAAATGCCAAAATTGCTGTGACTGTAGAACAAGAATTGAGGCTCTTGGAAATATACGTAGTGAAATTTCAACTTCACCAAAATAAGAGCTGCCAGTTTAGCAATGTTCTGCATGACTTCAGTGATGTCCTGTGTCAAGATGTTTGATTCATAAGCAATATTCAAAGGTATATTGGTAAAAACACCATTAATTTAATTAAGAACTCCTTTTCTATCATAATGAAATCTGTAAATCTAACAGAAAAATCGCTGACTTTCTAAAATGAAAAAATATCTGATTTACAATTGAAGAAGTGGTAAGGAGTTGTAACCTAGTCCAATGTGACATTTGTTCAACTTGTTACCTTACTGCTTCACAGCCAGACCAGATTTGTGTGGCCTTAACACATGTAGAGTGTTGGTACAAAAACTGCTGCAAAGCCCTTGTAAGGGCTAAAGAAAATTGTTTGGTTTTTTCTCTTGCATTTTGTAATCAGTTTGGCTACTTTTTCTCTTTGTTTCCTCTTTACAAATGTGAATGATAATGTTGACTTTATTGTGGAATCACTTGAAAAATCTGTGAATTAGGAGATCATGCTTAGGAATATTGTTTTGTAAAGCATTGCTTTTGAATTGTGTAAACTAGCAAATTGCTAAAATATTTTCTATATCATTGTCTTTTGGTTACAAGTAAAACAGAATTCATACAATTTGGAAATCAGAGTATTTTTAAACTGAAAGGTAGAGGTTTTTGATATGATAGCTTAGTGTCCTTATTTGGATGCCCTTTATAGAGAAAGATTATTGAAAGACCTGGGGAGAGTAGAAATAATCATATAAATAATCTCTGAATGTTTTCCATGAATAAACTTTGGATTTCCAGTAGTAACTGCAATACATCTGTCTTTGGTAGATCATTTTTATGGGTAGTTTGCAGCTTCTGGTTTATCAACCATAAGGTGCTGATATTTGTTTTTATGTTGTGAATTTGGTCACTGTTGACTTACATGCTGTAGCTGTAAGTAAACTGTAAATCCATTTTCATTCAACTGCTTTTTTGAATAAATGTCTGGTTGATTCACATATTACTATTAATAATTTTATGCCAAAGGGAAAAACCCTGGCCTGCCCAGTAACAATCCTCTTTCAGGGTATTCTGCATTTTTAGGGAGGATAAAAAGTGAGCATTTAAAATCATCAGTATTATGTGTACTGCACACAGCCTTGTGCTGCCTGTTTTGAGAGCACGTAGGGAAGAACCTTGCCAACTATTTTTAGCTTTGTGTACTGCCTGAAGTTTTGTGTTGAGTCTTAAGAACCTGCAGACATGGTAATTTGAAAATACCATATTTTATTTAATGTATTAGAATGTCTTCAAGTGGGCTGGTTTCCTTTTTGGGGCTAGAGTTTGTACAGCCAAGCAACCATCAAATCTTTGTATAATTAGTTAAGCTCCATTTTTATAGTGAGTATTTATACTTATTGTAAGCATATTTGTAACTTGTCTCCCTTTCTATTGTATTTTGGTCTTGTCTGAGAAGAGTGTGACTGCACTGAATCCTGGGGTGGTTGCATCATGGAGGAAACAGGGTATGTCATAAATACCAGAAATTGAGGCCTCTGGAATGAGTCCATAGTTTACATTATGACAGAAATATTTACACATTGTTTCATCCATGTGTTTTAGTGCTAATAACCAAAAAACTAGAAACAGTTGGAACTCAAACCTTAGATAAACAAATGGTCAGTGAAGTTTGAAGGGGAAGCAGATGGGAGGAATTTCATTGCCCTCCACCCTCACACACTGCCAAAGATTCTTTTCTCTATACTGTAAGCAAATGATTAGAAAAGGATAACTTCTGAAATATAGGGGTTTGAGTCTTATAAATAATTTTCTGTCAGTATCTTGCTCACTGTGGAAGCTTAATTGCAAAAATAATGCAGAAAATTAGTTACAAATAAGAGGGAAGGAGCTTAGTTTCTTCATATTGTATTTGGAAATAGGTTCTTCAGTAGAGTTACTTTGTGGCTTCCCTGTAGACTTGTAATTGTCAGCCACTGTATGAATGCAGCAGAAAATCATTCCATAAATTTGAATCTGGAACCCAGGGTAAGGCATTGATCAGAATAGATACTGGCTTCCTTTATATGATGAACTCATCAAAGTATTGGTCTGTGATGGAAGTATCAGGAGAAGAGACTGTGGAAAAAGTCTCTTCTGTAGAAAAGGTTAGCAGCAAACAAAAGCCAGGAGCAGAGAATTGTCATGTAGAAGCTGAAAAAGGTCTGACTAATGGAATGAGTGAATAACTGTACTTTAAAGCCTTTTCACTTAACTCTATCAATGTCAGTAGACTTCTTTTCTATATGGAGTAATTCAGTGGGGAAATAACTCAGTAACAGTGAACTGTTAGGAAAGGAATGAAGAATCTCCTTATTGCATGGTTACCCCAGTCTTTGATAGTGTGAATAGATCTCGTTCCCAGATCTCAAAACATGATAATAAACATATCAGACAATTTCTGAATGAGAAACAACTAATAAAGTACATTTTCAGTAGTCTGGGAAAAAGATTGAATTGAGGAAACATGAGAGAAGTCTGTAACATCAAGAACAAATGATTACTCTTTCTTCCAGTATAAAAGCTAGGGAGACATGAAATGAGATTAGCAAATGTGGCAGAAGAAAATGGGATGAAATTGTTTTTCTACCAGTCTGTATTAAGCTGTGAAACTTCTTGCTGTAGCTTCTTGCAGGTGCTAAAAACAAACCTGAGAGGATACTGGATTATGCATGCAATAGAAAAGGGTGAATAGCAGCTACTGTGGTAATGTGGGTTTACCTTATTAAGAAGTTTAAAAGCTAGTTTTATATACATTCATAAAGTAGAAATACAAAAAAAAAAAAAGTTTTAAACTTTTCTTTTGTTCTTATTGTATTGTTTGAGAATTAGACTGAGTTGTCATATTGTTGCATACAGTGGTTGTAAGAAACTGGGATTTACAGTATTTAAATAATGTTGTGACCCCTTTGCCCCTTTCCAGTAGCTGGTGGTGTTTCAAGGCATTTACTCAACTAATTCTTTGCCATTTTAGGGTATATCATTCCAGGAAATTCTCCAAATGCAGCATTGCAGAATACAAAGAATTTTTACTTCGTGGGGGAGGTGCCTGTCTTTTTAACAGGCCAACAAAGGTAATAAATAAATTGGTAGTCAGGATACCTGCTACACATTGTAATGAAAATGTAATAATTTCACTGACATCATCTGTTCTCAAATGATTTCAGATATTTGTGTGCGTATTTTCTTGAGATTGTAATTAGCTATTTAGCCCCATAGCATTTAAAAATAATTTTGAGAGGAATGCAACTTGTTTTCCATAATTCTTCATATGCAAATAATGGTAAATATCACATTCAGCATAAATGCAGTACTTACTAAGCTGGAAGTAGTGCAAAATAAATCCAGAAGTGAGGTCACAGTGTATGCTTCACCTACACTCAATTCTTGGACTTTGTGTCTCAGGTTGCTGGAAAGAATGCCAGTTACCACATTAGGAAATAAAAATCCAAAGCTCATTTCATATAGACACTAGTAACTTTTGGTTGTTCTCAACATTAGCTTCATTTAATTTTAAATGTATATCTAGCAAACTGTCATTCATAGCTATTTCCTTGTACCATTGCTTTTTTTGCCTAAAAATTTGCCAAGGTCATAATTTTTTCTAAGACAATGACATCCCTCTGAAGCTGAGCAGTATAAAAATATTCCATGTGGCTGTTTTTGCCAAGTAAGAGCAATCCAAAGCATTAATATTCTGTTTAATCATAGTGTCAAACTGCTGTCCTTGTAGAATTTAATACCACATGAGGCTATTAGGCTGTTCTGTTTACTGTGCTATACCCTTTGGTGGACCATCACCTTGCACAATTAACTAAAAAAAATTTTGCTTGTTCGAGTGGTTTTGAAATCTTTTCCCAGGGTAGCAGTCTTTGCTTATAGAATAAGAATGCAAGAATTCTTACACAAAGGAATAAGTAGGGAAATAGAAAAACACAGCTTCAGGTTTTAGTGATAGTAGGCTATATGATAGGCTAAGTAATGTGAAGAAGTTGTCAATTTGATTCAATTTGACATAATACAAATCTGATTTATTTTGGAGAAAAGGCTCCTGGGGAAATGGTTGAATTACCTTTATATATTATCTGTGCCAGTGCTTCACAGTTTTAAAGTACTTTGTGGGGGGAAAATAATTATACAATGTTTAAAATGCTGTTATTTGGAGGTCAGGATGTAAGGTAGAAAACTGTGCATTTCATCCTTATGTAAGTAAAACAGAGTTGTTAAGCAGTCACCATGATGCCATTTTTAAAAATAAATCCCGAGTTATGCTCTGACATATATATGAGCATTAAATGGTTCCTGATTGCCATAGGAAAATTGTGTTCGCCTGCTTGTGTTCTATAATTATCTTGTTTGATAGAGAAATTAATTTAAGTTTCAGAGTAAAAGATCTTGCTGTTTGCACCAAAGTGTAGTAGAAACAGGAGCTTACATGGGGTGGGGGGAGAAAAATTAAGTGTTTTTTTAATCCTGTCAACATTACTGGTGAAGAAGAGCACATATGGCTATTTCTTCCCTATTATTTTGCTCCTGGCACCCAAAATTGTAGGCGCTTGAGATTACCCATATGGTTTATACAACAAAAGTGAAATGTTGTATTTCTTTTTTATTAGGCCTTATGATTATCCCTGCCCGAACCAAAACTACCAAAGAAGAGTTCCATACAACTTTATATAAAATTTGTATTGTATTCTATGTTGTATTTAATAGCTTGATGATTCTCCTCAGCTTTATTTCCACTAAGCCCATGCAGAAGGGTTTACTCACATCTTTCACTCTTAGATTTACCTGTTCACATTTTAACTTAACTTCTAACTCCTCATTTCAACCATGTTCTAGTGAATGTTCTGCTGCTAATATTCCAGTTAAATTGGAGATTCTTGATATTCTTATATGATTTTAAAACAGGATTATATTGAAAACAGACAAGCTTCTTGCAAAATCAAAATTATGATATGTGAAACCACTATAGAATCTGGATCATCCTGAACTGCAGAATTTATCTGCATTGTATCTATATGGTTCTAGGATTAGCTGTTTAGTTCTATCTGTATGTGGTTGTGTATAACTTACTAATAAGGCACATAGGACTTCCTTTTGGCAGTATTTCTGTTTATTTTTTTTCATGCACAAGCATTGCACAGGAACAGACAGTTGCTCATTGCATAAACAAGTGTAGGTACCTGAGCAAATCCCAAGAATTATATTGTGGAGCAGTATCCACATATATTCCTTGAAGGAATTATCAGAAAACTTGGAGTCCATGGAAAAGGAATGAAGTTCAAATGTCATCCCCTTAAATATTATTGTAGTGTCCCTCTATTTGTCATGGTTTTATGAGATCAGTATTCTCCTAAAGAGGACCAGCATTCCTGTGATTTAGCTGTATGCCTTTTATGTCTGAAAAATTCTGATGAGCAGCACTTGAAAACCACGCTGCCTTTCCATCACCGAGTCATGGCACTTGCATTGTCTGGGACAGCACATTTGTGTAGCATTATAGAAACGGGCTGTGTGACACACAAGTCACTTGGCACTGGTTTTATTCTTACTATGGGGTTTTTTTCTTTCAGCTCTTTGAAGCCACCGAGTGTGGAAATGGATATGTAGAAGCAGGAGAAGAATGTGATTGCGGTTTCCGAATGGTAAGTAGTTATATATTACTCCATAAGTCTTTCTTACAAAATTTATTAAGACAAATTTAGTGATTGGTAAGAGAAGGAGGAAAGGTTATGGAAATGAATTTGTTTTGCCTGTTGTTTGGGAACAATTTTGTTAAAGGGCTGTGTTAAAACATTTTTTCAAATGACAATGAGTGCAAAGACAGTGTCCTCTGAACAGTTCCTTTTACACCAGTGACAAGATACAGCTGTTTCCCAGCAGTTTTTGAGCTACACTGGAGAAGTGCTTGCCCCTTTGCTTTTCCTGCATAGTATATCTGGGGTGGGAGACTCCTTACAGTTACTTGGGAGACTGGTGCCTGTGTTCAGACAGAATAATAAACTGCCGTTTTCTTCTCTTGCAGAAATACTCCAATAATATTTTTGCAAAAAATCTGCCCTCTATATTTGAGTCCTCATTCTAGTATTTAAATATAATTACACCTGAAGTTAGGTTGGGGTTTTTTTCTGCATTGAATACTATCGAACTAAGCAGCATAAATTTGGCACAGGCTTAAAAAGATGTGAATCCCTGTGTTGCCCTAGCATTGTATGTCACTGTTTTCCCTTTAGTATTTGAGTATTTTAAAGGTTTCTTCCAGCTGGTAATTTCAGATCATCAGTGCTAAGCTGAATCTTTTGTCTGATGGTATGTAATGGTTGTTGGAACGATTGTGAAGAAAAAAAAAACCTGTTTAAAATGGAAAACTAAATTTTTTGCTTAATTTTTTCTTCAGGAATGCTATGCAGACTGTTGTAAGAAGTGCTCTCTTTCTAATGGAGCTCATTGCAGTGATGGACCCTGCTGTAATACATCGTGTCTTGTGAGTGTTGCTGCCATATATCAATTGTTCTTTTCAGTTGTCCATGGCAGTCATGTGCAGCCTATTAAAGTTCAAAGTGTATTTTAGGTAGAAGGAAAAGGAACAGCTTATGTAGATGTATTCTTAGTGCTGAACTATGTTTTTCATTTTCTAGTTTTTCCCACGAGGTTATGACTGTCGATATGCAGTGAATGAGTGTGACATTGCAGAGTTCTGCACAGGGGATTCTGGACAGGTATGTGTGCAGAAATGTTCTCTACTTGCACTGCTGATATTTGTTTGCACTCTTTTATTTTGTATTCATTTAACAGGAAAATTGTATTAACAAACTGCAGAGTCATATGCCCAAAATGATGATGTAATAATGAAGTATAAACTATTGTAAAACTCATAGAAACAATAATCTAAGTGGACTCAAAAGATGACTTCTCTAGGTGTATTTGGTTTTTATAACTCTTGGAGTATTAGCTAACACAGTGCAGTGCAGCAGTCTCTTTCCAACTTTTCACAAGTCCCTTTTAGGTGAGGAAGCACCTTAAGAATGGTTTAAAGGAAGTCCTTACTTTACTGGACCTAGTGACTTGTTTGTACCAAAGAATTTCCAGAGCCAAGGGAACATAATGATTAACATCATTAAACTCCTTGAAGCTCTGTTGACTGGTGAGCTATAACCAGGTGCTCCCTTACTGTTGTATTGGAACTGAAATACATCTGGTGGTAGTGTTGCAAACATGGCCCCACTATTAGCTACCAAATATCCTGTTACTGAATACATTGGCTTTCATTTTGCCTCACCTCTTTAATTTGTTCTTGGAATATGCAGGAAGTTAGACTTGAACCTTGTATTTCATGGATCAAGACATGAATTTTTATAATTTCTATTTTTAGCTATAAAGATTGTTGCACTAATTATGTTTTAAACCCTCTTTATATGTTGTGCAATTTTCTTAAAAGTAGGAAAATTCTATGTGTGATCCTCTGATGCATTATTACAGTACACATGACAAAAAATATTCTTAATTTTCTCCAGTGTCCACCAAATCTTCATAAACAAGATGGGTATGCCTGTGATTCTAATCAGGTATGCAATGTTTTAAAATCCCTGCGCATCACCAAATAGAAATCAACCAAATACGCATTCTTGTTTTGTTTTGGCATTGCTTTTTTAAAATCCTGTATTCCATATTTCTTCATAAATTTTATTCTTTAAACATCAATGTTGCTTGTGCTTTATGCACTCTATGAATAGCAATAATTTCTACTTTGAGTGGAATCCACTTGGGAGTTCTACACTTTATATGTAGACATTTTGTTACACTCCATGTTAATAAGTTATTTACAACTGTGTAAGGGTATAAAGTAACTGCTTAAATGTCCGTATGTACTGGACACAAACTGGCTTTGGGTATCTGGGCCAAGATGTGTACTTCACCTACCCACATTCATGGAATCTACATCCCAGCATGCATGTGAAGAATAAAATTGAGACATTTGTTGTGGGAGGGGAAGGAGATAAAGATGTTTTCAGTTCTCATTCCTAACATGTTGTGCTTTGTTTAGGGTCGTTGCTATAATGGAGAATGCAAGACAAGAGATAATCAGTGCAAATATATCTGGGGATCTAGTAGGTTGATTTTAACTACCTTAAATTTTATTATTTTATCTCTAGTTTGTTCCTGCCTTTGCTTTGGTTTTTTTGTATTTTTATTTTTTGTTCTTGTCACTCCAAGTTAAAGTTTTCTGATCAGTAGAGTAAGTAGACTGCAGTGGGAGAATGGCTTAATTGCCAAGTGGAATTCTGCATCTGGGAGTGGTGTCAGTGAGAGAATTCTGGCATGATGTGGCTGTAGATCTGGGTCAGGCAGAAAATTCTGCAGGGGGAAGGGATTGAGGATCTTTTGGGTATAGCTCAAAAACAGATGTTTTGGGGCTTTTTTTAATGACAGTCACCAGTTCCATTATCCCATCAGTGGTTCATGCCAAAGCTGCTCCACCTTGCCTCTCCTTCCTATACTGTCCTCCAAGTCAGGAAAATAAGTACCTTGGTGTGAACTTAAATATGCAAGGCATGGATTTATGTCCAGAGGTGTTGAGTTAAATAGAATTGCAATTGCAATGGGCTTTGCTTACTGCAGAGAGGGGCTGAATGTTCTGTGTAATGTTTCTGAGACAATTCAGCAGGGTAGAACTACCAGGATGTCCTGTGCTCCAGCATTTAGTGTGCTCTTGTGCATTTTGTGTAATTCATAACTGCCACTGGGGCCACGCTGTCTTATTATTTATCTTCCTCTATATAGTTGTTGTGCTTTTCTATTTTCTTTTTTTTTTTTTTAGATTCATTTTTAGAAAAAACAGTTGAGCTCTTCAGTAAATAATTACAAGTTTAAAACCTATTAGTTCAGAATTTTACTCCTAAAAATAATTAAAAATTACACTTTGTTCAAGTTTGGTTTCCTGTGAACACTTGAAAAATAGAATAAAATCAACATTGAGTTGATGTCAGAATGTATGCTTATCATAAATGTCCTATATAAAATCTTCTGAAATGCAGATCAGAAAAAATTGCAGTGAAAAACAGCTATGTGCAACTGTCAGAAAGTGAACAAAATTAGACCACAGATAAATTTCATATACAGAATGCAATACAGACATTGTGGAGACTGCTTTTAGAAGTTCAGAGCAAATTTTGAACATGTCAGTAGGTATTTCAGTTTCACCTATTCTCCCTTTTAGTCACTGGAAAATACCATCAGTGAACATATGCGTGTATTTAAATGGATGTTTTGTATTAAAAAAATTATAGAGAACAGCTGCAATAAGTGCTGGTTTTAAAGCTGTCATGTTGCTTGTGGAAAGCATGATTTCTTTTTCCTCATCAACAGAGTCTTCAGGATCTGACAAATTTTGTTATGAAAAGCTTAATACAGAAGGCACAACAAAAGGAAACTGTGGAAAGGATGGAGACCGATGGATTCAGTGCAGCAAACAGTAAGTGCAGTTTGGTAGAGATTATTTGTAATTCAAATTGGTAATTGGTAGATTGTCTACTTCTTCTACTTTTTTATGCATGTTTCAGCAGCTTGTTTTGCATTATTTTGAATTTTCTTTCCCACGTGAGGTTTGCATCTTGAAAAAGTTGCACTCTAATAAATCTATGAGTGACTCAGCAATACACTTGTAAAGAATTCTAGACTTTCAGAAGAATATACTGTGACTTCATTTATTTCAGAGGAGCTGAGGGACAAGACAACAAAAAAGTCACAACTTCATAACATAAAAACACCACAGACTTGGCAGAGTACACACACTGTTCACTTTTCTGGGACTGATACCAGATTATGCTGTTTCAAGTTTGTTCTAACCTTTATTTCAACCAGCGGAGGACCATTATACATTTGAATGCTATGGAGAAAAAACCTGATTAATTTTCATGTGATCATTGCTAGATGAATATTTGATTAAATTTACTTTTCAAGTTAATGATTATTAGTAGATAGACTTAAATTTATCCTGATTTACTTCTGTTTTGTAATTTTTAATTATGTACATGCAAATTTCAGTTTGGGAATATCGTTTTTCTTTGAGTGTTTGATGCTTGTATAGTGGCTTTTTAAATTATTAGTTCTCAGGATCATAAGGAAAAGAATTTGTTTAATGGATTTTTTAATAATTAGATGAGGATAGGGTGTTCTAATATATATGTTAAATTCCTCATTTCTATAAAAGCTTTTCTTTGTTGGTAGAGAGATGCATGATCTGGCCAAAGAGCTATTTACGGTTTTTTCAGTTTTAACAAGGTCAATTTCCAGCATTCATCCAGCTGCTTCTGTGGCTTAGGACAATCAGTATAAGCTGATATCCTTCCATTGAAGATATAAAATATATGTTGCATATATTATATAAAATATATTTAAATATATGCAGATATCAAATAACATTAGTAAAAAGCTGATTCTTTACCAAAACTTGGACACACACAACTGCACACTAAAAATTGTTGTTATCGTTCTGTTGTCCTGCAAGGGAAATAAAATGCAATGAAAATGTCAAACTTGATGTGAATGTGTGGTGTGTAAGCTGCCAGAGAGAAGGAAAAGCAATTTAACTTAACATGACAAAACTTTGTACAGTTTGGCTCCTCTTAGTTGTTCTGGATTGTTCTTAGAGCATGGACACATTCTGTGCCCATGTGAGCATTGGAATGAACGATGACTTGTTTCTGCCTCTTGTCATTGAAATAAAATAATATTTTATTTCCAGGCTTGCACTCTGAAAATCTGTCCTGTGGCTTATGGTAATATATTTCTGTGATCAGCAGCACCATTGCCTTTCTTTTTTGTAAGTTTACCTCATATTATTCCAGTAATATTTTGATTTATGTTTTCATTTTCCAGTGATGTTTTCTGTGGCTTTTTGCTCTGTACTAATCTTACTAGAGTTCCACGAGTTGGTCAAGTTCAAGGAGAAATTATCCCAAATTCTTTTTATCATCAAGGACGCATAGTGGACTGCAGGTAAAAGATAATGCAATATTCTAACATGATTTTTCTCTGTCAAACCAAATCGAATTAAGATAGACATAAATGTGAGATTCTGTGAATTTTAGGTAATTGCAGCAAAATCCTTAATCTGAGTGGTATTTCTTTTGATTTAAAAAAAAATCCCAAAGCCATAAAAAGCCCAATATTCCACATTTAAAGAGGGTAAAATGTGGATTATACTTCTGAATCTTCTGCTTGATCCCTCCAACAGCAGAACTTCACAGTCAGAGCCTAATGCTCAACATTATGTTTTTCTGGGGGTGGAGAAAGTCTGTGACTGACAAAGTCAGTGTTTTGAATATAATGGTTTTGAGTATTAAATACTCAAGGAAACAGCTGTAGTGGAGTGAAGGTTGAGAGGGAGTAACCTGCAGAGTTGTGGCAGATTAAGATATTCAGCTACAGTTCAGTTAAAAAGCAGGTAAATGAGTTTGCTACAATGCTGGGTTTGTATTTTGAAGACGTTGGCAACATTGCTGTCACCCTAGGGAACCCTGTCTTACATAGTTGGGTCCTGAATGAACAGTGATTCTTAATTCTTCCATTATTACACTAATTACACTTTTTTATTTAAATCACATGGGAAGTTAGTTTTTTAGTATCTTTTTCTAGCAATAGTATTTCACAGCATCTGGGGGGAAAGAAAAGGAAAAAAAAAAAAAAAAAAAAAAAAAGCATGGTGTGTCTTAAAAACAGACTTAAAAAACCCCAAAAACTAAGGCGCCCTTTTTGAGTATTTAAGTCCTAATCTAGACTTATTTTTATTTTGACAACTGGAACACATTGTCATTGCTGTGGACAGACAGAAAAACTCTTCAGTTTTATTCAGTCTGTCTGAAAGCTTAAATGAAAGAAAGATGTGGGGCTTTGAGTGTTTATACCCACATGCTTTTAATATTTTCAAAATATTCCAGTCGTAATACTAATGTTATTTTAAACTTATTTCTCCTAGTGGTGCTCACGTTCTTTTAGATGATGATACAGATTTAGGTTATGTGGAGGATGGAGCTCCATGTGGACCTCAGATGATGTGTCTGGACAAAAAGTGCCTGCCAATTCAGTCCTTGAACATAAGCAGCTGTCCCATTGGTTCCAATGGAAAAGTCTGTTCTGGTCATGGGGTGAGTCTGTACTTGGGAGTGAGCAGTTCAGCTTCCCCAGCTCTCTCTGCTCTACCTGATCCTAACTCCTGAAGGTCTTACTTTTCATCTGAAACCACAAATGCTGGATTCAGGGGAAGACTGCCATTTTGTGATGCACAAAAAATTTTTAGAAAGGAAAGTTCTCAAATTGTTTCCGCAATTATATCCAAAGAGTTGGGTTTGTTAGTAGCAAGAAAGACCTTTGATATTAGTTATTGTAAGGACTTCTGTAATGTACTACCCATATTTCAAGCCACTTGCCATCTTCAATTAAATGTTTTCCTGCACACTAACAGCTTTATAAAGTTGATCTTGTGTTCATAGATTTATAGCCCATGGTTCAAATAATTAAAGTTCCAATCTGTGGGTCCTCAGCAGAGAGGGAGTTCTTGGACAGTTCCAAACCATCCTTGAACAGATCCAAAGTGTATCATTTTATATTCAGGCACATTATGTTCTGTTATTCTCCATAAGTTCATTTGTCTAAGATGTTTTGATGAACAGGTCACTGTTTTAAATACCAATAAAACCTTTCCATTGTGGGATTCAGTGAGACAAATACTTGCCTGAAGGGCTAGACTTTTTACAAGAAGAGGCTTATTTCTTCTTGCTGTCAATACCTGAATATGAAATTGAGTGTTTCAAAGTGGAGGGTTAGGTTCAAAATCAAGAAGAAAACTTTTGAAATTGTAAAGTATCTAGGAGATTAGAAATAATTTTGGTACTTTTTGCGAGTGACATGAAGGGTGAGTGGACTATTTTACCTATTCTGTTTTGGATTATCACAATTCCTAATTTTAAAAGGGTATTTCAGTTGATCAAACCTGCCATAAAATGTGTTTATCTTCAATTTCTCTGGTAAGATTCTTCAGTGAGTGCTTCTTAAAAGCAGAACATAATAAAAGTTGAATTTAAAAAATCACATGTGCTACTTAGAATCATTTGTGGGTAGGTTGTTTTCTGGGGGTTTTTTCACATTATATTCCAGTGTCCAAAAGACATTATTACCTGTTTGTCTAATGATTGATCTAATTTTTAGTTCTATAATCAAAGCTTCATTCTTTATGTCTGTTTCTTGTGTCATCCTTTTTTTCCACAGTAACCTCTTCTAGCTACACCATTCCGTGTTCTTTTTCATATGTAAAATTTGTAGCTATTAGCTCTTGCTATTGATTTGATGGTTTACGTTTTGTCCACTGGATAGGTTTTTCTGTATCTAATAAACATACTGCCAATTTTAGAGTGTTAAGTCCTTTTTTAGAGGTCATTCAGGTAAATGTAAACTTAGGAAGAACTGTTCCCTCTCTTTTAGAAGCCAGACAAGGATTCCTCATTTCTGCTTAGGAAAAATGCTGACAAAGCCAATGCAAATGTATTAACTTTGTTCCACATGGGAGCAAGCTGTAAATGAGAGGTTGGAAAGTGTAACCATGCCTTGAACCTTTTCGAAAGCAAATGTTTGTATCCCTTCTGGCCATCCAGGCTCAAAATCCAGATAGTTGACTGGTGAAGATCTAACTAGTCTAGCTAAATTGCTGTTATTTTTCACAGCCTGTGCAGGTGTGTAGTGCCAGTGATGATAGAACCAGTTCTGCTTCTCCTAGCATGTGAGAATATTAGGAGGGTTAAGGCAAACTTCCACGTGTGTGATGTCATTCCAAACACTCAGTGCTATTGTTGCAATATGTAAATAGGTAAGTTTTATACAATGAATTAATGTCTAATTAAATATTAATAAAATGCAGTTAAAAACTAACTTCTGTCACTTTTTTTTTTTCCCAGGTTTGTAGTAATGAAGCCACTTGCATTTGTAATTTCTCCTGGGCTGGGACAGACTGCAGCATTGATGATCCTGTCAGGGATACTGGTGGCAAAAAGGATGAAGGACCCAAGGGTTTGTGTTTTGTTTCAGTTTTTATGTTCTTTTAAGTATTTATGATGTTTTTTTGTTGATACATGGTAGCAGAATCAGCATATAAAAAGCAAATACTGTTGTACAGTTGTGTTTAGATCCAGACAGTAAAATTCTGCTTCATGTAAAGGAAGTAGCTTTTTCTACTTTGAGAATTGATAAAAATTTTACTTTCCTAACATAAATTTGATGAAGATTTCAACAGGTAATTTTTTTCTTTTGTCCCTTATTCTCGATTTTTTAATGACAGTTTTTGTTGTGATTGGAATCTGACTTAGTGTAGCTCTTATTTTTTTATATAATAATTGAATATTTATATTTTACTAGAGATTTTCAGTTTTTCTTAGTCAATTAATTCAGAGAGCTGTGGCATAAAAAGGGAAAAGTGGAATGTCCCTGTAAAATCAGATTCCTTGAAATCACATTGCAATGAAAAAAAAAAAGAAATTAAGATTTTTGAGAACTTATTCTTACAGTCATTGTTGCTTGTTCTTATGTACTTGGTACGTGTTTTAACTACATATGAAGTGCAGATACAAAGAGGAGGTGCTGAGGAAGTAATCCAAGTTTTTTAAAGAGGAAGGAAAGTATTTGAGTTTATTTCTGACTCCTCTGCCAAAGAATATCTTTGGACTTATGCTGTCCAGTTTTTTTTCTGTCTTTCCTGTCATCAGGGCACTGTTCAACATCCAGCTATATTTATCCAGTCTTACCCATTTACAGATCTTGTTCCCAGTTCCAGGTTCTTCTGCTCCATTTGCAAGGCAGATGGAGAAGTCCTGAGGACTTAAACTCTAATTGATTAGTCTAAAAGTACCAAGGTTTCAAGGAAGGACAGGATTTTGGTATGTCACTCTGGAATGGCTCTACATCTGTCTTGTGTGCCTTTTTCTGTTACCCCTTAGCAGAATGGTTTCAGTTGACCTTTGCCAAGAACTGTTTGAAGAGATCATCTTGAAACAAGTTAGTGTTGTGAAGGAGACTCTCTAGACCAGTCCAGATTTGTATAAGGAATCTGCACAGGTGCTTCCTGGGCTCCTGATCCCAACACTATTCAGTGTAGAGCTGCCTGGTTTGTGTTCTACCTTTCAAGCCACTTATCATTCCATTTCCTCTAAAAACCTTCCTGACAGTGAAATGCTGCTTAGGGAGTCCTAAAAAAACTCCAGAAATTATGGAGACCAACACTAAAGAACTGTTCAATTCTTTGTGTGGATGAGGAAAAAAGGATTTACAGCTGTGACACTGAGAGCACATGAATTTTACTTTGTTCATTTCCAAATCTGGTAGATAAGAAATTATTCCCTCCTCTGTGAAAGGGTCTATAGGAAGGGTAACACAAAAGGTACACTTATCTTTGATAAATTACTGTTAAACAGATTAACTCATCTAGTCCAAAATGGAAATACCTTTGTGAAAATTAATATAACAACGTTGAAATATTCTGGAAAAAGCTTTAAATGAACAGTATGTACATGCTAGCAGGTACAGGCAAAATTTAGACTGGAGTGGAGTCCTCTGCAAAATGGCAGACTCTGCGTTTGTTTGAGGTGGCTTAATGATCTCAAAAGATGAGTTATTTTTCTTATGGTGTTACAGTAATTTACTGATATTGAATCACCTAGAAATGAATTTAGGAGACTGAACACTGAAGTCTTGCTGTGTACTTATAGAGAAATTCCTTTGTGAGAAGATTTCAGAAGAGTACAGTAGTTTTCTTTGTTGTAACGACCCAACATACTCAAGAGTAGCTTCCATTAAGTTTTTATCCCTTATTACTCCCTGTGTCATATGCCAGTTTACAAGTCTGAGACAGAAACCAAAATACTTGTTTTTCCTTAGCCATAAGTTTAAATGCAGTGAAACAACTCATGATGTGAAAACTCATCTAATAGGTTTAAGATTCTTTGCACCAAAACTCCAAGCATTTTTCTTCTTACAATTAGAATATGTATACTTAGGGAGTGTTGCTATTTGTATTTGTACTGTTGTGATAATTGACTATTGACTGCTATTCTGCTGCACTTTTCAGACTTTTCCATCATCCATCAATTGCTTTTTGGCTCCATTATCTATTTCAGGATAAAAAAAAAAAAAATCTGGTCCTTAATATGTTGCTATTAATACAGAACTCTTGAATTACTCTAAACTCAGCAACCTACTGTATCCTGTACTAGCAGATGTACACAGCGTTTAGCAGTTTGGGAAGACAAAGAGTTCTTGCTGTTAGTTTTTGGTTACTGCAGAAACTTTGAATTACTTTAGAGTGTGGGTTAGAAGTTTTGAAATCAGTGGGACTCCATATGCACATGTGATTCTTTTCTTGCAATTTAATTTGCAGAATTAGGCCTTTATTTGACTAGTGGAGAGGTGTTTGTTTATTTTAATATAGAACTTATGTCTCAAGTGTGTATGTGTGTGTGTGTGTGTATATTTATGAAATGGGAAAAAAATTCCCAAAATATTTTAAAACACACTTCACTCAGCATGGAGTCTATAAAATCTTTGTCCCTAAATTCCCATTTGACAGGGAATTCAGCTGCTTGCTTGTGGTCTATTGTGACTCAATGAATCTATCAAACTTTTAATCTCTAACATAGGAGATGTACAGAATTTTTTCCTCAAAGGAGTTCCCTTAAGGAATAAAAATAAGGCCTAGATGTCTTGAGAAACTATCTGAACATACCAAATTTTCTAGGGTGTTACCTGAAGCATGTTTCTAGGGTAGATTTTGCTTTTACCATTTTTAGGTTGTATAGATAAACAGAGAATCCTATTGATAAAGGCAGTAACAAAGAGAAATATTACTAATTAGTATAGGAATTAATTTAAAAGTTGGGGGGTTTTTTGTTTTTTCCTGAGGTGGAATTGTTCCCAAACAGTTTTCATTTTCTTAATTATACTATGGATACAGTAAGTTTCTGGTGATCAAAAATAAAGTTTTCTTATTGGCAATTTATTAACATTTTGGCTGTTTTAAATAAACAGTAGGTTGAGGATGTTCCCTTTTAGAGTAATTAATAAAATCACAAGCGAAAGAAATTCATAGAGAAAACTCATTGAAATATTTGCAAGCATTCAAATAAAACCAAATAGAGCGCATTTCAGAATTTTTAAAGCTGTTATCTGGTAAAAAAAGTTTTGTGAGGAGATTTGAATTGTTTATCCAACAGTGGATTATATCATAAAGTATTCCTTTGAGGAATTATTTCATGTTTTCATTTCAGACATATATGTGATGATTTCCTGAAAAATTCTTCCCTTTTCCCTCCACACAGTGAGCATGGCCGCTAACAGGCTAATAGGTGCAGTGGCAGGGACCATTCTGGCCTTGGGGGTGATTTTTGGAGGCACAGGGTGGGGAATAGAGTAAGCACTTTTCTTAGTTTGAGTTCTCTGTCTGGTGCCTTAGTGTGTGAGGTAACCGTATGCACCTGAGCCCTCTGTGTTGCCCCTTAGCTTTGTCCTGTGGTGACCGTATTTGTCTGTGATTTGACTGTGTCTGTGTCATGTGGTTTGCTCATGCAGTGTTGAACCTTCTCCTGTCTGGGATAATGTGGGGCATAAAACAATAAGTTTGTGAATTTTTACATTGTCACCATAAAATTAAATGTCTAAGTGTTTCCATTACACCAAATTACCAAAAAAACCCAAACTTGATTATATTGCAAAATAGACTGAGTAATGTGAACTGTTTCATTACTTACAGGGCTTTCAGTCTAACACTCAAGCCAGGCAGATGAAAGCTGATGATAGTCATATAGACATGTAGTTTTACTGTAAAACTTCTGAAGGTTCTGTTGCTAGGATCCTGTTACCTCAAGATAGCACAGTGCTGGACTGTAGTATTCATGTATAAAGAATATGTATGGGCAATTTTTATTGTCTTTTCATAGTTCTAGGAAACGGTAATTCTCAGTGTTATCCCAGTACCCCAATTTTAACAATGGCTATGATTTATATAAATTTGTGTTCCTGTATATATACAAACAAAAAGGCCCATGTAAGAGCTGTCTTCATTCTGCATTCACTGTGCAAACTAAGATGATATGACTACTATTTTGCTGCTCTCAGATTTCTAACTTCTCTGTGTCTCTAGCACTATATATGACATTGGGCACGTGACAGTGGCACCTCTCTGAAGGGGGACTCGTTAGCAGGACAGTCTGTGATTTCCAAGTAGGCTGAGTGCAAAGGCATTCTCACACAGTTCTAGGCCAGTGAGGGAGCACTTTGTGTGTCTGATCTGCAGCCCTAGGAACTTGTCCATACATGGAACTGATCCAAGATTCTCAGAAGAGTAGAGACCTTTGTGTTTACAGGGGACAAGTAGAAAACAAATAGAAGGAAGAAGGTAATAGGTCATTTCCTTGACAAAGATCAGATCTGTGTTTTACTGGTAGCTTTTACAACTGTTTGCTAAAAACTGAAGACTGTGAAAGTTGTAGAGGTTTGGGGGACAGATCCTGGAGCAGAAAACCTAGAAGTTACAACAACCTACAAGTTTATCTACAATTTGAGGACCACTTGCCTTGTTCCCTTCTGTTTCTCTTCCCTCACCACTCTGTCTCAAGCCATTCAGCTCTGACCCGTGTCCCTGACCATTTGTTCTTGCTCCTGTATCCTTCTATACCAATGCCAACTTTTCTTCATCTCTCCTCTGCTTTTATTGCTCACTATTGCTCATTCTTTTAGTTTCTCTTCATTTTTTTTTCCCTGCATCTTGTCAATATTCCTCTGTTCTCTGGTTTCTTCAGATGTGCATTCAAGGCAAGCCACTGCTACTTTTTGTTGGTTTATAGAAAGCATGCAAGGAATGCAAATTCCCTTTAGGCCCTGCTGGCCGGTGGCTGCAGAGGATAGTGTGATAATCACAACCTGATACCAGGACCTGTCCTTCTTTCTCCTTTGTCACTTCACTTGCAAATTGTAAATGCTTGTTCCAAGTGCAGAAATAACTTTAATTACTTAATGCTTTATGAACTTATTTCAGGAATTGTGGGGGACAAAATGGTGCAGTAGTTTTTTTTTTTACCAGATTTCATACAAAAATGGATACTTAACTTTGATAACTTAAACCAGAGGATTTGGCTGGCAAAGCAACAAGCAAGAAAAGACATCAGGTCACCAGAGTTGTTACCTGCACGACAGTGTGCAGTAAACTTGCCTTTTCTAATTCTAGCAGAGTTTCAAATGGTGTCTGTTCTTGTAAAATCTGATGATGATGAAGATTTAGGTGTTCTGTTTTAACACCTTCAGTAGGATTTGTATCTGGATCGTAAAAGATGGCCAGGGATGGTATGATAGCCAGGCCAGAGCAGTGCCCTTGCAGGAAAAGGTGTGCCAGGCAGTTATCTGCAGGAGTTTCCTCCTGATAAATCTGTGTGCAGGTTATAGCAGTAGTGTGGTGGAAAGAACAAATGTACCAAAGTGTCGCCTCTTGTGATAGTCTGGATGGAAAATGATCCCACAGTATGGTGGTTATTAAAACCTTCCTCTTTACTTCTGGTTTGTCAAGCATCCAAGTTCAGTGACTAGAGAGGCTTATTGAGCTGAAACATATGGATTTTGTATTTTTCTTCATAAATGTTCCTTTACTGGTAGCAAAATTCTGGCTTATTAATAATACAATTTATTTGGTAATGCATAATAAAACATAAGGCATAGATCCTTAGAGTAAAGTATAACACATAATTTAATTACATATAAATTAATTAATTTTAAATACTTTTATGTGCACAGACTTTCTTAAAATGATTTATCAGTGATCCTCCTAGATCTCTGTATTTTGAAACTGGATTCAACAGTCGGAGTACTCCTGTTTCATAAATAAGTGGTTGCTGTTTAGTCATATTACCTATTCTACAAGCTTGATTTTTTTTATATTTAAACTTTTCTATTACCTGAACCTAATTGTTTTGTATGTTACCTTATTCTGTTTAAATCGATTGAATTATTTAATATTTGCAGTAAATAAAACCAGCACTGATTTTCTTTATTGAAAGAATAAACTGCTGTTTGGTGATTAGAAATGCACTGTGAAATGGATATACGTCCCTGGGCATTTAATAACCAGGGAGCATAGTGAGAAGAGGGATGTAAAAGGTGGTGATTTGGCACATCTTTATCTAATTTATTACTTTGTTAGTACCAATCAGTTAATCATTGTACCTCTTTTGTGAGAAGATGGCATTCTATGGCTAGAAAGAAATCTGCTTTAGAATTTTTCAAGGCTTATGTAATTTATTACAGATAAATCACTTGCCTTTTGTTCTGTGAGATCATTTGATGAAATCCAGAGTAAACCATAGATCTCAGTCAGATATAGTAGCTCATTAGGCTGCTGTTGCA
The DNA here is from genome assembly GCF_029582105.1 of Oenanthe melanoleuca. Classification (NCBI taxonomy): domain Eukaryota; kingdom Metazoa; phylum Chordata; class Aves; order Passeriformes; family Muscicapidae; genus Oenanthe; species Oenanthe melanoleuca. The sequence continues at coordinate 12,177,010 of NC_079341.1, read as the reverse complement.
AGCAAGCCTTAATTGGAACCACAATGCCTGCAGAATGGCACTTACCTCCACCATGCTTAAGCCTGTAAATTTGAGCCAGGTGTGACTTAAAGTCACAAATAAAAGATACATTCTTCCACATTGTGCAAATTTTGATTTTTGTTGTCAAACAAGTGCGCTGTTCATCTGTAAAGCTCACTATATTTTTCTTCAGTCCAAGTATTTTATTCATATTCCTGAATATTCTCTGTGTAGGTACCGCAGGAAGCAATTTTTAAAACTTGGTTTTCTTTTAGCTAATGAGAATCTCCAGAAGCACTGATGTAAGAAACATGTAGTGGAGGCAATAAAGTTAGGTGGCTGCAGTAAATTTTAAAACTTAGGGCTAGTGCTCATTGTAGTGTGTGGGGCTGGGCAGGAACTTTCGTGATAGTGACCTAATGGCTTAAAACTTTCAGTTGTTGCAGCTGCCCTTGCTCTGTCTTTGCTGCTCTCTGGCTGCTCCTCTCTCTTCTTTATGTTAGCTGTGTGACAGTTTCCCAAACTCAGTTTCAGAGTAATTAATTAGGAAATTGCAATTTCTGTGTAGAATTGTTGGTTTGGGGAGAGTGGGGATAGGGGGTAAGAACTGTTTTGAAGGCTATTCCTGAATATGTAAATAGTTAAACAAAAAGTCTGATAGGCTGCAGAAGAACAGTTGAGTTGCTTTCATTTTGCCTTGAGTTCAGATGCAATGTTTTACATCAAAGACTGCAAGAGGAAGTTTTAGTAGAGAGCAAATGTTACTCAAGCCCATTGTCAGTTTTCCTCTATCCTGTGTAAACAGAGCACTTAAGGTTCAATTATTAATATCTTATTTAAGTGTTCTCTTGCCCTCTTCAGAAAATTGCACGAACATACTCTGTGCTGCTTCTTTTCGTTGCTCTTTTTTTCTGCTCTACCCTTCCCCACTTTGTTGTTCAGTAGCTTCTTGAGGATGATGAAGAGATGCTTTGATGTTTGGAAAGCTGAGTAGAAATAAACTTTTATTTCAACTTTCGTTCCCTATTATATAATCCTTTGCTTTTGTCAAACAATTGTAAATTTAGCATTGATGTCATTGTAGGGAGGCTGGACGCTGATGAGTAAGTGGTGCTAGATGCTCTCAGTTTAAATTATAATATCTACATCTTTAGGAGCTCCATGAAGAGAGAACTTCTTGATTTTTTATTTCTTTCTCATTTTCTGTGGTCTTAAAACATATAAGATTCATAATTTTCCCTGTAAGTTAAGGACTTGTTGAACTTTCTTAGTGTCCTCAGCTGACTGTTTATGCAGCAGATAATGGAGTAAGTTACAATGGAATTCACTGTCTAATACTAGGTTTTTATCTATGGTAGAAGTTAGCATAGCACAATGCAGAGACCAACAGCTTTATTTTTTTTCTATTGTTAAAGAAAAGTAAGTTAAGTTGAGCTTGTTGAGACTGTCTAGAGGCATCACCTTGTGTGCTGTCTGTACTCCCAGAATTGCTTGACTACCCTTCAGATGCTTCACAAAATGTGAATGAAGTCATTGGTTCTTATGTCTGTCTTACCCTAATCCTTTATCACAGGTCCTAGTGCCACCAATCTTATAATAGGCTCCATCGCTGGTGCCATCCTGGTAGCAGCTATTGTCCTTGGGGGGACAGGATGGGGCTTTAAGTAAGCACTGCCGCATGTCTTCTCTTCGGTGGCTCTGGCATTTCTATTTCTTGCTTACATCACTAAATTTTGAGCTCCTGCTACAAGAGTTCCAAGTTAACCCCCTAAACACTAACAAACTGCTTTAAACAAGAAAAGAAATTACATATGCAGTAACAAGTGGAGGAAATGGATTTGAAAAGAGCAAATGTTATCAGGGTGCAAAGTTGAATAACAATAAAAGAATTAGGTGAATTAATGAAATTTAAATAAACGCTTAAGAAACAAGGTCTTTTTTTAGCCCCAGTCAGTAGCATTGTTCTCAGAAGCTGATTACATTGATTAAAAAGCCCCCAAAGGATACATCTTATTTTGAATGGAGTAGTGCTTTCAAACTGCTTAACTTTTTGACAAGGAGAAATGTTGTGTAAATGGTCAGTGGTGGAAGGAAGGAGCAGAGTAGTTTTCTGGAACAACTGTGTTAACATAGTTGACTCAGGAATAGCAGACCTAACTTGTTTGTGGTTACTGGGTTTTTTTAAAAATTATTATTGATATACAATTAAAGAAAACAATGCTTCATATTTAGAGAGACCATTTTGAAATCTTGAGCTGTTTCCTGAAAGGTGTGTTTCTCTCCCAGTTCTAGTTTGATGTGTTTTGTAACTCTGAGATCTAACAGTTCAGTCATTCCACTTGGAAATGTTACAGCAAACAGTCTTGTATAAAGGTACTTAATTTCTACCCTTTTTATAGTGTCCATTCTGCCATGCATGGTCTGTATTTGGTAAAAAAATCTCCCTTTAGAATCAGTGTTTATAACCTAACAGATCATGGGAGTAATTAAATACAAATGATTTCTCATGGCATTTAAAGTTGCTGTTTCTTTTCAATGACATGAATCAAGGTAAAGCCATGATGCAAAACTAAGCCATAATTCTTCAAGGAGAATAAGTAGTAGTAAAAATAATAATTTAAAGAAATTTTTCTGTGGCCTCTATTCATATTTCATGTCAGAGTTGAGAAGAAAAAAAAATTATTCCCTAATTGATTAAGGGAGTTATCAAAGTAAAATCTAGTGATAAGGTCGTATTTTTCTTGAAATTCACTTTCAAAGGTCACCAGAAAATGTTTTACTTCTGGTTTATACTCTTATATTTTTGAAGTTTCAGCTGGCCTTAATTAAATATGCATATAGAAGCAAAATATTTCAAAATCTCTTTCAGGCCTGCTGAAAGCAGCAAATCAGATTTTGCTCTTTCTCCTGGACAAGGCAATTATTCCCTATTGTACTGCCTGTCACTGTTGGTGTTCTCAGAACGATTCAGCACCTGACATATTAATTTTTATCTCAGTGCTTGTTCAGCGGGCACTCATGGAAATTAACCAAGCTAGATTCTGTCAAGAAAAAAAAAGAAGTCAGCTTACCCTTTTGGATGAGTTTTCTACCGTAAGAGACATTTGTCCATTACAGGGTGTGCATGCCTAGATGATAGGTTTGTATTGCACAAGGTAGTTTGCTGAAAACAAAATACAAGTCATGAAAATATAAAATAATTAGTCAATTCTTCCTCTTGAGTCTTTTCAAGCTGTCTTGTGCCCTGGCCACCTTTGCCCTTTGCCATCAGCACTGCAGCCCCTGCCTCCAACAGATACAGAGTTTGAGAACTTGCATGAAAGAGAGGAGTAGGACAATCCCTCCCTGTCTAAAACAATACAGGATGTAATTGATTATTTCTTGTGTTTCACACCTCTCAAACTGCTCTCACAAGTGGTCAGCTTTGCACCCTGGTGTCATTTGTTTGCCCAAAGCGAGAAGCTCGTTATCCCTATAGAATAATGGAAATGCCGCCTGAAGCTCTTACTCTCATACAACAGTTTATTCTGTAGCAGAACCTCAAATACACTGGCCTGGCCTAGCTCACAGCTTGAAGTGCATGTTTCTTCTGGGGGCCAGGGGGGAACAGAAGAGGCTTTTCAGCTTGTACACAAAGAGGGTGAGCAGTTGTAAACCCCCAATACTTGGCTTCAGATAGATCTGGAGGGACAGATGAGGATAATAAAGGGATTTTAACTTTTCCTTTTTTTAAGCAAGTGATATATTTAGTCTCTGCAACTATGAGAGAAGGTAGCTAATGCTTTACAAACTGGGAGATGTGATTTCTGTTTCACAGGTTATCAGATGTTCATATGAACATACGGTACTGTGGTGTCAAGTCCATATCAAACGTAAGCTGCAACTAAGCAAACTTTGTTCATGAACTGAGGTGTGGGGGTTGGGGGTTGGAGGGGAAGTGTAAAAGAAGGCTTGGTGCAAGTTCAGAGTAACAAAGCAAAAACAGCTCAACAACCAACTTCCCATTTCAAGCATTAATCCAAGGTTAATTTTCAGTCAAGTTAATGTGTGGACAGAATAGGAAAGAAAATGTTAACTGACAATTTTACAGAATATAGAATCTCATTAGACATTTCAGGTGGCTTAAAGGCTGTGGGTAGAAACCTTGTCAAGAAGTAGATTTTACTCAGTTGAGTCTTGCATAGTACTTTTAAATCTGTTGGTGTTTAGACACCAGTAAGAACTTGATTTTGGTGCAGCAAGTCTTTGCAAGGTTTCAGTATACAGTGGTTAATACAGGAAGGACATTTTTACCATTAGAGCAGCTCAGAGGCCTATACTTTTTTTCTATCATATATTCACTCACTTCTGCTAAACTACTGCAATAATAGAAGTCAATTAATGCTTTTGTTACTGACTTTAACAGCAATTTTGGTAATAAAACACTGCTAAGAGATAATACTAGTAAGAGTGATGTGAAAATGCACATGAAAAGCTGCTGCTTATTATATTGGAATAAAAAGTGGCAGATAGCAAATTGATTGTAGGCACAATTCTATTTCCAGGAACTGTTCTTAGCTAAGAGCTGCAAGGTTTTCTGTTTTGTTAATAGAAGGCAAATGGAGGAACCAAAGACATACCCAGCTATAAAAGGTGCTGAGGTTGCATGGTTTGTGTGGTTGCATTTAGACCCTGAAGGTTTCCACAAGTTAAAAGAGTGTTTCATGAGGAAGGAGGCTTTGATCCCTTATCAGTATTTCCATTAACCATGAATTGTAGACCAAAATCCAGTCATCACTGCACAAACAGCAGTTAGAATCAAACATGAGGTATTTTCTCTTTTTTTTTTCCCAAACTAGTGGAATAAATGGGAGGTCAGTGTCTTATTTTAAATTGCTTTTTTTAGTCCCTCATTTTGTTAATTTAAATCAATTTTGTAGCAAAAGTTAATTTATTTAAGCTCTTCTTCAGCATTTGAACCATGCTTTAGAATGCCTATGAAAACATTAGCTAGTTGAAGTGGTTAAAACACTGGGTTTGCATAAAATCTGTAAATACTTCAATAAAGCTCTTTGTACTTACGTGATCACACACAGGGGCACACATTTGCAAGTAATGTACTCCATAACCACATTCCTGATTAGTTGCACAAAAGAATTCAGCAGACTGCAGCAAAGTATTTCTTGAATACATCCAGCCCTTTTTGAAACCAGTTTTTTTTTCTGAATTTTTTTTTTTTTTTTTTGTAAACATGACCATGTTAGGTAGTGATGTGCTGTACCATGGAGTGCATTTTTGATTAAAAATAACCAATACTTTTCTTTTTGTTAGAGACCCTTTTTTTGGTTAGATTACAGACAGAAAGGCTGACCCTCATTATTTAAAGAGGCATTTAATAACTTTAAATACAAAGAAGAAGTTGACGTTCCAAGATTCTCCACATAAACCAACAAAGGACTAGGAAACAACATTATTCTTCTGTGTGTCCTTCCATAGAGGACACTTCTGCCCCCTTACCATTTAACTGAAGCATAGCAGAGGGAACTTTGTACTGCTATAAATGGTGGAAATATCCAGAACCTGCTACTCACCTACTCTTCTTTATTGTAATTTTCTTGGGGAAGAGGGAGACTTGTTCTATTTGCCAATTTAAGTTAGACTACTAATTGTCTTCATTTTAGAATTATAATGATTGGTAATTCAGGATGAAGGTAATCAGAAGAGAATTTATATTCCTGCAGGGTAACACCTCCCTGCCCACCTCTGAAGTGCCACAATGGCAGCTCTTGTTAAGGCTTTGCATGTGTGTACTGTTTCCTTTTTGACACTGTACCTCATGTTCCGTATTTCAGGCTCTTATTTTAGGTTCTTCACATGTTTTTCTCTCTCATACAACATTGTTAGCAGAATATCCTAAGTGAAGAAAGGCAGTGCTTTGGTCAGTATCTTGTTCCTCAAAGGCTGTATTTCTGCTGAATAAAACTAGGAAATAAATATATGGTTTGGACAGAATGCATGATGAGGTTTGTACTAGAACACTACACTAGTGAAAATCAGATTAGAAAAGAGCAGATAAGATAAAAGTCAAAAGAGTTTTGTTAGATTGTACTGTGAAGCTAGCATAGCGTCTTGTCTTCTGGACCATGTTCTAAGACTTTATAAAGTCCATTTCTTTAATTAGAGTAAGCTCAGATAACAATGTAATTCACTGTCTGTTTTAAGGACTTGTCCTCTTCAAGCAAACAGGAATATGGTACTTCCCATATAGTAGAAAGACAAGTTATGTCAACGAGATTTTTAATCTGCATTGTTGATTTAAAAGGACTGACTGATTAGTAGTTTATCAGTAGTACTTGAATTCAAGGATGCTTGACAGCATGTAAAAGGAGGTGGGGGGGAAGAGAAGCGGACATGTCCTTTTCCCATTGAAATTGGCAGGACAATCAGGACAAGCAGCCTTTAACTCACATTTAACCAAGTTTTGTAATATTCACAATTCCCATCTGGCAGTTTTGTAAGTTGGCCTGAAATGTAATTTCCTCATCTCAAATTTACCTGTAGTTTAGAGGACTAGGAATTGAAATAGTGAGGTAATGTCAGCCTCATTCCAAAGGAGCATTAGTACAGTAATCCTGGAGGGGAAAAGACTGAAAGATGAATATAGTAATCTTCTTTAAGAAACTAGCAATTCTTAAGTATTCATCTTTCACAAATCCAATCACAAGCATCCAGGGAAAAAAAAACAAAATCAAGGATGCCCAAGAATTACCAGCCTCTGGAAGTATTCTCACAAAGAAGTTGCCTTTGCATTAGACTCAAACCATCACTTACACCTTATGTATAGAATAAATATTGTAGCAGTGGTAGTGGTTAGCAGGGCTGCAGAAGATTGAAAATCCAGGGGTTGGTCTGTAGCTTTAGGGAATATATGAATTCCTATTCTGTATTTTTTGCATGTTGGTTTGGTGGTGGTAGTGATGTGTATGCCCAATGGTAAAACTAAATGCATGAGCCCCTTGCTTGATGCCCCACATAAAGCCAGATACTGGGGAGGTTGCACCCAACTTTTGTTGTTGCTTCCTAATGTCTTGCTGTTTGACATAGGACATCAACATCGCAGGAGATTGGATGTCACCAGCTTGCTGCCCACTGTTAACATTCAGTTCTAACCACACAACTGACAAAGCTGTCCAGTCTCCTTCGAATGCAATGTCTCAGCTGTCTTTTGCACCTTAACTAAGATTCACAGCACTTTGGTCAACAGTGTGGTAAGAGCTCACAAAGGCACACACTTCTGTCACACTGAATTACATAAACTACATTCTGGTGTAGCCAGAGCTAGGCTCTGAGAACTCAAGCCTCTGTGGGCTGAAGTGTTGCCATTCCTGGCACTTGTGACTCATTCTCTTTAGGTAAACATGTGCATTCCTGGCCTAGTGCACACATGTGGTACTGGGAGTTGAAAAGTTCTGTAAATTTAGAGTACCACTTGAAGTACTACAGAAATAATTGATTTCTGTATGCCAGCATGATCTTTAAACTGCATAAGGAAAACCAGTACTTGATATCATGCTGTAGAAAGCATGCAACCAAATTCCTTAAATAGTTACCCCTTGAAAAATTACTGGTTAAACTGTGTGTCAGTGTGAGCCTTTTACTTTGCTATGACCTTAGCCATGGCTTTGTTCCTGTTATATCTAAGTAATGTCTTGCATTTTTCTCTTTCCATCTCCTTTTGATGCAACCTGGAAGAAATGTCAAAAAACGAAGGTTCGATCCAACTCAACAAGGCCCTATCTGAAGAAATGCCATTCAAAAAGCTGCTTCTTGCACTACTGGATTTTGGGTATGATGTCTTTGCTGTAGCTACACAGGAACTAAATCAGTACAGAAGAACATGGGAACAGTAACTATAAACACAAAGTTGGGATTTGAATTGGTAGAACACTGTCCTTTTTGGAGATAAGTTGGAAATACTTCCTCTCTTCACCTTCCTATTGTTAACATTAACTGACAAGTGGTACAAGCAAACTGCTTCAAAAATCAGGTGTTTTTTCCCCTTTCTCAAATTAAGGACACGCACAGACCAAGTGCAATAAGAGAACTGTTCCAAAATAATGGAATTGCAAAAGATTCTTTCCCAGCCTGCTGGCACTCTGACTTCACTTGAGTTCGCATGACTTCTTTTTTCTTATCAAACTCCAGTGGCATGAGGAGCTAATTTTGAAAGGGTAACGTGCATGGCTCACATACAAACAACCAAGTTAGCAAGCTGACCCCAAGCAGAATCTGCAACCCAATAAATACAAACCACTGGGAAGCCAGTGCCAGGCATCAGTAGCTTTTCCAGCCACGCAGTGCATTCTGCTGCTGGACTTGACGGTTCCCTGCTCCATGAGCTCACTTGTCCACCTTGGACAGGAGTCTCTGGGGCATGGAAGCTAGTGAAGGACGGATGGAATTCTTCCAAGGAGGAAAAAAGTGTAAATATGGAAATAAGATTTTGATGTATCATTTTCACAGATTATATATAAATATATATATATGAGAGAAAAGAATTTCCATATGAAAAGGTTCTATTCTTTACGTAAATCTATTTTTGATGTTGGGTTTGGTTTTGGGTTTTTTTCCTCCCTTTTTTTCTGTAGCATGTTGTACAGCAGATGTTCTGGGCTTGCTCAAAAAAGGCAGATAACAGCATGCAGATGCAGGGAGTTCTGACACCAAACAGATGTGATCTAAAGTTTGTATGCTTGAAACCAAAAACAATTAAAATGTATAAATGCATATCTATGTATTGACTATAAGTCTGAATTACTTTTTTTGGCTGTTATACAGACTTTTCCATTATATGAGTAACACACTCTCAAACTAATCACAGAAGTGCCAAGCTTTTTTTTTTTTTTTTTTTTTTTTTTTTTTTTTTTTTTTTTAAGAAAAGCTACTTTTTTTTCCCTGCCTAGATCCTGTAAAATAAACACTTAAATAAGCCTTAAAATACTCAAAAGATGTTAATGCTTGGAATGAGTTATTCTTGTCTTGCCTTCTGCCCATTCACTTGAAACAACTTGCAAAGGTGACTGACCTTTTTAACTCACTCCCTGTATCTCTTTGATGCATGTCACTTTTCAAAGTTTAATGCAAGATTAGTACTTTAACCCATGGCTACTGATAGCCATTTACCACCATCACAATATGTGCAAAATCCCAGGTACTTTCACATGTGTTGTCATAACTTTTAGAGACACCTTCTGTACAAACACTTATTTTGATAGAGTAGTCCTGGCCAGCAGTCCTGTGTCCCTAGGAGCCAGGCTCACCTGGTTACAGCTGCCTTGAGAAAGGTTTGTGAAGACGTCTAGTTTAGGACTCCCTTAAAGTACAGAGCTGGACAGTCTGGCTCATCCTTTTAATCTTGACTTAAATAATTTGGTAGGTGAAGTAACAGAAAATTTAAATTGCTGTGTCTGATAATCAGAATTCAAGACATTTGTAATTTTGGATCTAATTTAAAAGTTGTAGTTTAGTAACAAGAGAAGCCCAATTACACTATGTCCTGCATCTTTGTTCAGAGGAAGTCTCAAGTTAGCTTTAAGAGCCAAAAAATTAAAAAAATGCTGCAGACATTTTCCTGTGAGTTAAAATAAACATCATTTCAGTTATTTTTCTTATTATGATAAATGTTCAATTCAATAGTCTCAAACTGTTGGTTTTGATTCACAGTTATTATTAAATATTTTCAATCAGCTTTAACAATCACATTTACACTTACTACATTATAAGTTAAAGGTGCTGCACACAGGTAGTTGACATTAATAGAAATTATAAACCTTATTCTGAAAAAATTCTGCTTGGCTTTAAGCAGAATTAAATTAGTGGCATTTCTCTGATGACAAACCAAAAATACTTGCAACTGTATTATGGTTCTCTAAAAATGCTTTGATTGGCAGCACAATGTCTAACCTTTCTCAGGTTTTGCTTCCAAAGCAAGCATAACCCACAACAGAAACACCAGTGGTATCAAAAATTACAATAAGTACAGTCAACTGGATATACGTAAACTACCTGTGTAATAAACCTTGGAGAAGCATTTCACAAACAACATTGTTAGTGTGTGATGTGATGTTCTAAATCAGACCACAGTGGTCCCCAACTATTATGTATATATGTTCAGTGCTGGAGTAACTTTTTTATTTACACCAGCAGTTTCATAGCAATTAGGATTTCTTGACTGAATTTATGCTTCAGTCCTCAGCCATTGTGTGTATAGGAAGAACACACTTTGCCCTGTGTGTACACAACACAAGTGACAACACAGCTCAGAGTAGGTTACAGGCTGAAGTGCTTCCTGTGCTGGTAGACAGTTAAAACCTGGATATGATAGTGTTGGTTCTGTACATCCCCCTCGCTGTGCTTTGGGAAGTGCATCTCCATTTAGCAGTAACTTGTTCATCGCAAAGCCTCACCAAAAGAAGACCAGGTTGACTCTGCCTGCATTTCATCCACTCTACATTTGCTCCATTATTTACCTATTCAGCTGGACAAGAAACTGTGGTAACTGTATAGCTCATTCCAGTCTGCTGCATGTTCTCACTGATTTGATCTGATACTCCTAAAGAGAAGTCTGCCAGGCAAATTAACAGCTGTATAGGTGCATGTTGAAGAAACAGATTATTAAGGCTGGAGTCTAACCAATTTTTCTTTACTATGCAAAGATGGGTATTGAACAAACAGATGAGACAAATGCCATAGAATACTTGAAGTTATGTTTTAAGCCTGATCAGTCATGTTTTATATTTATTACTGTTTTCACTGTTACTCTTCCTTTTAAAAATTATTTGTAATTATTTTTTTAAGTGCACAACTTGATGTTGTTATAAATCAAGTTTTTGTTTGAAGTTAATACTCATTCATATCCTGTTGGCTGCTAATGAATGGAAATTCAATAGTCCTTGTTCTGCATCTTAGCAAGATGAGTATTAAAAATGTCATGAACATGGAATGGAGTAGTTTTTAATTTTCAATCTTTTTTTCTTACTGTTTATTCTCTCAGGTTAATTTAATTTCCGTGTTCAAGGAATCATCACCTTTGTAGTACTGAAAATTGAACAGAGTTTTCTTTTATGAAAGATCTCAAACTGTGTCAAATCTCTCAGTGAGGTTCTGTCTGTGGGGGGACGTTGCACGCAGCCTTTCCGCTGTGCATGGAGCCAGCGCCTCGGCACCCAGGATGGGCCCAGCCTGCTTCAGTCCCAGCTGCTGGCTACACTAAGTTCACTGAGACCTGGAGGCTTTTGTTACACTTGAGAGAAGCCTCTTCCAGCTTAACAATCTGAATTATATAATTACAAGAAGTCCAAAATAAGGCCCTTGAAGTATTCTTTAAATAATTACAGCATAACAACCAGATACTCTGGCCGTCACTTTAACGGAATACTGAATGAAACTCCATTTCCCTTTCTTTTTTTTGCCAGATTAACTCTAGTGAAGCCAGCCTGGGAAAATTAAATGGATGCATGCCCCAGTTACCAGATAACAGCTGATATTGTTTTGCTTTCTCCAGCTCCAGACAGGAAAACAAAATACACTTTAGTGTTAGTATCTCCTAAGGTTCTTTATGAAAGCATGTTTCTCATTTAGAACAGTAGAGTAAGGGAACATTCTCATTAATGGATCCATTATTATCCAGTTCTATTTCCTGTGATTTGAATATAGGATTTATCTAAAAACTCAATATAAGAATGCAACATTTTGGCTAAAATTAGAATAGACAGTCATTCCTTAAAATAGGTGTTGTCTTTTGCAGCATATGAATAGAAAAGAGACAGATACATACGTGCTTTTGATTTTACAAGAAAAAATTCATAGAATTGTTTTTGAAAACTTAATTCCAGCACAAAACACTGAAGAGTGATCTTACTGGGGCACGTACTGTGGTCAACAAAACCAACACAACACCAAGCCAACAACCCAAACCACCTCTTTTGTTCTAAATGCACTTCCTATAGATTCCTACCTACAAGAGTGGACAAGTTCATTTAACAAGAATCATCCATCAGTAATATGACAGAGACTGATAAAGTGCCCATCAAAAGCTTAAATTAGAAAAGGTAACTAAGAATTTTAGTCGTAGAGATGCTCAAACCAGTACAATTGAAAGCAAAAGGTCACAAAAATATAATCTTAAAGCTACACATACTGTAATTCAGTTCAGTGATTTATTGTTCACAACTCAGCAATGACATTGTTGTAGGTTTGTGGAATATGTTATTTAGTGGGAACAGGTAACCCATGAGGGGACACAACCCCTACCTAAGTACAAGGACTCCACATCAGACCAGCATCCCCAGCTACAATGTGTTATTTCTGAACAGCCACAAACTGCTGCGGGCAGTGTAATTATGAATGCTCTAATCTGTAGAAAACCCATATTCAAGTGTCAGTTGGTTTTTCCTAATTAAAATTTTCTTCTAAATAGGCTTGGTTTTGTAATAAGTCATAGGCTAGCCCTCATATTTACCACTAACACTGTAACAGGCCATGCTTTAGTGTGGCACTTTCTGAACCAGTATAAGAATTTCCCCCTTCAAAGCTGGTAACTTGAAGCATGGAGGAACTTAAATGCATTTTACACGGTCCAAATCCAGCTGTCAGACTTCATAAGCACAACACTCCACCAGTGTATATCATACATTCACAGATTTCCTCAGCCATCAGCCCAGCTACTGAAGGCTTTGAATTTGCTTTGGAGACTGTGAAGCAATGTCTGCACTACAGAGAGAAGTTGAGAGAAAGGCTGGTTATTGCAGCTGTATTTTAAGTGGTGACAAAGGCACGAGCACGACACACTGGTAACATGCTCTGGGTTGTAACAGTTTTGCCTCTTGTGCAGAAACAAAGTGCCCCCACACATAATATTTGCTGCTTCACTGCAGCCTAACCTGGACACTGTCCAGCCAAAAAATAGCACAGGCAAACTACTTTTGATTGGTTTCCTATCTCCAGCTGAGATGATGATCAGTTTATTCCCATGAATGAAACATGTCTAAATATCTCAAACCTAGTGCTATTTGCATAAGCCTTATGAGAAATTTTTAAATGGTAGCTTCATGACAACCGTGCTAAACTTATTTCCATAAAAATTGCAGGAAGCACAGGCTAACAAGTCCTCCCTGTTTCCCCACTTGACTGCTTTGAAAGTGTTTTGTGCATAATGGAAACAAGAATCAATGTCCTCATCTATGTTGCCCTCACACTTTACAATTTATTTATTGCCTTGAAATAGAATAACCTTATTATGACCTTATTATTTCACTACAGTTTTTCATAGACTGGGTCTTTGGACTATTGGGTTTTAATTATTTACTGTCTACCCACTTTTAGAGGGGATTCCTCAACACACACATCACTCAGTATGATGCGGATTCACAGCACAGTACATAAAAGCTTTACTGTTCCAAGAAAGGAGTATTTAGTATTGCAGAAAATGGAATAGATCTGTGCCTAATGTCTAATCCAGGTAATGGAGCACAACCAAACAATTCACAGTACTTGTAAGAGCAGAGTTACTTGCTTAGAGAAACAATCCCTCCTTCCCCTCCCAGCTGGCTACTACCCTGCAGGCCAGTGGAGGTAGAAGCTTCTGTACCTGAGGATTACTGAAGCAAATGGCAGCAGCAACACCAACTGATACTCCTTGTGAGCCTGCAGCTTTGACAATGTCCTAAGGACCCTTGGTGGGAGTTGTGCTGAGTGGCAGCTTGTGCTGTCAAGCTGAAGAAAGTGCCCAGACCCTACCAGCACAACACACCCCTGTTTTCCCCTGGTCAGTGGTCTGAGCTGCGTGGCAACAGCACTGGGGACACCTAAAGCTCCACCTGTCTATAGCAAAGCCTGACTTTCAGCTTTAATGCAGTCACACAAAGATGCTTCCACTCATCTCTTCAGCTTATGTCAACAGTAATGTTTATCTCCCTAACAAGGATCTTTTGCCAAAACATTCATAGCATTTATAACATTTATAGTCTGGTTTGCTCCAAAACACAATACCTGTATAATAAGAGAATAAACGTACAGAACTTGCAGTAGCAGTGTTCATGGTTTTGTTAAGTAGTCTCAATCTGTTCTTTCAAAAAGAAGGCTCAAGTTACTTTTAAATGTAAGTACAAGAACAACTGTCTATACCTCCATCCATGTATTTACATTGGGATTTTACATATTCTGACCATCCATTTCCTCCCCAGACTTTTTCCCTTGTCAACACACCCTACTCTGAGAGTGGCAAAACAATCAGCTCAGATGGAGGCAAAGTGCACAAGCAAGCCTGCTCCCTTTGGAGTCAGTCACTTCTCCCCTGTTTCCTTTCAAGCACATCTGAACTCTGTATTGCTATTTCAAGATATGCTCCATTATTAAGTTACTCTGGCAGATAATGTTAACAGTAATAGTTTACAGGCAATGAATGCTTGACCAGGATTTCTGTGCAATGAGAAAGCAGTTCCAAGAAACTGAACTATTTTAGTGCCCTCCAGCTTTCAATGAAAAGCTTTGGAAAATTAAAGATTTTTACTTCTACTTTTGTAATGAGGAGGTCCTGAACACAAGACTGAAAATTGCCTCATTTGCAGAAAGAAAGAAACAATTCCATTACAAAATCTTGTCTGTGTGCTGTTGGATCAGAGGCCTGGGCAGGTAGGTAAAAGATTCAGGTCCCATTACATCTTTGCTTCAGTTTTCCCTCCTCTGATTTGGTTGGGCATTTTTCACTTCAAACACAAGATCTCTAGGACAGGAACTGTTGTACTTAAAAGTGACCTTTGGCACCCAGGCCAGGGAGCACTGGATTTAGGTAGAGCTGGTTTGCTGATAAGTTTGAGACAAAGCACCCCCCGCCCCAAGTATTAAAAAAAAACTATAATCTTCATGAAATATGCAGCTTTTTAGCTATGCCTAATCAGTAATAGGATAGAAAAGACATTGTTAAATCAAACTATAGTAATTTCAAAAGTTCAAAATTAAATTCAGTACATAGAAATCCACTTTAGTATCACCTTTGTAGCCTTTGAGAATAGGTTTCAAAGGGTACATTTGTGAAATAAAAATGGGAGTTTCAAAGGCTGAGTGGCCAGACCTATTAAAAATAAGGAAAATATATACTCAATATATAATATTTTTTAAAGAACAAAAAACCTTCAATGGTTTATTTGCCTCTATGACATGGTTCCTTACTGATAATGTATGGGGTTTGCTCATCTAAGTATTCTAAATGACAGAGCTTGTACTACTACATTCAGGAAAATCATTCAAGAAGGCAGATTTCTTTGTCAATAAATTATTCATGACAGATCTTGCACATTAAAAAAACAAAACAAAACAACTTTCTCCTCTGACATCAACAGTAGTGTACTTACAGGGCTTCACATCTGTGGTTTGAAGAGTTGCAAGTACTTCATAAGGGCCAAAGAACCCCAGCAGGAACTGGTAGCAGAACACAGAACAAAGCAGATAGTCCAGCAAACAGTCTGAGAATGAGCAGGCAACCAAGGAGAGACAAGGATCCCAAAATTCCGTTTCACACAAGGCAGAATATCCATTCATCTCATTACAGAATCTCCTGTAAACTATTTCTTGGCCCTAAATAGTTTGCTCCCCCCCCTCCAATTTCTTCTAGAGGACTATTTTCCCCCAAACAGCTTTGAGTGGGAATGTGCAGGCTCCTGGCACAGGGTCATGGCTGCCAGGGGAGTGTTTGTGCTGGGGCATGATGTGACAGTGGCAGGGCTGGCAACCTTCCTTGGTGGCCCACTGGCATGACCCAGGAGCTGCTCTGAGGCAAGCATGCTCAAACATCCTTTTCTCCCAAGAGCTGTGAGAAAGAAACACCCTCAGAACAAGAAAAGGTAGGAGACTCCACATTGCAATCCTGCTCAGCTTCAGGAAAGAGCACACTGTGAAAGTGCTTGTCTTCCCCAGAAAACTTGGCTGTAACTCCCTGGGAGAAACTGATCCCATAACAGCCTTGCTTTCTTACATGTTAGTGGCAGTTTTATGAAAGCATGTTTCACTGAACAGCTCCTCTAACATGACATACCCAGGGTGACTCTCCTGTCTGCCTGGAGTGCTGAAGATGAGAAGGGTTTCTCCACTGTGTGTAGGAACAGGAGGAAACAGGAGAGCTGAGTCAGGAAAAACCAAAGACTTGATTCTGGAACAGTGACTTGATTCTGGCAATGAATCCCTTAATTAAGAAACTAATAGTTGTCTGGCAATAAATATCCAAAATGCATTAAAATGAATCAAAAGATCTCTAACTGAATGGTTAATGGGAGACAACTTGCCCAAAAGACACAAACAATTAACTTTTAATGTACTATACTATCAAGTTTGGGGCTCTTATTTTCTTGGAATGTTTTAGTCTAGAGAGAAACGTTGTCACATCCTTTACAAAGGTCATTTGCATTTATAGTGTCACATATCACCAGATTATGTTTTCAAAAACATATATTAATTTTTAACAAACATTGCTTAGCTTGCTTGCCCTTGTAAAAATACACTCCTTTTCAAAGCTTGTGTTAAATACATTTGCCAGGAGAAGGATTACCTCTTCTACAAATTAATTTAAATAAGTGGCTTCAACAATGAAGCCAGTTCACATTTCTGACATGTCACCTAAATTTACTCTTGGGGAAAATATGGCCCTGGAGACAGAGCCACTCACATACAACAGCATGCAGCATAGAGAGAGAGAGAGAGAGAGGTGATTAAAGAAAGACAAACCTATTCTAATGGGGAGCAGCAGATCCTCAAACCTTTAACAGAAAGCCACCTCTCAGTATAGGCCAGAGATATGTCAGGGAGTCCACAGGGCTCCAGCTCCTGGCACAGAAATACCCTGGTCTCCTGCCTGTCCCGTGTCTTGTCAATCCATGGAAATGTTGCAGGTCATCAGCAATAGTGTACAGCACTGAAGAACTGTATGTTTGAGTAACTTAAGTAACTACATCTTTCCACTGGTCAGAACTGCTTAAGTGTTGCATCACACTCAGTGACTTTACTGCTGGCCATTTCAACAGAGAATAAACATAGAGGGTTGTTTAGAGCAGTGTGGGGTCAAACACTTCAGGAGTAGAGATTCAATCCACAAAAAAAAACCAAAAAAACCCCACAAAAAACAAACAAACAAAAACAAAACAACACAAAAACACAACTTGACATCAAAAATTTAAAAAAAGACAGGTTTAGACACTCAAAGCTTTCTACATATCATATTGAGAATTAATAAAATATTGCTGCAGACTTTAAATCAAGTCTTTAATTTCATTTCCAAGAAGCTCTTAGGTATGTTTGTCAGGCAGCCAATTTTAAGGACAGCATTCTTCGGCTTAAAAGAGAATTGGAAAAGCTAAAAGTGGTAGTAAGATTCCACACTCTGCCTTTGTGGATTTTGAAGAAAAATCAAGCTTCTTCCAGGCATTTAAATCTAACAGACCTTTGGGTTTCCACCACTCACAAGTTTTGCTTTTGCTGTCACTTAGCCAAGTTTGACACAAGGCTGGGATAATTTGGTACCAAATACAGCAAAATGCAAACTTTCAGCTAAGAATGTGTCTGTAAAGCATTTTTTTAGTAAGCCGAAAACAGGTGTCTTTCATCATGAGGGACATTTTAAAAAGCTTAATACTGCATTCAGATGTGGCTGCTTATGGAAGTAACAGGCAAGCTGTACATCCCATCACACATTGCTGTCTCTCGGTCTCAGTGCTGAATCTCTTTTCTAATGTGTAAGCTCAAGCAACCATAAGCCACTGCCTATTAACTTAAATGCTAATTTTAAACCATGTCAGAAGGTTTGCTGAAAGCAAATGCAGGAAGGAAGCAACTCTGTTTATAGTTATTTACACCTTTGCTCTATTCAAAATGCAAATGCCAGTGAAATGGCCTCCTACTTCTCTTACTTATCTCTTATTCTTTTATCCTGATCATTTATCCTTTTGCTTTTTTTAAATATTTTTTTCTGGTAAAAATAGCATCCTTTCTGTAGTGTTACATGACGAGAAACCTCTATCTCATCTATGAGTAAATAATCAACTTTTCCTGATAAAAATATCCTTCTGCAAATGACTCTGGATATGACCTACAGCTCATGTGAATTAAATTCATAAGATATGGAGACCCATAAAAGACATGAGCACTGGCTGCCAGGGGAATATATCATGTGCTGCAAGAAAAGAAAGATTATTGATAGCTTAAGAAGGGCACAGAAAGCTTTACTGAGAGAGTGTGTGGAACAGAATGAGATGGCCAATCCTGCTATGTTTCTTCTCCACTAGGAGGCTGAGGTGATCAATCTTATTATCAAAAACCTCTTTCCCAGAAATAGAATATAAGTGCTCAGGTTCAGAGTGAGCAGAGTGTAGTAGGCTCAGGAAGTGTTTGTGAAGCCAGTATTTTATCAGTAGCAGTATTTCCCTTGAGCAGCAACTCTCATTTCTGTGAGAGCCCCTGGTTCAATTCCCTGGGGTATGCCAGGATTCTGAGTGCAATGAAACCAATGTTGTTGTCGATCCAAAGCCAGATAAAGTGCACCCCAGAAGGGGACTCAAACTCTCTTCTTAGCAATGAATCCACAAAGGTTGCAGGTTGACAGAAATTTATCAAGTCACAAGAAACATTTTATCATTTCCTTTCCATTTCACTCTACCCTTAACAACATGGGCCACAGTACTTAGAGCAACACCCCACAGATACAGAAACAGCAGCAAAAAAACACTTCTGTGGTGTTTTCATCTTGTTCTGCACTGGCCTTTCCAGCCAGGCCAGCCATGAACAAAAGCAGCCCCAGAGCCTTCACTCAGGAGCTGCTTTCAGGTTCCATCACAGCACCCAGGTCTTACCTGAACACTTTCCTTCTCTCCTTTGCCTGGTTCAGCCCCCAAATACAGAGGCAAGGAGAAGAACGCTGGCTACCCACTTGCCAAGGGGGCTCCATATTGCACATGATCCAGAATCAGGTACACAGCAGACTTTAAAAATGAGCAAATAAAACCAAAAGCTGATTCTTAAAGATCATTTCAACCCTAGAACCCCAGAGAAGGAAGTTTACTGGAATAGCCTGTATTCAATAGCACAGAGAAGAAATACTTCAGGTGCTGCATATAAGAGGTTTCCCCCACCATGTTGCAAGGGCCCCTTGCAAGGTATTACACTCCAGTTCATCCTGAAGTGTTTTTCAGCTGTTGGTGACTACTATTCCCAAACTCACACTTCTAGCCAAGTAAATGAAACATTTGCAAGTTGGCCAAAGTCCTACACTATAGCTATTTACAAGGGATCTAGCCAGTGTTCTCTCATCCCCAAAAAGTTCCTTGTACTTTTGCTGAACAGTAGCATTACTTACACAAAATACACTTTCACAGGGATTGCTTATTGAAGAGATAAAGCATCAGAAGAAAAGCAGTGTTTATTGTCACAGGCATGTCACAAGATCAACGTTTTGGAAAGGAAGTCACTTCTCCATTTACATGGACTGGATGCACAGAAAGAATGCAAACTGTAAAGGTATTGATGAACAGAGAAATCTGTCTCAAGCTAACTCTCCAGCTGATGTGAACCAGGGTGGCCCCACTGATTTCAGCTAAGATAAGCCTTATGCTACTAAAGCACACCCCCTTTCTGGAGAAGGGATTGATTCTGTGTGCAGAGATAAAAAGGGAGTTGCCAGTGAAGGCCTTGGAAAAACAAATAGTTTGCTGCCCAGCTGGAATGGACTGGTGCAGTCACACTGGCTTCAGACAGGCAGCAAGTTGCTACATGATTTGGCTAATAAACTACAGAGTGAGGGAAAAAGAATGGTCTCACCTGCCTATTGCTACAAATAGTTGGTGTTAAGAAAGTTGTGCCCAACACTGGTTATCAGCACGGTCACAGAGCCCCAGCTCTTTGAGTAGTATGTTTTCTGTGTGCAAGGGGATCACAGCAGGCACAGTGAGCACAGGCAGAGCTGTCAATTGCAGAGTTGTGCTCAGGTTTTATTCCCCATGCTGCACCTAACAGGAGACAGCCTCTTCATCAATGCTTTCCTTTCACTTCCCTACTAGCTTAACTCATTTCTCCAATACATAGAGGCTTTTCAGCTGTTACACAGAAGTCACAATCCACCTGAGAACCTCACAGAGAGAAAATGCAACTACCGTAGACCACATTATTTTTCTTGGGAGCAAAAATGTAACCAGACCCTCTGCTGAAGAACATACAACCCTCCAAGTTAGCTCTTCTTTAGGTGAAGTTCTGTAAATTGAGCTGCAGTGAGCAGCTCAGCCTAGCTACTTCAACTAATGCCTTTGAGTGAAGCCCTTCTGTGGCTCTTCTCTGGGTCTCTGCTTCAACTTCCAGGACAGCTGGACCTGTAGAAAGTGGGCTGAGCGCTAACCAAATAACTAGAGCAAATAGCTCTAGTCAAGCCACACAGACTCCTGCTCTGGGGTGGGGGGATCTGCAAACAGCCAAGCACAAAGCAAGATGCCTGAGCTCTGAGCCAGCACTGGACATGAGCTCCAAGGGTGGACTTGCTTTCTACTCTTCCCCTTCTGCCTCCCAGGTGCAGCGCTGGTGAGAGGGGGCAAGCGGAGCTTTCAGGTCTGCTCCACTTCTACCCCGCTGCGCACCCCTGCCCCTCGGCCAGAGGCAGCACGGCCACCGAGCTGCCCCGGGAGGGCTGGAGTCCGCAAGCAGACAAGGACAGGCGGGGCAGAGAAGCGGAGCAGACTTGCAGCAAGGACAGCTCCATACAGAAAAAAAGGAGCTCCTGGTGCCCGGGGGCAGCAACCGGACCCAGGGGGTGGGGGCTGCTCCCGAGCCCTGACGTAAAAACTAAGCGGGGCTGCCCGCTCCGGCTTCTTAAGGAGCGCGGCGGCGGCAGCGGCTCGGAGAGTCCTGCCCTGGCCGGAGGGAGAGGTAAGCGCTGAGAGCTGCGGGCGGCGCCGGGGCGGAGCGGGACGGGCCGGGAGCGGTGGCTGAGCCGAACGGGAGCGGGACGGGCCGGGAGCCGCGGGGGACCGCCCGGGAATGCTGCGCTCGGCAGCCGCACGGCCGAGGGACTATCCGTAAGCGAGAGCTCCAAGTTACATGATAATAGCAAATTAACTGATTAACTTATAAATTATTATTGCATTATCCATGATGGGAGTGGAGCACGACACTAAACTGCAAGGAGAAGCAGGGATAGGGGGGAGGGTGAGAAAAGTCAGAACCAGGAAGTGTAAATAGCACTTACACACACAAACTTTAATGTATGGACAGAAAGAGCTAAAGATTGGATGGTGTAGGGGAGGAATTGCATGGATGCATTCACCACATGCACAAGTAAGAGATTAATGAAATCCGGCTTTTCCTGGGCATACACTCCAGCTCTCAGCTGTCTAAAAAGATACAATCTTGAACTGTGTGAAAGAGTAACAGCACAGTGCTGCCAGAATTTGACCAGACCATAAGGACTAGTGGCCTTTACTACTGGCCCTTACTAATGCCATGTATATCATACTTTCAGGGGCACTGATTCTCATATTAAAGCCCTACTGATTCCCTGCCCAGGGCTGTCCCTTTGTTGTGACAAACCCAGAACTCTTGTCTTAGCCTGTTTTGTAACTTATAAAGTTTAGAATTGGTGCTGGGAAGTAGAAAATGCAAAGCAATCTGTTCCGTTTTTAACCTGTACAAATGAAATGGGCTCTGCCAAAGTCAGAGAACCATCATTTAAAAGATTTTAGTATTATTATTCCCCTCTTTTAGTAGTATTCCTTTGTTTGAACAATCTGTTGTTGTTGGGGCTCCCTGCCCACTGTCCCGTGTGTCTCCTCACCCTCGTGGTCACATCTGAGACTGCTAAATTGCTTTGAAAACCAGAAACTTGATAAAATTAACTATGTCACTTGAAAAAGTCTCAGTAAACAGACATATGTGCATACTGCATGGCATGTATACATAGGTGTCTGTGCCCAGTGGAAGGGCTCTGATGCACAGACAAGAATGAAATAGTGACTCACAGGATGTTTTTGGCTTGCTTCTGAGAAAGCAATCAAAGCCTGCCTCATGGAGTAGGGTACAGAAGAATGATGTTTCTTGGGGATCTTGGGAGCAGCAGGACAGCTCTATTACTACCACCACTGTCGTAAGTGACGTCCACTGCAGAGCAGTGTGGGAAGAGCAAGATGTCCCTCTTTTGTTCCCTAAATGCAGTGTTCAGGTCCAGGGCTGCCAAGGCAGCTCTTCTCACAACACCTGAACTTGAATTAAAAAGTGCCTGTAAACAGCTGGGGAGTAAGTCTGAATACCCCAAAAATGTTCCCAGAACATGACTAGATAGCCAGACAGGGAGCTAGGGAAGAATAACATTGCTAGGACTGAAACCTCTGAAGAGTCTTATAGCTCTACAATGACATATATTCCACAAAGCAGACTACTCCTCCCTAGTCTTGCACATAGGCTGTGGCTGGGCTACTTCTCACATACAATCCCTCTGCACATCAATATCCCTTCTGATATATTTCTTCACATAGCAAAGGAACACTTCTTCAGGATCACTCATGGAAGAGACTTTCTACACAAAAAGCCAGTTGCTTATCTAGCTCATTAAGAGAAGCAGCTTCCCCACCCACAATAACCAAAGTGAAAAAGTACAAGCACAAATACTCAAGCAGATCAGCACATATATTAAACTGAATTTGTCCTAAATGCTGATCTCAGATGCAGCTGATTTCCACAAATGTGAAGTTCCCCATATGCCATCAGCTACACTAAAAACCACCCTGAATGCTGATATTGAGCAATTTGTTCAATATCAGAAATGCTAGAAGCATGTTAAAAAATACAACAGAGATGTACTAGAAATTAAATCTGATGGAGACAACTGGGCTTTTCTATCCACAAAAGGTTATCATTCTCAGAACTTCTACCCATGCATCATAGATACTACTTAGCAAATTTAACAGTTTTACCAGTTAATTCTTAGTGATCCACTAAGTACACATCTATAGCATAGGAAAGACATAGACCTGTTAGAGCAAGTCCAGAGAAGGGCCATGAAAATGATGAGGAGGTGAAGCAGGTCTCCTGAAAAGACAGGCTGAGAATGTTGGGGCCATTCCAGTACTACTTCTTCTGGAGTAGAGCAGACTCCAGGAAGACTTTGTTGGAGCCTTCCAGTACTTAAAGAGGGCCTATAAGAAAGATGGGTTCAGGCTTTTTAGCAGAGCCTGTTGAAAGAGGACAAAGGGTGATGGCTTCAAACTGAAGGAGGATCAATTTAGATTAGATACAAAGAAAAAAGTTCTTACAATGAGGGTGGTGAGACAGTGGAATAGGCTGTTCAGAGAGGTGGAAGATGCCCTATCCCTGAAAACAGCCAAGGTCATGTTGGACAGGACTATGAGCAATCTCTGTGGTTGAAGATGTTCCTGCCAATGGCAGAAGGGTTGGACTGGAGATCTTTAAAGGTCCCTTGCAATTTGAACTGTTCCATGATTCTATATGCATGGGTACATGTTGTACAATACAGCTTTGTGATGGCTTTGCTATACCCTCTTTTCAGAGCTGTTCTGCCTTTTAGCACCTAAGCCACTCCTGGTCAATGGATGAATCTGAAATCTGCAATAATTAGAACCATTAAAACACATTTTCAACAAGATTTTTCTACCTGCTGTCCACTGATTCTTGTGATTCTGAAGACTATTTTAAAGGACTCATAAAATTTTGAGAAAAGCAGGACTGCCTAAAAGCTTAAATTATGTAAAAAGGAATGGATTTTTACTGAAAAATATTAGGGGTCTGTAAATCAAAAAATGCCAAAACTTTCAATATTAAGAACTTCCATATAAGACAGTTTTACACATGCTTCTGCTGCACAGAGCAAAAAGCATAAACAAATCTTTAAGAAGCAGAGAAAAAATATCTGAGTACCTTGTACATCATGTAAAGTAATAGGATTTTATTCCTACATCTAGGACTGAGACATTTTCTTGGTTTTCTCCTATTTCAGTGACACACTAGATCTTGGAAGCAGAGGAAGAATCCACTGCACCATGAGACTCACCTGCTGTCTCTTACTCATGGCAGTGTTCTGTGTGACACCTTTCCTCTGCCATAGTCAGATTGATCCACTGGCTCTTGGGCGGGCAGACCCCCAGTGCTGGGAATCCTCCTCAGCTGTTTTACTGGAGATGAGGAAGCCTCGCATTTCTGACTCTGTCAGTGGCTTTTGGGACTTCATGATCTTTCTGAAATCCTCAGAGAACTTGAAACACGGGGCTTTGTTCTGGGACCTGGCTCAGCTCTTCTGGGATATCTATGTGGACTGTGTGCTCTCCAGAACCCATGGCCTGGGCAGAAGGCAGCTGGCAGAAGCTCAGCAGAAGATGGCTACTCTACATTCTCAGTTCACAGGGAGAAACCAAGGTCACTACTCCTTTAACATGCAGCTAATGGGCAATAATTAGAGTCTAGTGGGAAATAAAAGATATTGAGGCCTATTGTGCTATGTGGTAATAATACAGAAACAGATGACAGTGCTGTGCAAAAACCCCCTACACTTCCCAGTGAAGTGTAGAGCTGTATTTACGTTTAATGTGATCTCAGTAAAAATTTGACCTCCAAACAATCTGAACTCTTAACAACAGCTTTTAAGTTTCAGATTGATAGGGCAGGAAAAGCAGTAGAAAGTATTATGCAGGAGGATTCAAACAAAGAAGGCAGCTCAGCAACTGAATATACTAATATATTTTTCCACACCAGCATTTTTACCACAGCTGTGCTATGAACAGGCTAGTTCTGAACCCCCCATTCTGAGAGGAATGCATTGCACTGCGCTGTTGTGGGGAGTGGCAGCCTTTTGGTGGATGGGTAGGGGTATGTCTATTTGCCATCTAGCAGTAAGCCACTACCTGTTTTCCATTTCCACACTGATAACTTTACCTGACACACAATGGAAACAGCTAGAACTTAGATGCATGTATGCTTTCAGACACAACTACAGCTCCAGGAAGAACTCTACTACCTGTGACACTAAATGCTGCAGTTCCTAGTTTCCAAGTTCCCAGTCCCTTCTCAATATGCATATCAATTACCATCCTCATTCCCAAAAGGGAGATACAGTATTGCTTTTCCCAAATCTCAGTCCCTTCCAAGGCTTCAGTTCTGATCCTGCTACCAACTGATATATCCTTGCCTGGAGAATATCCACTTTAACATAGAAGTAGGTGCTATAATTTGATGGAGAGGTCGAAGTGCTGTAGCCATCACCCACAGTGTAGTGCATGGGCCCACAGTGAGAAGGCAGAAGTGCCTTTACACTTCAATGGATTGAGACTCTTATCTCAACTTCCTAGAGCAGTGTCTTTGTTATTGAGAAGTTTGGGGGGAATGTTCACAGAATAATGAAGAACATCTCTGAGCAAGTACCCATTAGAGCGTCTCTAAAAAATGGACTTGAACTCAGGGTTCTCGCACCCCAGGGACAATATTCCACTGGACTACCCCACTCATGCCCATAAACCTAAAACATTTTTGAGTATTGAAAGCTAGAATCTGAGACAGTAAAGACTGAGAGGTCCTTACCCTATTACCTACAAGCAGTATCCTGAATTTTGAGATAGGAGTTGAGTCTCTTCAAGTATGCACCAAGAAGTAGAAGTATCCCAGTTCCAGACTTACAGATTCAAACACTGTTTTCTGAACCAGTCTAGTCCCTCCAGGCTTGTGACTGTATTCACAGTCTGAAATACCCTTAAACTTTACACAATCCATGAAAAAGACTACAAAAATCAGAGCAGTTGAAAATGAGTAATCTGATAAACTGTGTCAATCCACCTAAAATCATACTTAATCCAGCAGCATTTCAACTTCCTTAGGTATTCTGCAGAGAAGTGTTAGCTTTAGATAGAGACAAGCAGGGAGAGTTTTCCAGTTACATGGCCAAGCTACCTTTAGTAATTCATCCCTTTCCCCTAACAAAATCCAAGCACCATGAAAGTTTTATAAATGCATTTCCAACCTATTACAACACTGTAACTACTTTACAGTTATAACAACTCTTAACCAAAATAAGACTTTAGAACCACAAGGAAAACATAGCTTTTGTACTCACAGCAATCTTCCTGAAGAGCAGCTGAATATGAAAATCCTCCTCAAGAAGCCACATAGCACATCCTCCCTAGAAACATCTGAAGACTACAGATAAAAACCCTCTGCCTCTTTTCTCCTTGCCCAGCAGTCCCACTGCCCCTTACCACTCAGTGGCCTCAGCTGTGCACAGCTCCCTCTCAGGCACAGGTGTTTAGGCTCAGACCAGCCCTTACACGTGGCCGAGACAGACATAATTTGCTGTCCCAACTCTGCAGGGTGCCAAGGGAGGCAGTAGGGCAAAGGTTATTGTACAATTGAGATCTGGTATTGTGTTAAATTAATTACAGTTACTTTTGCAGAAGACAAATATGTCTAAAAGGAAGAAAACCATCCTGCTGCCTTTTAGAGATCATTGCAAAGAAAATCCCCCATAGTTCCTCAAGGAAATAAGAAATGTGCTACTAGACAGTGTGAGACATCTCACCCACTGTGCAGAGAGGTTGATAACAGGTCGGTGAGCTAGGAGGATTCTGAGCAGACTTAAGTACTTTGATTCTACTAATTATAAGTAGAAGAATTTTAGAGGAAGACTAAAGGAAAAGGTGTGTACTGGGAAAAGATCAGTGACTTGACACTGAAAGGCAACATGCAAATGGAGGGATATGGCTATCACCACAGCAAGAGGCTTGGGGGCAATGCGGGAAACTGGAGTATTCAGCTGCTCTTTGCTATTTGGAAATTATTTACTTATATGCATTTTTATGTCACTTTTCAGGGACATTTTCTCATATTCAGAGGTCACCAGTTCTGAAGAAGGACTCTTTTGAAGATGTAATAAGCATCCATATAGATAAGAGTAGATCTATATTACTTGGAAGAATCATTGGAGAGCTAGGAAAAAAGAGGAAATTACACATTTAGTCTAAGATCCTGATTTATAGATAATTTAAAACTATTTAATTTTTTTAAAATTTTTTTAAAATGTTTTTTTATTTTAATCCCCATTGATGTCAATTTATATGGTGGAAGAAGGCATGTAACCTCGAGCACTACATCTCTGATTAATTTGGACTCATGAGTTTTCTTAATTACTTATGAATTTCATCTTCTTACTAAACTGCATGATTTATAAGCAGATGCCTACTTTAAACTGTGTGTATATCAGGCTTTTTGTAATACATGTGGTTTGTTTAAACTATTGTCTTTTGGGTGCCAAAACAGGAAATAACTGATCCTTCAATAAAAAATAGACAAGCAGAGAAGGAAGTTGTCAAAAAACCTCCACTGGCTCCAAGACAGGATTAGAGAAGAGATGGTGATGTTAGGTTGTATGCAGAGCTGTACATTTGTACAGAGCAACCTCTGCTCAGACATCATCCTACTAAAGAGAAACAGTGCAAATTTCTACATGAAAAATACCTTCCAAGAATGTCTTCAGTTTTCCAGTAAAAGGATTAACAGATTTTACCAGCTCCTCTGCTTTCACATTTAAATTTTCTAATCACAAACATTCTCATACATAACTAGCAATTGCTTCTTTTTTATAAGTTCTTTGTTGAAAAATCAGTTTCTTTTGATTCTTGCTGGTAACCCTAATAGGCAATTTGACATTAAACTAATGCAAAACAACTTCTGGCAGGTAATATTTGATTGCTTTTATGATATAAATTATTTCCATTGCCAGACTGGCTGGATGAAACCATTAATTTCATCTTTCCATGGCTATTACATTTAGTTGTTCATTCAAAGTTTCTTTCCTTGAGCCTATAGCAATATTTGGTGGGCTTTTTTTTTTTCCAAAATGCCCACAGAAAAAGGGGCTTCCTGGTTGTTCATCAACTTGCAGAAATAGGTTTAAGTAACAAAATCTGTAAAGAAATCTTGAAATGGTTACTGGCCTGAACAAAATAAGGCTTAATCACAGGCCTAGTGAGGGAAATCCTGACTTAAGGGAGCAAACAAAAAGCCATAAGGGCTATAGCAGCTTCAATGGCATTGAATTTGTGCTTCAAGTTAAGCATGCAGCAAACCATTTAAATGTTCAAGAGAGGGGAGAACACTAAAGCAGGATAAAGACAGGAACACACAGTTTATTGCACTCAGCAACAGACCCCCAGTTGCAGCCACAGCCTGAGAGTGCTTTCCTACCATGTGGGAGGACAGCAGGAGCATTATTTCAACAGATCTGCTCTCTCCTCTACATATTCTGTTAACTAATTACATTACTGTAAAATATCTAAAAGCCTCATTGTTGCATCTTTGTATCAATATAAAAGTCTTTACTCACAGTCCCTACAGCTACCAAGAGCAGCAACTGGCAGAGTGTTAAGGGCTGGAAGCCTCAGCCCAGGAGGATTGGTATTGCAGTAGAGCTGATGTTACCTGTTCCGTATGTTCCCAAGCTCTAGCAAATGTGAAATCAGATTATCTGAACAGGTCCTGTTTAACTGAGATGCTTTTCCACAGGGCCTTTTGGGCAGATGTCAGTGCTTCCACTTTTGATAGGTCCCACCTGCAACAACGGGATCCCTTAAGAAATGGCTCATGGCAGCTTTCTTCCTCCCTTCAGACAGAAATACCACTATGGGCCAAGATGATATTTAGCTTAAATTAATTTGCAATACTTCTCTGCTTCAGTAAGCTTCTTAATTAATAGACTGTAGCAAGATTCAGCCTTTGAGGCAATGGACAAGAAAGGATGTGGAGGCAAGACTGAAAAAACAGATTAATTTCTAGTATAGATCACACTGTTTTGGAAGAACATTTTGAATATTGCTGATGTAAAGAGACAATCTGTGTTATTAATTGTGCTGAAATAAAAAAGGAGGTGCAACTAACTACATGTAAAACTGCAAGTGATAGAGTGCAAGTATAAAATAAAAGATAAAAAGAGTGTATTAAAAAACAAAGCAAGGGCTCTCTGTATGAGATGAAAGTAGATCCGCTATAACAGGAACATTTTAAAATGTCACTGTGTTTAAAGACTGGATATTGCATCCTACCATTTTCCCTATAAACTTCATGGCAGATCTTTGAATGAGTGAAGATTGTTTTTGCAGATGATGTCCCTACCTTACTGTTTCTCAGTCAGAGCATGTCAGAAAAAAGTTAGGATGAATATGTCTGCCTGAAATTCCTTCACTGTCAGCTGAACTGAATAACAAAAAAAATCTAAGACCTTGTGATTTTGTCCCTTTCATCTTACAGGGGTCTGTGAGCTAAACTACTGCTTCTTAGCACAGAAAACAATTAAGTCTTTACATATTGACATGAAAGAATAATTCATGGTAGTTCAGGAATATCTTTTTGTAAGAATTTGTGTTCTAAATCTGTTCAATGCTGCTTCAGACCAAACCAACATTTGCCAGCTGCTACCGTTTCCAACCAAGTTTAATTCAGATGCATGCTCTAGAAGGAGATTTAAAGCCTCATCAGATGCTGATGGATAACTTCCCATAATCAACAACTAGGTTCCTTGGACTGTATGTGTGTCTCTTGGCACTGGCATATTGCAAAAACTACTAAAATTCTATCTCACAGTATATTTATTTATGTTATGATATAAGTATGTCCATTTTCCAATTACCTCATCACTATTTGTTCTCTGGGGTCCTCCCTCCTCCCTCAGTAAGTTTCTTTTCTTTAATTTTCACACTCTTTAAACTTCCTTTGCTGGAGACAAACCACTTCTTAGCTTCCAATAGCATGCCATTATTTCTTGCTGTAAATTCTTGAGTGTTTGCAGTACGTGTAATTCAGGTCTCCTTTGACCAAAACTAGCAGAAAGAATAAGGAATGTTCATTAATCTCACTACCACAGTGTAAGCTCTTTTAAGAAGATGGCTGAGGTGCTACCAACAGAAAATAAGATTTCTAGCCTTTTAATTAGTCAGGCAGTCCCTTTATCTTGACAATTATAACTCATTCTGAAAAATACAATACGAGAAAAATCTATGTAGAAAATCTTTGTGGAGTTCTGCTATGCAGCTTTTCTTAAGCCATATGCTTTCCATTAGCCTTTTCAATCACATCATCCTAAACACTGTTTGATTATATATGAAAAGAAGCTTCATAATATAAAATTTACCTAACTTTTCTCTCAGAGCTACCAAAAATATTTTGTTTTCACCCCAGTGAGATTTATTTTCTTTGTAATCACAGAAAAAATCCCGTACAAACTAGGACTATTTTCTTTCTTGAAAAGCTGGTATCATTTCAGTGACATAACTAAAATCCTTAAAAGTATGCAATTTTCTAGAACCATAACTAGTTTTGAGCATATACAAACATACTTATTTACTATTTTTATGCACCTCCTGCCAAAGAGTTATGGAAAATAACTGATAGTATATTTTTTTCCTCTCTGAAGCAGTACTTTATAATTTCCATTTTCCAGGTCTTTAAAATCCTTCTGTACATTACAGGAAAAAAAGTTTTCCTTGTTGCTAGCATCCAAGGAAGTAACTTGACCATGGGATATCAACAGCTAAAGAGAGAAATGGGCAATTGTTTGCACTGCTCAGGAAGTCACAGTATGGGAGCGGGAAACCACCAACAGAAAAGGAACATAGCTCTCCAAAATGCTCCTGGTGAAGTCACTGAATGCAGAAATTTGTCATGTTGTGTTATTATAGGCAACATCTGACACACTTTAAATAATCTCTTATAAGAGACATGGCATCAATTACCTTAAGTAGTTTAACAAAGTAAGGTGAATGGTAGTTTCCATCATTTGCAAGCTGGTGAAATTACTTGGTTGATGAGGTCAGAAAAGGACCTGCAAACATGCTCAGCTGTAGAGAAGAACTCCTGGCGCAATGCAGTTTGTTGGGCTGAAAAATAGAACAGATTTTAAGTCCTTCCAAGATTTTGAATGCTGCCAGAGCACTAGAAAACTCTTTACAAATCTCTAAGATAACTTTGTAGAAACACCAGCTTTTTCTGACATATTCCTTATTACATCCTCATTATCAAAAGTGAGGCATCCTGAGTCTTGAACAAAGCTCTGCTATGTAAGACCATTGATTACAAAGGGATTTTGTCCTGCTGGAAGTCTCCTAAGACTAGAGTTATAGTTACAGTGTCACAGAAGTGGCAAGAGCAAAAACCTTTTGTGCCCTCACCAGTTTGTTTGCTTCTTAATTGAATGCCAAGACTGATTACATCTTAAAATAATTGACTCATCCAGTTCCAAATAAGTTCAACATTAGGGTCTATATTTGGAATATGCTTTACCTTACAATAA
Source organism: Oenanthe melanoleuca (assembly GCF_029582105.1). NCBI lineage: Eukaryota > Metazoa > Chordata > Aves > Passeriformes > Muscicapidae > Oenanthe > Oenanthe melanoleuca. Next base: position 12,145,674 of record NC_079341.1, on the reverse strand, counting down.
CAGAGTAATACTGCAAAGGCTAAAGCAAGTTTCTGAATTTCCTCTGAGAGTTACATGATTATGAACAATATTATGGAGTAAATGGGATGAAGGTAAGGAGACAGTGCAAAGGTGACTGGAGAATTTATACCTGGTTGGGTTTGGAGACACAGTGTATCCTTCAGTTTCATCATAAGCAGTTCCAATTCTTCTCTGACTTTCTTCTCATCAGGTGGTATCTGCATTGCAATGGGAATAAAAACTGTATTCCCCATTCCACCGAGAGAGTTTTCTGTCAGTTTAGGTGGATATGTTTGTTTCTCTTTTGCTTTTTTATGCTTTCCCATAAAGTGTTTGTCACTCTGCAGAGACCCTGACTCCAGTGGGTTATGTAAGTACATAAAGTCCACCTCAGTGGAAGTTTCAGGGGTCTGTAAAAGCATTCCATTTACAGAGTTTGGGGGATTCAAAGATTTCCATTCTGCACATGTTCTGGAAGTAGGCCTTATTGGGGAAGGATTTAATTCACTCTGCATTCTCCTCTCCAGCAGAACATGTGGATTTCTTGGCATGGTATTATGACACTGTGCGAAAGGATGCTCTGATGACTGCAACATGGTCTACAAAACACAGAAAATATATTGTAAAATAACTGATATTTCAAGTTTGCCAGTAGTACTAAAACAGCATTGCAGAAAATGCTACAAAAATTCTGTAGGGGGAAAATATGTAAGCATTTTCTGTGAAATAAGGGCCTTTTAAGAATCTCAGAAATAACTGTAATGATAAGAAACACTACAATTGAAAATAAATAAAATATTTTCTATAAGATGTCTATATTACATCCCTGTAAAAGACAGCAATTAGGAATTACATTTTATTTATTCAATGCCAGAACTTTTTCTCTTCTCTGAAGAACCGACTGCAATGAAGTATCTAACACTTCTTTTGGAAACTCTTATTGGAATGTTCATTGTTTTCATTGCAGTATTATTTCAATGTGCTAACATGGATATCTGTGCTAGATGCACAGAATGGCAAGAAAATCCCTACTGCAAAGACCTTATCTGCTTTCTCTGAAGAGAAGAACAGAAGACAACTGAAAATACAAGTGGAAGGTGCATGAAATGGTATTAAGAGTGCTGGTCTACAGGAAAAGCAGTTGTTAGTGTTCAGTAATGGCACATAGCTATGACAATTCTTGATCTATATATCACTATACCTTGACTTCTTCCTTCATGTGCTGCAGCGTCATTTGCAGGTTTTCATGGCTTACTCTCAGTCTTTGGAGTTTTGACTCTATTTTGCAGCTTTTTTCTTCCTGGCAGTTATGAAGAAATTGCATTTTGTCTTTCCATTTGTTGAACTGTTTCTTCAAGTACCTACCAGAGATACAGGAGGGTGGGATTTTTGCTAGACCAGACATGCACAAATACATGTGGTCGTGGAAACAAGCAAACACTTTAGCACAAATTTTATCCTCTTTACTAGTTCAGGAAATTTTTGTCAGCTTTGGGATTAGAGCCCAATAATTCAGGAGCTGGACTGTATCTATATAATTAGCACAAACATGAGTATTCCAGATGAAGAAATATGAGAGCTGAGTACAACAGTGGCCAGGAGTGAACCTTGCATCTTGGGGTTTCACCTTTCCCACAAAGGTGACTACAGCAGGAGAGACAGTAGCAGTCATTCTGTATAGAAGCAAACTACTTATAGCAACTTCCTGACCTGTAAAAGATTCCCATTACTTGCCTGGGCAACAATGAAGTAAAAGCAGCTTTTACCCATTTGATAGCATTTCTTCTTGCTTGTGGTATTCTCTGCAGTTTCTTTAATGATACCAATAGCTTCTGCACAGGCTTATTCAATAGCTTCTTCACTTGGCCTTGAAAAAACACTCTGACTTTTGCAATCAGAAGTGCCACCTCCCATGCACATCAGAGATTTAGAAATTACCTACTCAGAGCACAGTATGACAGAAATACTACCCATAATTCTGTTCTAGTTGTGATTTCTCTAAGAAGTCAGGATAGAAATTGTTTTGCTTTCTTCACAGCTGAGGTGCAGACAGTTCATATCACAGATCTGAAATAGTTCTCTGCCTTGCTTTGTTACATGCAGAATTTCACCTGATTCAATTTCTTTTGGTTATGCTTTGGCCTAGAGACAACAGCCCCATCAGTTTCACTTGAATCACGCAAGATTTGTCTGAATGGGACAGCAAGTCAGACCATTTAAAATTAAAATTAATACTACAGTAGTCCCTTATAACAACATTTGAGGGCTCTTCACTGTAAAATGCTGTCCTCCCTCAACTAACTCAGAGCCCAGTTCTGTGAACAGACAGGTGAATGCTGGAAGTCGGTCCACAAAGAAGAATAAAGAGCTTCCCATGAGTAATGTGATTAATTCACCCAGTTCTATGATAAGCTCTGGGTCAGAGCAGCGTTATAGGAGCAGGTATCTCAACGATTGCTAATCTAAAAGAAAGCTGAAGATCTTTGCCATATCTCTTTATTTTCCCAAGTGAGAACAGCCTTATAATGAAACTGCAATTGTTTATCTCTAATCTTGGAATGCACCTGTGTGAACTTGGAGCAGCAATTGTACTTGGAACGAAACAGAACATGAACAGAGGAAACTGAATACACTGAAGGAAATGAAGAGAGTAGATTCAGGATTGAATTATACACTTCACTGTAATTCCATCACTTTCAGTGGTCATAGGCATGGTTATATAGACAGCACATTTATATACAACTACAAAAATGAAGGAGGGGAAGGCAAAAATGCAAGGAAAAGGTCAGCATCAGTGCTCACACACCAACTTCCCCCCTGCCATGTCATCCAACCAAACAAGCCTCCTAAGAGATTTTTAATTTAGGAATTAATATTTTACAGTGTTGAAGATTTGGCTATCAGAAGGAACTTCTGTGATAAACTGTAATACCAATAGTTACTGTATTCAGCCTATTAATCTCTATTTGATGTACAGCATATTTTTTAGAAAGAAATTCTACTTTGATTTAAAAGCTTCATGCAAATCATGAAATATGTTTTGATCAAGCCCTATTCAGAGAAAAACTTGAAAAAGTGTACTATTCTTACATTTTTATGTGGATGAACATCTTTTTGCCTAAAAATTACTTTTAGAAATATAAACTAGCAATTGCAGAAATGCTGATGAAAGCAAATTGAAATGTTTTGCTTTGCCACTGTTTTTCCAGTCATCTTAATCTAAAATTTTTGTTACTGAGTTTTCATTGTTCATCCTATTCTGATAAGATTTTTTTAAATCTCAAAATCTCCAATGTATGAAAAAATCATGTCTTCTAGCCCTCCAACTGGAGCAGCACTGCCCACCAGTCATCAGTCAGTGAACTCCTGCATTTACTTACCTGCTGTCACTGTGAATGCTTTTAATGGATTCGTGCATTTTTAACACATCTGCTTCAAAAGAGGCTATTGCCTAAAACAAAAAGAGGTATCTGTTCATAACCTTATCAGCAATAGCATTTCATTTTTATGTGCAAGTTTTATTATAGGAGGGCATGGCAAATTTTGGATTTGGTCTGTTTTAACAGATTTACTAGTTAACGTTTTAAATTTAATGTATTACAATCCACTGATGCATTAAAGTATTTCTAATTGCTGGGAAATTTATTCTATAGAAAGAACACTTTTTTCTGTGACAAATTTAAATGTATGAGAATTTGTTTGAAATTAGAACAAAATTGATATTCTCAAGAATTTCTGCAAAATGGAATATTCTGATTTGGGAATAATCTCTCTGAAGTCTCACAACCGTTTTGAGGTAAGGAGATGGAGACAGAGACTGTATATAGAAGAGATAAGAGAAACTCCTGGTCTTTAGATGGAAGTAGCATGCTCTGGACTATGCCCAGAAGTTAGGGAGACAAACACTTTCCAGCTAAGATACTTCTGAGGCATGATATAAGTTGGGCAGGAATCAGGGCTGCCAGGAAATCAAGACAAAGAATCCTGGGCGAATCCTGGATCGCCCAGAACTTTCATATTCGTGGATTCTATTGAAAGCAATCATTGGACTTAGTGTCCACATCTTTTCAATCAAAGTGGAAATAATCTGCATTATAAAGTCTTAGAAATCAGTATAAAACTGCTCAAAAGGAATTCTCAGCCCAGAGAGAAAATAAACAAGAGAGCAATGCACCTGACAGAATCCCAGCACAGGGATGCAAGTTTCACCCTGCTGTTTTCTAAAAGACAAATGCCAACCATCAAAATTCTATGTTTAAGCAATGTCTGCCCACAACTCCTGCAGATATCTGCTGGTTGGCACTATACCTTCAGCTGGGCAGCAAAGTTCTAAAAGACAGGTCTTCCAAAGGGCAGCACAGGAGTAGCAGCCAAAGGAGTGATCTGACACACAGAGGCTAGTTCTGTGTTACTGCACCCCCTTGGCTCCTGGCAAGAACAAGATAAGTGGATGACACAAACTGGTTTGAACACAACCCAGTACTCTCTATATTCTGAGTAAGTGAAGAGCTACCAGCCTCTCAAAAAATATAGAAACAAAAAACTGCCACGTCCTTATTTTTAGCTACACTGTCCTTCCCACTCTTCTAGCATTGTTTCTTTGGAGAGAAGCTGGGGATGGATTAATGGAGACCTTTTGTGCATTAGCTATTTTAGTTGGAGTGGACACTGCTCTGAGTTTAACCTAAGAGGGCCCATTCTGTCCTTTTGCTATTTCCATGGGAACAAAAATGGCCTGAGTCTAATAAGAATTCAGACATTCTTCCTTGACATTTGCTTGCAGTAGGAAGACATGATGGCCTTTTTTACTGTCAAAATTGCAAGAGGACTCCAGACTCATCTAGACTTTAGCGTGCTACTCTATGACAACTCAAAAAACCCCAAAGCAAATATTCTAACAGGTGCTTCTGAAGGTCAAGGAAGTCGAGGAGTTACTCACTAATCTTGGGAAGACAGCAAAATCAAACCTCACTAAGTTTTCAGATTTCATATTTTTCACCATAGGTCAGGAATTAACAGAAAGGTGAAGCTGCCCATTACATTTTCATTGGAATTAGAAGACAATTAGATAATTAACTCGCTAGCTTAACTCACAGTTTTAGCACTATGATTGTTTCATGCTTTGCTCACCTGAGCTATTGTCTTGCCTTGCTCTGGTGTCTTCTTGTTATTCTCATTCTTCTCCATTACAGTCCTGTTTTCAGGTATGAGCCTGGGTGATTCTGGGATACAATTGTCCACTGGGAAAGACATATTTTCAGGACCAGGTAGTGATGAAGCACTCAATTCCACAGGAGGACTGCATACCAACAGGGAAGTAAAGAGTAGGGAAAGGACCAGGACTCACATGGTTCTGCTACCCAGGAAGATCCAAATGCAGAAAACTAATGCAGTGTAAATAGACAGACAGATGTGCTATTGACTAAGCAAGAAATAAAGTTTAGCTATGCTTGCAGGCATATTATGGTTGAAAGAATGAAATTTCTGAAAACAAATTCCACTCTCCCAACAGAATCTCAGCAACAAGTTCTTCTTTCCACCCATTTATTTTCAGTGCAATTTGCTGCTATTTTGCTTCCCTTAGCCAAGAGTTAAATATACTAGGAAATTCAACTACAAAAAATAGTAAAGTATCCTGCTGTTCAGACTATCATATGTTAGGAAAAGCCTAGATATTTATCAGCCTCACCTGTAACAGCAACCCCAAATTCTTCTTTGTCTCATTGCTACCCAAGCAGTAGGTAAGCAAAGCCCACCAAATTAAAGAGAAATCTCAATTGCTTCCAGAAAGATTAAATTACATTCAAAATTATTAAATATTGTTTTGTTGTCAAATACAAGAGAGGACATGTTAGCAATGAAAGATATTTTGTTTTTCACCACATTCTAAAAAACAAACACTGAAATAATATTCTCCATGGGGATCACTGTAACTGTCATCAATTGGTCTTATAGTACATAAAATTTTTTTCTAATGGAAAATCTACCAGAGTAGCACAATCCAATTTTATAAACAGATTTTTCTCTTCCTTCACATAAAGATGAAATTAATTATTTTAGAGAGGACTGACCATTTTTTTCCCTATTTCAGCCTCACTGAAGCCTCATCTGGAGAACATGTGTGAGATGCAAGACAGTTGCTAGATCTTTATACAAATAGGAAGGAATCTCACCCTTTGTATGTTTCTTGTAAATATCTCCTATAATCATTCCCTTCTACACCTAAGCATCAACCAAAATCTCAGAGCAAGGAAGGAGAAACTATTGGGAAAAATCTCTACATAACCCCCAATGCTCATCATTAACCACTGTGATCAGTGGAAATACAGTAATGACTTTAAATATCAACCAAAGCACATGAAACATCTGGTCTGAAAGAATAGGAATGGTGAGATCATCTACTTGCTATTGTGAGTAATTCCACCAGCCTGCAATTTAGTGGGACTTGAGTAGAATACCAGTGAATGCACTGAGGGTCGCATGTGGGAAGTATTCACAGCTAATTTCCAATGGATTTGTCATAGAGAAGGTGCTTAAAAACCCATGCAGCTGTAAAGGTAGTAAATATTTGAGACTAAGTATGAGAAATGGAACGAATGAAAGAGACAACATAAGGAAGGGGGGAAGCAAGACACAAGCCAGTTATATTTTATTAGACAACTGATCATTAGGTTGTCAGCATGGTAACCACAGTTAAGCCAAAAACAATGTGCAGCAACTTCTCAGTTATTCTTTCCCTTTTTAACAGAAAAATCATGACATGGTATCTGTCTTAACAATATCCCTTACTCAAAGAACATAATCAAGCAATATTCCACAGCCTGACATTCAGAGATTATAAATTCATCTGAAACTGAAACTCACAAAGTCTTTTTGTGACCAAGGAAGTGCCTCTCCTCCACTGACTCCAGAGCTGTCCTTCTCTGAGCCTCTTTTCTTCTGCAGCGCTCTTGAAACAGGTTGTTCCTGAAGGTGCGGAGAAAGTGCTTTGCATTCACCTTTGCTGACATCTATTGGATTGAGGGATAATAAAGAAGAAAGTGATTTTTCAAACAGGTACTGCCCAGAAACAGACATATTCCAAAGCAAAGGTCTACCATCTGATGAGGCTCATGGCTGCTATGTGAGTCCTAGAAGGGGAGAAGAGGTAGGTAATGTTGCAGGACCACAGGCAAAAGCAGCTCCAATACTTTTAGGCATCAAAAGACTGGATCAAAGTCAGGCAGCCTGGAAATGCCTAACACAGGATTTTGGTAGTTACAATGATTAAGCTCACAGCCACAACAATAATTCTGCCGACCAGTATCTGAGGCAGAAATACTTTTATACTTGTATAAATAATTTGTAGATACAGTATTTCACGGCTCACATCCTCCTCTTCCAGAATACAGTAAAATACACATCCAATTATCACAGGAGTGTCAGGCTCATGTACAACAACTAAGTTCAGTAGCTGTATTATTGGAGGACACAAACCAATTCTGCCTCAGGTGAGTGCTGCAGAATGTGGGGTGAGCCCTGACAGACTGAACAGGAAAACAAAGAAAACACACCACATGCCTCCTAGTGCTTCACAACATGGTAATAACATTACCACAAGGTGTCAGCATGCTAAGGAAAAACTCTGCTGATATTTCAAACCCTACTCACCAGCTCAACCCCTGATAAAACAGTGTGAAAACTTACCCAGGCAAGGACAGCATCTGCTAAGAGTGGAAGGTGTGGGGATAGCAACTTACTGCTGATTATTTTATGTCCCACACATCAGATAAAAAAAGGTATCTGTCATAGTGAGTAGCTTATCTTCTAAATTTTGGTAGAGATTTTGGCCTGTATTGTAATATCTGGCCTATAAAGTAATATTTACAGGGTTTGTATTAGAGTCGGGCTTCATAAAGGAAACCTAAGTTCAGTGTTTCAATTGCAATTCTGCAGCAACAATGCGGCTGCAATCCAGGCTGCAACATCTCCTGCCTTTCTTTATCTCTCTCACACTTCCTTCTGGTGTTTCCACAAACACACATTCCTATTCACTCTCCATTCACTAATTTTAATGTCTCTATTTAGAAATATCTTCATGAGAAGATCAGTCAACATTTGATTTTCCTACTTTCTCACAGCTGGAGTATAAGCAAGAATATTTGGAGGACTGAACTGTTATTTTTAATGCAGATTTTGAGCATGAGATATAATTTCTCACAATGGTAGCAACAGGGTTTTGTTTTCCGGATGAGAGCAATGAAGTGGCAGGAGTTTAATGCTACCCCAGTCAAAGGGTACAAGAGCAGTCTAACAGTCTTTAGTTTTAGTGCAGACACTGGCTACCCGGGTATCTTTCACATTAACTGCAGAGGACTGGGAAGGAGACAAGGAAGTACAGCTTTCTAGAGAAGCCTTCTTTAAGTCCTTTTCAGCTTATTTACTGGAACCGATTGATACTGTTATACAGATCCACAAAAAACCCATCTGCTGCTGTGTGCAAGATCTGGAATCTCCTGCTCAAAGGAGCTTGTCTTCCAAACCCAAATTCCTGGTGTTATACTTTGCCACTAGCACAAGTCACTCCAGTAACAGAGTCCAGCTACGTGACCTTACTTGGGCACACGCTGTCTCTTGGTGCTGTACCCCTAACTGACTGTGACAAATGAGTCAGAAAGGTTTACACTAAGGTGGATAAACTGAAGACATTCAGAAAAGAGAGCAAAAGAAAGACATTTCATGCAGGAGTTTGTATAACTTTAGAATTAATTAATTTCTGGATGAGTCTGCATTGGGATTGGGATGAAGGAACATTGGGACAGTGAGGGGACTTTTCATAGGTTTGAGGATTATCTGTTAACAGGAAACTTGCCAGAAAACTCCTTAAGAAGACTTGCACTGGGATATTTCATAACTGTATTCCGTTACTTCAGAACAAAACACTTCTTCTAAAGTCAGAAGCCTGCTTTTGTCCTTTTCCTGTCTCCATGTTCCCAGACTAATAATGCTAATATGTTATGGCTGTTATAGCTAATACAGACATAACTTGTGTAGTAGTTGAAGAATCTACTGCCTACTTGCCTACATGAAGAACCTCAACAGGGAAATGAATCAGTACAATAGGACTCTACCTGCACACAGTGTTCCACAACAGGATGTGATTTCTTATGTGGTTTGCAGAGACGGCCAGTGAAAAAGCAGGCTTGGCAAAGGTCAAAATTGAGACACTTTAAACAGCGATACCTGTGAGGGAAAACAAAAGGGTTTATTTACCTCCCCACAAGTAAGATTTGGTGTAAGTAAGCTTGATTACTGGAAATCCAGATCGCTGGGCTCTGAAATGCAAAGAAACATCTTTGTTAAAATAACGACTTTCCTCACCATTTTCTGAATTCAAATTATTTTGTCCAAATGATTATGGACTTTTCTCTGAACCCACCAGTGGTTTTGATCTTATTTACTTGCTGCACTGAAATGCAGTCCATGGAAGAAACCATTGTTCTAGCACCATTTCCCATTTTTCAGAATGCAGTTACAACTCCATATGCTTCTTATGCACCAGCTTACCTCTATTTGCTGCTCCCACAGAACTGTAATATTGACATAGGATTTGTAAACAAAAAACTAATAATGCAAGAAACTAAACCTGCAAGCTTACAATTAGTGAGAATACAGTAACAGTAAAATGCTTTTCTGAGCATTCTGGTCAGAAGGTAATGGGTAGTGCTTTTTTTTATAGTCCTATGCCATTTTATACCATTACTTAGATGACCAAGATGCTAAGATGGATAATTAATGAGCCAGTTGATAAAATTGGTTACAGGAAAAATAACTAAGAAATGAGATACACAGGTGTAATTTGCTTTACCTTTGGACTGCCAATTTACCTTGGGCAAGTTTTCATAGTCATGTCTGTGCTAGTGAACTAAAAAGAAGTAGGATGAAGGCTTGACCATCAGACTGCAGTTCTCTCTATCCCTCTTTTTCCCTGGTTAAATTAGATGACGTCCAAAGTTTGTTACTTAGTACATCAGTTACAGCCTGGTATGCAAAGGTATGCAAACAATGGTAAGAGCTAATTATGTGTATGTTAAAGACCAATGACACACCTGATGCCTGTAATGGGGAAAACTTTGCAGACTCTGCATCTAGCTTGGTGAGAAATCATTTCTGTAGCTGATAATCTGTAACATGTAGGGAGCCACAGGAGAACAGCAGGCTCTGATCTCAGCCAAGACAGGAATTTTTCTTCTACAATGGCTGCATTCAGAACCTAGAAAAAACACATGTTTTAAGTTCATAAATTCAATTGAAAAAAAACTGGTGGTTCTTTTACAACCTCTAATAAAAGCTCTGATACTGGATTTTGCTAGCATAAATTTTCCATTCGTATAAAATGTTAGTGGGTTCCAAAGGTCTTTGAATAAATGCAGGAGTTCTCAATAGTATCTTATTGAGCATCTTTTCTTTTGATACAAATCCTCCCATACTGTGAGACTGATGATCAGCCCTGGTTCTTAAAAGTAGATAATTGGTGATGTTATGTGGTGATACACTTGAAGTTTTAATCAATCAGCAACATTCAGAATAATTTCCCAGGACATCAGAATTTCACTCACCCCATGGAAACAGTCATGAATTGCAATTTCCACACAAGACAGAGTGCAGCCTTCTCCCACAATGGCTGGGATCTACATCAAAAAGAAAGGCTCAGAAACACCTCAATAAAAAACAGATGTTCCCATCATGCTCTGCTGTGATGGTGACAGCACACAGATGGTGAAGTATCTATAGCAATGCCATTTTACACACTGTTCTGAAGAAAACCCTTTCATATTCATACCATCACTATGCAGTTTCACAGTTTAGGGTGTGTCAGAATGATTTGTTTCCAAGTCACTTACTGTAATTGATCGACATACTATGTTTCTGCACTATAGTACTGAAGGGCACTGAGTTTAAATCTCAGAGGTCATTTTCAGATCCCATTTTCAGCACCAGTTCAGCTGGAAATACCTGCGTGCTAAGGCAGCTTGCAGCAACTGCAAGCTATTCTAGCAAGTACAGATATCTGAAGTTTGGAGTTGCTTTAGGAATAGTTATATCCAACTGTTTCCAGGACCTGTAAGCTCAGGCAACATGAATGCGTGAAGGCATTCACTAATACAAGTGATTATTTTGAGAAAAGGGACAGAATTTGATTCTTTTACCTACTTTGTATGATAACTCCCTATGTCCACAGTGTCCTATTAACTTCAGTTCATTAAGGTAATCAAACATAACAGGTATCAATCATGAGGAAAAAACCTCTGAGGTTAGTACACTCCTACAAAATCTCTTTTGTAATAGCACTGCAGTGGCATTACCTGATTTAAGTCTGTTAGCAGGCTTCTTAGGGCACTACGGGTAATCAAGGTCTCCTTCCCATCAGGGACAGCATAAAACTTGAAGAAAGCTGAAAAGGAGGAAAGAAAACCTGAAATCCTGGCAGAGTCTGAACTGTCTTCAAGCTATCTTCAAACTGCTATGGTAATTGCAGTCTAACAAATAAACCCCTCAAGGAAGATTCATTCTATTATGTACTTAACAGGCTCTCAGTGACTGCTGTGACCATACTTCTCCCTAAAGTGAGGGAAAGAGAAGGAAAGCAAGGAAGAAAGCAATGAACTCATAACATTAGGAAAACTGTTTAAATATGTTTATACAAGAATTTCTCTATTTAAATTGTGAATTACTAATTTAAAACCATGGGGTTTCTGTTCTTTTCTGCTAGGCCAACAGAAGCCCTACTTAAACTTCACTATGACCTCTTCTGAGACTCTTTAATGCAAAGATGGCTACAGATATCGATTGAAAAGCATTATTCTGCATTAGCCTTTATCTACAACTAAGCAGTCAACATAATTTACTTTTTTCATGGCAGAGCTGAATTTTCTTTTAAATTAAAAAAGGTACAATAGAATTATTCCTCAATGTTCAGTATTTCAGGCAGTGTATAAAATCATACATTTCCCACCTCTGTATTTAGCCAGCAGAGTGTCTCCTGAAAGGGAAATTAAGGCAGCTGCAGCAGATCTAGTTTTGACATACCCTGTTCCAGATCTAGGAAAATTAAATAAGTTACAATACATTCACTGAGAATATAAAGACAAATTTCTAAAAAATAGAATACCACTATGTAGGAAGAAAACTTCAAAACAAGTATCCTTTTATAGATATAAATATGACTCTATGGTCCTTCACAATGGATCTACATTTATTCTTCTTCTCACCTGTCATACATGGCAACCAGCAGGCTCAATGTGAATTCAGCAGCTCTTGGATCTACCTGGCCTGGTTTTTCTAATCTTGCCCTTTGGAACAGTTTCATCAGCATTCTAAAGATTTGCTGCATGTTCAGAGAAATCTGCTCCTCCCTCTGGCTTTGTTCACTTGATAGGATGTGCTGAATCAGAGAAACGTCAATCAAATCCACTGTGGGAAAATTAAGGAAGAAATTAATGAGGATCCTTGCCTTTTCATGAATTGAAGTATGACTTTTTTTTTTAATCAGAAATGCCTAGCTAAGACAATTCTCTAAAATGAAGCCTAAAACAATACACCACATAAAAAGAAAAACAGTACCTGTGTGAATTGGTACTTCCACATTGGCACAGATCATGAAGCAGATAAACCATATCAGAGCTGATGCCAAACTAAATTCATCGAAGAGCATCTCCAAATGAAAGAAATATGTCCAAGGCCAACAAACTAGTCAGCTTCTCTGTGCTACCCTGAAGACCTCACTCACAATATTGTGCATTTTCAGCAACAGTTTCAAATGGAAAATTCAAGATTTCCATGAAATTTAGCTCAATATGGAATTTATATCCAGTAATTTCAAAGTGAGCTAGGTGACCACGTCTTTGCACAATTCTCTGCTTGCATTAATTTCTCCCTCACTTCAAAGACAGGGAGAATGAATACTAACCAGGAGTTTTCTGGTCTATCATATTTCATTTTGCTCTCATTAATTCTTATAGTCCAGTCAATGCATTTTCAATAAGCCATGATTATTTCCAATAAATCAGCTCCTAAGAAACATATTAGAATTTGACTTTTCATGAGCATAATAATAAAGATTAATAATTGTCAGTGATGTCTACATAGCAGTGTTGCAGATTGTAAAAATACTTTGATTCTCTCATAATTTTAGAATTTCACTAATGTGTTTACATTGATATTCAAAAGAACAAAATCAATTTGTTTATGAAGCACTACTTAGATTTTAAGTGTTCATAATCCATTCTGAAACTCTAAGGTGGAAAATGAGGGAGCAAAGTAGCATAATAACTCAGGGTGACAGCAATGCAAATTTTATACAGATTCTCCTCCCTGTAAAAGTACAGGATTCTCTTTGGCTACTAACACTGGCAAAGACTTTGTACTGAGCGTAGTTTTAGGGCTGTTCTGTATACGGAGCTCTGAACATCATTGAAGGCCTCTGTGAAAGAAAACAAACACATATTACAATAGAGTGGTTCATTCAAAACTAACTAAAAATCAAAACAGCCAAATTTGGAGTTTCAAGTTGATTGACACTCTGAAGGAAAATTTGGGGGGGAAAAACCAAAACAAAAAGAAAATATTTTCTTCAAATAACTTTTTGGGGTGAACAGTCTTCTTGTAAGCAGTGACATGAACTCTTGTAAAAACAGAATTTAACACAGAGAGCACATCTGCTTCTTTGGGAATCAAGTTTGTTCATAGATCAGAACAAGGGCTATGAAGGTTATGCACTGTACATACCTTTAGCAAGATCATAATGAAATAATATTTCTTCAGGCAAATAGGTTTTTTTTGATCAGAGATGCTCTTCTACAAGGAACAGTTTGTCAGTTTGCACAGCAAACTGTTTTGGATGCATATTGTTTCAAGCACTAAACAAATCTTCTGTCAAGATCAACATGTGGGATTCTTGCAGAAGAAGACAGGGCAAATTACTTTTGACATCCCTGTTTAGCAAACCCACTCAATCTGCTTGACTAAATCCCATACCCTTACATGATTTCAGTTCATTTATTTCATATCACTAAAGGATGTTTTTCTGAGTGGAAAGTAAGAGATACTGACCATGACCTATACTTGATAGTTTACACCCATACCTAAGACTTCAAGACCAAAACACAAGGCAGAAACTAGAAAGAGATTTATCAGTTCTCCTTTTGTCCTCTGAGACTCTTTTCTCCCTGTACTTCATAGAGGAAGAGTTACACTAAGTGATAAAGGTTAAATATAAGCAATAAATATGTATAAATGAATAGAAATAACTCACGAAATACTTCACCTGTTCAGTCTGGAAAGGAGCCAGTCTGTGTGCAATGATTTCCAAGAAGTACACTAGATTAATATTAATAGTCAGCAAATTATAGGCTCTGCTGGTTCCCAGATGCTGTCTAAGCTACAGAAAGATGCCAATAACTGCTTTACCATCTGTTTAGTCCTGCTCTTGTCATACTATATTTTGTGATATTATTTGGAGATGTAGTGTAGCATGTCATACAATGTGAAAAATGAATTTTGACTTCCACGCATCATCAGTTCTCTTTCCTCAATAAACTGATCCAAAGCCCTTTTGAAAGCAACAGAATAACTCCCACAGTTTTTCAGTAGGCTATGGATTAAGTTCCAAATGCTTATTTTCAAATACAAATACTAGAAATATACACACGATTCAACTCAAACACCTTCCATGAACAAGATGATTTTCAAAGTGAAGGGTATCTGTTTTAGTAGCCATCTGCTACTTAATTCAAGTCCACCCTTACAGACAAAATGTGGCCTCAAAGTAGGGCATTCTGTGCCTGTCAAGCACAGTTCCAGAATTAACTTGTGAGGACACATAAGTAAAATAGCAAAGCATTTTATAATTATTGATGAGACGCTATTTAGGGACATTAAAATCTTCCATTTCTCATAGGAAGAGAACTTCCCCTCTGGACAGAAAACCAGCATGTAATCATTCTGTTGTGAGTCAAATTTCACCTCACTTTGTTGAGAAGTTGATGAAGGAGCTCCTACACACATAGAAGTTTGCTGATTCCTGACATCTTCAGTTGGTTACCTGCTATTCTGCATTTTGAGGTATTTGCTCCATGGGAGATAAGGGGTCTGCTGAGATTTTGCACTCAAAAAGGGAGCGTATGGCCATCCTTCCTGTCTGTTCCAAAGTATGGAAAAAAACTTAGCATTTATTATGAAGTAGGGAGCATGGCCCTGTATGCCTGACCATTCCATCAGCCAATGAGATAATGGAAGGAAGGTGCCAGGACAGATCTAACAATAAAGGCAGGACATCACACAGAGATTCTCCATGTGACATGATTTCATTAAAATTCAGTAGTTTTTGCTCAAAAAGACACAGAAATGCCT
Source organism: Oenanthe melanoleuca (assembly GCF_029582105.1). Taxonomy (NCBI): domain Eukaryota; kingdom Metazoa; phylum Chordata; class Aves; order Passeriformes; family Muscicapidae; genus Oenanthe; species Oenanthe melanoleuca. The sequence continues at coordinate 12,130,284 of NC_079341.1, read as the reverse complement.
TTTGAGAAAAGTTGGGAAAAAATAAGAAAAATCCTTACCCTGCAAGTCTGGATCCATTTGAAATTTAGCAGATAGCATTAGGCATTCTATAACAAAACAAACCAAAGGGTAAAACCACATATTCAAGACATATCGAAATATTCAAATTAAGCCTTTTAATCTGAACAATTCACTGGATGCATTTCAGAAATTAAAATAATCAGAATTACATTAAACAAAATAGTTTTGGTGCCACGTGCAGAGAAATGCCAGCAAATCGCAAGCTCTTTGCTCAGCATAAAATAGGAGTAATTTGAGAAACTGCAAAATTGTAGCAGGGCAAAACCAGTCCTTAAAACAGTTTTAAGTACAGGAAATGAGATCTTTCATTCTTAAGAGCTCAGTGTTTACATGCAGGATTACTACACAGTCCATAGTGTACAATTTCAGGTCACAGGGGGCATATCTACACCAGATTCTTCCCAAGATTCATTGATTTCAATTACTAAAAAGTATTTTCTAAAATTTTCAAGCAGAAGTAAAGTTTTAGGCTGAGCTGACATTATTTCTTATTGAGCTGATACAGAAGGGTAAAAGGAAGCTTAACTATGAATCTACTTATTTAAACAACTGTGAAAACAAAAATAGTTAAGTCCCTGTTATAATGGAAGCCAAATATCTCCCCTCAGGATTTATTTCACTAATGTTCTAAACTACATTATATTTCCAATCACAGAAATATAAATATGAGTTAACTGTAGTAACTATCTTTCAGCTAACACTGCAGTGGCAAAACACTAGGTAATAATGGATCTAAGTCACAAGATTCCAAAGGCCATCTATATGGCTTATTGTGCAGAACAAAGGAAAAGTTTGCTAAAATAAATAAAAATTAGATAGTTGGAAATCAACTAAAACTTAATAAATTTGGTGTTAAATCTGAACTTAAACAAATGTTCACTTATTTTTTCATTTTTTTCAGTAAGAATCATTGATCATTTGTCATAAACATGATAGAATACTGCCCAACTATAAAGCATAAATAGTCAATAAACAAAAATTATTGAGCCTTAATATGATTAATATTGAGTATTGATATGCTTCTCACCATTTTAATTGGTGAAAGCAGCAACTTTGTGTTTCAGTCCCTAAATTTCAGTCATAACCTAAATTTAAATACTTTAAAAAGTGAGAGACAGATTTGCTTTAATAATCTTTTTCATACAAGACTATAATGCCAGTTTTTACTGTAGTCCTTATTTGAAGGAAATACCATTATGTTTCTTTCCCACTATTCTATTTTCTTTCTTAGTAAGGGTTCTACAAAACTGCAACTCTGCCCAGCATTTACACAGGCTCATAAGTTTGCCTATAGATATATATTCATACGCAATATAAATGTAAATATGACACAACTGTTCCTAAAATAGCTGCAGTAGTAGGAGCCTCTGCATAGCTTGACAGAAAAGTTCATGTACGGAAATCAAGGAAATCAGAAGACACAGAGCAATGAATTAAACATAAGTGTTTGGTGAAAGCTACATGCAGCAATCTAGCAGGTAGGCTTACAAACACACAGCTTGCCTCCTTTATTTTCTCATACCAGAGGTACATAAAACAAAGAAAGTGAATAGGATGGATATAAAAATATCCAGGTTAAACTCACTTAAATTAGAACTCATTAGAATTTGCTCACTCAAGTAAGAACAGATCCACTGACTTACTGAGTTATACAGCATGCATAATCCATGAGTGCTTGATACCCACTGTAAGATGACCAGATCTCTATCCAGTACAGCACGATGTCTAACATTTAAATTACCCAAATGGAAAAACACTCTACAGTCTTGTACTAGGGTATTCATGGTCTCAAAGTCAACCATGTATTTACAAGTTTTACCAAACTGGCCATCATTGTACAGCATTGTATCTATTAACCCTCCCTCCAAAAAGTTATAGAAAGCATTATTAATGTATGTACAGTCCACATTTTCATAGACGAAACAATGTGGGCAGTCCAGATCTTGACTGCAGTAGGAGTGTCTGGGTGAAATGAAGAGAATCTACTTTAATGTTAGCACATGAACACAATATGAAAGCAGAAGTAGTATCTGTTGCCCATGAAATCTGACATAACTTTGCCCATTGATACACCATATTAGCCCATGTGTTATAGTTCAGTCACTTGCGTGCTTTAATAGTGAAAAACACTTAAGAAAACCAAAAAAAAATTAAAATTATGTACAAATGTTCAGGAAATAAATTGCTATAGTTAACAATCCTGGTCCCATTAACATGAACACTCTTATGTGTAGAACAAGGATAACCTTTTTCTTTAACTCTTAGTGGAATGTGAAAGAAAAGTGACACTTGATTAGTTATATGTTCTTTGTTTGCCTTACAGGTTCTCAGAACATGCACTTTAGCAAAAAAATGCATTTTGAAGCAGGCTACATAACTAAAGTACAGAGAAAGACAAGCCACACGAAGTAAGGCAGAAACCTCCCAGTAGATCAATAGACTTGATCACAGACACTTTTCTTCTTTTGAAATCAGACAACATATGATCAACATCTTAAATATGCATAAAAGAACCTACAATTACTTTTGTTTCCTGTGAAGGGTGAAAACATTCTATGTTTTGTTCAAAGGCCAAAATAATTGCCTCCTCTTAAATACAGCAGCTGCGCTTACCTTCCTCTCATTACTTACTAAAGGTCCAGAAGTCAGGTGACACTGCCAGAGAAGTCCAGTAGTTTTACAGCACTTAAAAGTTGACTTCAAGACACAGCTCTAAAGATTTTGCTTTTAAGTTAAAGCTGCTCACAACAAATGCCTAGCAAAGGCCCAGATCAAAGTATCAGGTAATTGTCTAAGCAGTCAAAATAGAGAACACTAATTAATTAGTAATAAATATCCTGAATTATTAAAGATATAACTTCTTTGATCTTTTTTCAAAGCTTTTTCTTTTTTTTTTTTTAATGGTTGGAGTGCAATATTTCTAAATTGAGAGGCCTTTACTAGGCATCTCCCAGCTGCTGAGAAACTGTTGCTATAGAGACTGAAAATGAGGTAGAAGCTGACACAGTAATGCAGAAAGCACAGTGTGCTGTAACAAAGAGTTGGGGCAGCTATATAAAGAAGAAAAATAGTAAGCCCTAGTGGTAATGTCCTAGAACAAGAATTGTTCAGACCAACCACAAAGCTCTTCAGTTAACCCAAATGCTAGGGTTTATGAGGAATCTATATGTAACATTTGTAAGACACATACAATTTAAAGCCCTTTTCCATTAATTTTTCAACAGTTACCATAACATCCAGGGAGTAGGAGTCATCAATACCGTGAATATCCTGTATACATAACGTGACTTAGACACTTGTGAAAAAATGTGTCCCAGAAATTGCTTATTACTAAAAAACCCAAACTTACTCATGACTAAGTCAATTGCTGTTTTACAACTGTAACCAACTTTGAATATGTCACCATATTTTAGCTTTCCTATCATTTTTTTCTTTCTTTTTCTCCTAAACAAAAGCTAGGAAAACAAGCTTTTCCATTCACTTATGCTTCCATGAGGAAAGACCTGAATTTTCCTGCAGACCACTAGACAAATCCAGTTAGGATAACTGAGGATACACGAGGCATCCCAAACAGCTTTTTCTTTCTGCTCCCAGCCTCTGAGGTTTTCAGCTGGTGATTCAGAAGCCTACTTATATATTGCAGGAAAGGTTATTTTCCCTCTCATTAACAGCTGTGTAGTGCTGGTGCTTGAACTGCAGTTTGTTTGAACTACCTCCACAGGCAGAATAAAAGAATCCAAAGAGTAAGATTGCTAAAGCCTATTAATATAGAAAAAGCCTAAATGTAAATACACATTAGAGAAGCTAACTTTTCTATCTTGGAGAAGGAATCACAGAAAAAACAGGTAGTTTGTAGAGACTACTAGTAGCATCCCCACCCACTATTTTCTCCTGAGACATCTGCCTCCAGATGCCCCTCAAAAACTCAGCCAATCTTGTGTACATACACTATTAGAAACTAATTTCCTGGAGACCACTTTCTCATTAAATAAATGGTTCCTAACCCCTCTCTCCAAGACTTTTTACAACACTTTTTTTACAACACTTACCTCTACAATTTCCATGTGAACTCTTTCATGAAGATACTTAACATAATATCCCAGTTCCTCTAAATGTTGCTTCTCCCCAATACACTTTACATAGAACCCCACATTCTTCCAGACCCCTTGAACTTACTGAGCTCCTCTTTCTAAGACCACATCCCTCCTAGTTCTGTCCTAATCAGCCAGTAACTTCTCTTGGTTTCCTCATATAAGAAGTCAACCGCTATTCAGAGCTTGAACTTCCATTTGAACAGAAATAATGAATATATTGCAACTATATGTAACTGATTCAAAGAACAGGAAGCTTTGTATTTTGTTTTAAACATTTCTGATAAAAAAGTAGCAAGTACAGTAACTTTTCATTAATACAGTCTCCATCATTTAAGGCAGCAAAGATGCAAGTAAAATTGGTACCTCAACAAGTCTGTTTAAACAAGAAATTAATTATGTTTGACTTAAAACACAAGTATTCTCTTGAAACTCATGAAATAAATAAGAAAAACATGGAAACAAAGATGAACTTATCACTAAGGAGATGTAGAAACATATTTTTGTGTTAAAAATCAATTTTGCCTAAGATATTTTATTACAAATGTACTGTGTTTCAGTACATCTGAAAAAAAGATTTGGAATTATAAAGCTTCTACTCTGTATGTGACAGTCCTGCTCCAAATTTTCATATTAATATTATAGGCATTAAACCATGTTTTTGCAGTAGTTTATTGGTCTGAAGAAATAAGTGGTTGGATGCAAATTACATCCTAGACTCATTAAAATCAGTAGGAATTTTACTTTGGTTTAGAGATTAAAACCATTACATTTACACTGATTTTGAAGTATTTTTCCACCTAGAGATTTCCCAGAGTTTTTAAACGAGGAAAATACTGCAAAAGTTACAGCAATGCTTAGATTTTCTTTCTAGTTTGCTCTTTTGAGCAATGGAAACCTTATTTTAATATGGGAATTTCCAGCATTTTCTCTTCCAGACAACTCTAGTAAAGTGACAGAGTAGGCAAGGTTTCCATTTCTGTAAAAAAAAAAGCAAAAAGATGAGATATTTTTGTTAGCCTTCTAAAATACTTCCACATGCAAGGAGATGAAGTGGGGCACTTTGGGAAGAGTTAAACACCTGATACTGATGTCACAAGAGAAGGCCACAACTAAGTACATCACTGCTATCAGTGGGAAGGCCTCTGCTTAACATTTAATGCTGACACAAGAGGAACGGGACAGCTCTACAGAACAGCGGTGCCATGCATGTAAAGAGTAGACAGGGAAGGACACTCTTACCTAACTGGGAATTCCCTCTCTGGGTTAAACAAATAATTAAATTCTGCATTCATCAAGAATATCTTATTGTGTCTGTAGTCCTTTCCCAAAAAACAGGCATGGAAAACCAAAAGGCTTTGTGCTCAGTAGAGGCTCTGGACATCTAACTCCGAATAGTTTCCCCATTCTCAGCCTATCCCTAATGGAGAAGAACAGCCTATAGTAGATAAAGGGCTGATATTAAAGTACTGGGAAGGGAGAAAGAAAAACCAGAGAAAAGATCTGTAAGAATGAAAATTTGAAAGAAATGGTGAGAACATTGGAAAAGTGCAGGAATTTCACAACCTGAGAATAGAGAAAAAGTGAAAAAAACAAAACTAAAGCATGCTTTAGTGTTCATCTGTTCTTATTTTGACAAATGAGGACAGACAACTTGAAAAGCAAATTCAATAGAAAAGGCAGCAGAGAAACACTTGGGAGAAGATGTGGAGTTTTATTCTGCTTCATATGGATTCATTTCATTTATTTCCTTTAGTCCAACAAGCTTCTCCTAAATGGGAGAAAAAGCACTTTTAATACCACCCATTCTTTTAATCTGCTTTAATATCTAGCACAAACTCAAAATATGTTAAAACAGAATAATTCTTACACATTACTAGTATGACTGAAGATCACAAAATCTGCTCAAAGCTGGAATGTAGAGTCTGGGACCAGTCTTTTTAAATATTTCAATAGTACAAATAAATTATTTTTGTCTCACTAAGCAACAAGTTCATGATGAAAATAGTGCTCAGCGATTTAGTATTTTCTGAAAAATCCCTAATTCTAGTAAGGTCTGGTCCTCATTCATGCAGGTTCACAGCCATAAAAATGCCAAAAGATATGTCTTCTAGCATAGAAATACTCTGAATACCACATAAGCAAAATCAACATAGAATGTGGAAACATTAAATGAAAGGCAATTTTTCTGTTTTGCACAAAGCCTGCAGGACTTTGGAATGCAAATTCTATATGTGACCTTATTTTATATCTCCTTTTTGGTCAGAAAAACAGTTGTCTGCTCATTTCAATACACAAATACTACCTTACACTTATAAATACCCAGTCTTTACCATTCCCAGGTGCACATGTGTACATCTAACACTTACAGGTCTCAGTTTCCAAAGTTGTATTGCAACGTGCCCATAGGTGGCAGAATGGGCATACATGAGACTCAAGAAACCCTCACCTGAACCAGCTCGTGCGACAACCGTTCCAGAACCTTTTTGGTCGTTTCACTAATTTCTAATTCTGTCACAACTTCCCAGTTACCATTCTGGAACCTCACTGGCATAGAGCAGATAATTCCTTCAGGAATGCAAAACTGACCTGAAGAAGAGGGGGAAAAAATGAAAACACGTTATTTTTCATCAGTATCAACATTAAGTCCTATAGTCTCCAACTGTAAGATCTCATTATAAATGGAGACTGCCTTTTTCAATCTACAGTTCAAAAAAGAATATCCCTTTTACTGTAACTTCATACTTCAGTCAGATGTGCATGAATCATAGCATCAGATGGGTTTGGGCTGCAAGGGACCCTTAAAGGTCTCTAGTTCAAGTCTCCTGGCATGGGCAGGGACATCTTCAAATGTAACTGAATGTACCTTGAATGTTTCCAGGGTAGAGGCATCTCCCACCTCTCTGAGCAGCCTGTTACAGTGTCTTACCACATTCACTGTAAAAAAACTTAATTATATCTAATCTAAATTGACCCTCCTTCACTTTAAATCCATTACCCCTTGTCCTATTGCAACAGATCCTACTAAAATGTTTGTCCTCATCTTTCTTATAAGACCTTTTAAGCACTAGAAGGTGCTATAAGATCTCTCCAGAGCCTTTTCTTCCCCCAGCTAAACAACCTCAACTCTCTCAGCCTCTTTTCATAAGAGAGGCTTTCATCCCTGTGATCATTTTGTGTGGCCCTCCTCTGGACCATCTCCAACAGGTTTCTTTCCTGTGTTGTAATAACACAATTGCTGTATCAGTTGAACATCTTAAAGGGGAAAAATTATTTATTTCATAAGGGTTAAATGCAGTGAAATATTCCATTCACTGGTTTACATAACTACACAAGAGGAACACACTTTCATAGCCCAGGCTCTAAGAACTATAAAGAGTTCTTGCACAAAAAACACATACATCAGAAAAGCATTTAAACTAAAAAAATAAGAGATCATCTGCAAAAAGACAATATTAACCTAAGAAATGCCTGTAAAAAGTGAGCATTATCGCAAGCTGTTAGATTTGGAAGTTGTTATGATGAAACAAACTCTTAGCCTCACATGATTTGTTTTACAAGCTTTTATTCAATGAAAAATATTGATTATAGATGGGAAAAGCTATTACATGCAGGGCAAAGCTACAAGAGAACATGTGAAACAAAACTAGCTTTACCTTCACTAAGTATTCCCAGAGAAAGGATCTCCTCAGGACAGCCATGGTGCCAGTACTGCAATACCGTGGCTACTGCATGAGCAGGTAACATTGCTGCACAACGCGACACCCGGGAACTCAGGGTACCCTGTGCAGACAGGAATTCTGAATGGATCCACTCGCTGCCAACAAAAAAATGGAGAAAAAAGGGATGAAAAACTAAGATCACTGCAGGAAGGGTAGTTTCCTAGAGAAAAAAATAACTAACCTGAGAAAGGAACTAGTCAAAACTTACTCAAACTTCACTAATGAAAGCAAGGCATTTTTACAGACAGAAAAAAAAAAGGTCTAACAAAAAGTAGCTTAAAAGGTAACAAGTCATACTTTGCTATGGAAGTTAAGCAATTTACTCAAGTCATAACCTATATTACTATTGTAATTTATATTTTATATGTAATTTAATATTTGATATGTCATTTATATATTACTGTCTTATGTAAGAACCCAGCCATGAACCAATTGGCCTGTGTGAGGCTGAGTACAAGTCTAGAACATAGAAATGTCTGCTCTCAGTAAATGCTAACTGTAGACCAGAATGGAAGCTCCAGAAACCCAGGCCTGGGTGTAGGTCACATCTGCTGCCCTCTCACTGCACCCACTCTTTCTCTGCTACTGTTCTTTCCACAGGAAGCTATCTAGCTGCCAGGTGTCCTTTTCACATATATTAACAAATCATCTGTTTTGGGAAACTGACATTAGTGTGCTCAGGCCTATTCCATGTAATTCAGGTACCTATATCTATTTAATACTAATTCAAAGCTCCTTCATGCAAACTAGGCATCTAAGTCACCACCTTGAATTCCACACTTCTTATAAACTGCTCACGATATAAGAGAAACCCACTCAAAACGTAGGAAAAATACAGTCTTAAAAAGAGTTGGCAGGAGAGTCAGAACTATGCACAGTACTAGGAACTACCCAACTTCTTTTGCAGATGGAATATCTCAACTTGTGTTTTCCTTTATTTACAGTGCCAATCAGTAAAGACAAATCTTGAAAACAAAAACCTTTCCTGATGTTTTATTACATGATTCAGATAAACATGAATTAAAAGCAGTTGTTTAATTTTACTTGAAAGAAATAAATCTGTACTGTACCTATCATAAATCATATTCAACAAAGGACGTGGAAAATTAGGAGGGCCCCGAATAGCACAGTCATATCCATAAAGTTTTGCATGTGACAAATCAATGTAGTTAGACCCAGTAACATTGCCCCAAACAATCACATCCTTTACTCCTGTAACAAAGGAAAGTGAAGAGACAAATAATTTCAGAAAAATGGGCTTCAGAAATCCTTTCCAAAATGAATTGTTCAAATCTGTGCCTTGCCTTGCTAGCAGAAATTTTTGATCTGAAAACTGCAACTAAATTCTCCGTAACATATGAAACCTCATCACAAGCTGAAAAAGGAGCTATAATTTATATCATGTCACTGTAAACAATAGTCAAAATCTAGTAAATATTTAACTCTTAAAACAGTAACAAATAATATTGCAAACATACATCCTGTAAAAACATACCTATAAACAATAAAAACAATCATTAAAAAATTAAAACTACCTGCTTTGGTGCAAAAGAGTTTTCTCAAATAACCTGCTGATAGGCTATCCAGCCTATTAACTTGCTCTTCTATTTTATTAGGCTCCAAAATATCTAGAGTTGTCATCAATGACCAGTTCTAGCCAGGAAACTCTTACAGAATCCTGATGCCAAGCAGAATGTCAGAGCACACTTTTGCTATGTAGTGCAGAAATGTGCAAATATAACGAAGCTATAACAATTGACCTGAAAACGAAAGTTAATTATCCTCAAAATAATACTACAATACAGTTCTAGTTTACTCTCATTATCTGCACAGCAGTATGTTGTCATGCCTATTCACAGCTCCAAAATAACAATGCACTACAGAGTGCAAATGCAGTCTTGAAGTCCTAGTTCCCAATCTCCAAAACAAGTGTCTTCCTTAGCATATTTCCAGCATGAAATACACATCAGAGTGGTAGGGCTGCATCTTAGAGCAAGCAAAAGACACTCTGGCATTCTGAACAGCCAAGAAATTCAGTGGGTGCACTGCTGTGCATTTCTGCATGCACATCAACTGTGTTCCTGAATGAAATATGTACTCCCGAAGGTGAGCTGAATTCCCCAAACGCTACATAAACATTTACCTGCTGTGCTTGTATTCAGCTTCCTGGCCAGCATGGCTTTAGCTGCACTTTCCCAGGTTGTCGCAACAGCAATGATATTTTCAGGCCTAATGGATGGGCCATATGTCCTTAACATGGTCGCCTTAAGGTTTGCAAAGGTTTTTCCTGATGAAACAACTTTGACCTCACTCTTGGCATTCTTCTCAATCAAGGGAGCATACACTTGGCAGATCTCACTCACTTCTCTGATGTAGCTCTCAAGGGATTGGACTTCAAGGTTTAAGAGGACATCATCAAGAACAATGATAACATCAGCATCACTAAAAGCCTGATCTAATTCTGTGTGCTCTGAAATACTGCGGAGAAGAGGGAACGCCATGTCTTCAGCTTCCATTACAACACCACGAAGAATTTCCTTAAACTGGTCAGTGTCGAGCAAATGGATACTGATTTCTGTGGTCATCCCAAACACTTCTCCATTTGCCAACAGAGGGATCAGATGATAACAGATTGGAACTGATGCACTGGTAAGAGAGGATGCAGAAAAGTTACAGTTAACAATGAACTACTGCTTGTTTGGAAGTATTACATAAACACAAAGGTGCTTATTTTGTACTTGATTACATTTAAAGATATCATTAGCTTGGATCCTTTACTGCTCTCTTTGTCATTTTAACAGGTTAAGAATTAAAACAGTTGGGTCCTTCTTTCAGTTGAACGTTTCTCCATCCTGTGCATTTCAGTCAATATCATCACTCAAAAATTTATGTCTTCAGAGAACCACAATTTTTTATGGTGGTCTCTTAGGACTACTAGAAATACAGGGATTTCTAAAAGTAAAGCTGCAAGAGACTTTACCTACTCTAATATTTTCAACAACATTTAATGCAAGATAATTGCACTATAAAATTTCTAGCTTATTTTGTAAATACTTGCTTTTCCCTAAACTGATCTGAGGTCTAAATTATGCCTGTTCATACCCCTCATTTGAACTTGTGTAAAACATAACAAAACCATAAATTATTTCTAAATTATATACTAATTGCTCATCGTAAGGGGTGCAGAACACAAGACAAATCATCAAGTTACAGGGATTTGTGCTTAACTTCAAATGGTTACACCTGTTATATGTGACAGGAAAAAGTGCATTCTTCTGAACAGAGTAAAAGTTCACAGACACTCTTCACACTCACCCAGTGATCCAGATCTGCATAGGCTTGATAAGACTTTTAATCTCTTCATCCTCTTTTACAATTTCAAGATGTGCCTGCAGGTTCTCCTCAGCAATGTCTAACATTTCCTCACTCAGCATCATTGAGGTGATGCCATAATATCGCTAAGAACAAAAAGGATGATGAATGGCAGTCCAAACCCATCAAGTTAACCAGTAATTTTATTTTACATTTTAAGGAGGAAAAAGTAACAACAATGTTGCAAAACATGGGCTTATAGTATTAAAGGCAGCTGATTACCTGAGCATATTCCAGAAAATCATTAAGTCCTCCCAGAAGCTGACCCTTCCCTCCACGATCCAACAGTTCTCTCCAAATGATAGGACTGTGTCTGTGCTCCCATCCATTTGTTTCACAAATGTCATGAAGCCACTGCTGATGTAAACATCCCCACCAGAAGTTTTAATAAGTCACATTTGATAACATTTAAATAGTACAGCTACAAGGATTCTTACTATTTCCTCTCAAGATATAATTACAAGGTGCTTCATAATTTGTGTACCTGTGGGTACAAGATGAGGGAATAACACAAAGCAAGATATGGTGGTACAGTGGCATAGCTCAGCTCAAGGTCCTGATTTCACTTAGTTGTCTTAGTGGTACAGAAGACAGCAATGTTGTGAAGCAGCGAGTAATTTGAGGATTCTTACTCGGCCACAGAAGGTAAGTAAGATTAACTGCTTTTCACCTAACTGTTCAAGTTATTTGGTGGAGGTGTCAAGCAAAATATACAAGAGAATAAATACCATAGTACTGCCTATCTCATGGAGTAAGACTGCATCTTTTTTTCAGAGCCTTATAGGCAGCATGTCTATAGCACAAATACTCAGATAGGCCCATCCACACACTAAACAAATATATGATATTTAACTTCATACTTCCACTGTAATTCAAAGCCCTTGAATGCCACAAAGACTCTTGACAAGTAACAACTCTGAAGGTATATGTAATCACAGTGAGCAAAAGATTTATAGGCTGAGCAGCCATTAATACTTAAAAAAAGAAAAACTAACAAAAACAAACAAAAACAAACAAAAACAAACAAACAACCCCCCCAAAAACAAACAAACAAAAAAAAAAAAAAACCAAAAAAAAAAAAAACAAAAAAAAAAAAACAAAACAAAAAAAAAAAAAAAAAACCCCACACAAACCAGGAAAACAAGCAAGCAAAACCACCTTGAACTTTTTCTTGACATAGTACAGCTTTAGGCTGGTCCACACTTTGTGTCCATTTTCTGTGGTATAACTCAGATGTCAGTTGCTCAAAACATGGTAACGTTTCCTCTGACCGGCTCTCATAGCCAAAGCTGCTTCTGCAGCACCTCTATCCACATACCAAACAATTATTGGAAGAGAAGAAGAACTGTACTACAGGTAAGCACATTTCTTGGTTTGTAGAGCACTGGGGCACCTACCAGCGACTTGACTTACATCCCTTACCTCCCACTTGTCAGGGTGCTGAGTAATCTTGTGAACCCTGAAGTCGGGCAAGTTTGTCTGGAGATAATCAGCCAGGAGCTCAGCCTTGGCATAGTAAGGGCAGTTTGCCTTACCTGTGAACATAAGAACAGCAGCATAATTGGATGATTTTTTCATTCACTGATAAGAGCTTAAAAGACCAAATAACGTGAGCCGGCTAAGGAAGGGTAATTCTGCAGGTGAACCAGACTCCACGCCAGCGTCCAAGGGGCCGAGAAGGCCAGTTCTGGGGGGACAGCAGCAGAGAGGCTGACGCCTCCCCGACGGGATGAGGGGGAACGCTGACCCGGGACCGGCCAGGGCTGCGCGGCGTGCAGAGAGGGGCACGGCCGCAAGCACGGCCAGCTGCCTGCCCGGCTCCCGGTACAAGGCGCCAGCGCCGGAGCTGTCCCTGCCGGGTCCCGGCTCCCGGTACAGGGTGTTAGCGCCGGGGCTGCCTGTCCCGGGTCCCGGTACAAGGTGCCAGCGCTGGGGCTGTCCCTGCCGGGTCCCGGTACAAGGTGCCGCTGCCGCCGGCGCTGCCCCGCCCGGTCCCGGGTCCCCCCTCACCCGCCACCACGAACTTGGCCATGCGCGCGCCGCCCTCCAACGGTCGCTTTGCCGTTGCTCAGCAACGCGCCGCGCGCCGCGGCAGTTTGTCCCTCGGCAGGCGCCGTCCGTGTCGCGGGGGTTGCCGGGAGCTCGCGGCGCTGCGGGCCCGGTGTGACTGCGGCTCCGCGTGCGAGGTAATAGCGGCTGCCGGGAGCGCCGGCCCGGCCCTGCCCTGCTCTGCCCGGCCGGCGCCATCCCCGCCGTTCCTCCCGCGTGCTCCGAACCGCTGCGGAGCCGCCTAAAGACCTCTGTCCCCGTGTACTGTCCCGCCCTGCTGGGCAGCGCTCCCAGGGCCACCGGGAAGTGATCCCGGAACCAGCGGCTTCTCCGCGGTAGAGCGAGGCCCCGCGGGTGTGCTGTGAAGGTGGCTTTCCCTGGGATGGCAGGCAGGCTGGGACAGGCTGGCGGGCGGGATCCCGTTCCCCGCTGTTGAAGGTCTGCAGGGACCCTCCAGAGCCCTGTCGGGAGACCCGTATGCCTGGGGAAACGTCCTTTAGGAAAAGACTGCTTCCCGGTAGAGCTCTCAGAGCAGCGAGGAGGAAGCAAGCGTTGATGTCCAGGCTCTCCTTCTACTGAGATATTTGACTGAAATATAGGAGACCGAATAAGAGCCTCTCTGCAAATCATTTTTTGGGGATCTTTTACCAGATCTTCTCCCTTCCTGTAAAAGTGCACAGATTTGACAGTTGAAACTGTGGGAATTTAAAGTCTGGTAACTAATCCATAATTTTCAATTGTTTTTACAGATGAGTGATCTTGTGCAGTTTCCCAGAACTGTTTCCACTGGTAGAATGTCATCGGATCCCTTACTTTGAGTTGGCATTTCAAATCCATTAATGAGATAGTAGCAGAAATGAATAATAAAATAAGTTATTTGTTAAATACTGTTAGATGTATACATAGGTACAGTTCTGTGCTCACTCCCAAATCTTCAGCCACAACAAGAAAACACATTTTATGGATTGGCAGATACAGGGATCCCTTAGGAAATGTAAACTTCGGGAAATTACTTTTAAATATTTTGCCTTCTCTGCATGGATCATCTCTTCGATCTCTATCTCAAAAGACAGATGTTTATAGCACAGGTGCAGAGGCTTTGGTGAGTGAGAAGGCTTCCCAGAGCTCCTTGGAAGTTGAAAAGTTGGATGATTCGGGGAGCCTCAAGCCGAAGCACGTAGGGGATCGTAGTGACCCGTTCTTTACCAGTCTCCAGAAGTGCACCTGTCCTTGCGATGCGCTGGACTTGGCTTCGGAGGCGGCTGTTTCCATTAAGCACTACACAAACTCTTTAACCATGGCCTGGAGGCTCTTCAAAAACCTGTCGGAGGAGCAGCAGCGCTACGAGAAGCAGCTGATCTTCGAGCACCCGGCGTTCGTGAGGCTGTGCCAGCAGCTGCTGCGCGACGCGCGCAGGATGACGCGCGGGGACCTGGTGTTCAGCCTGCACGCCCTGGTCAACCTCGGCGTGCCGCAGAACACGCTCCTCGTCCAGACCTTGGTGAGAGTGTGCCAGGTAAGTATGAACATCCTTCTCAGTTTGGACTGAATTACCAGTGGGTAATGCTGGGAAGCTGTGTGGCATCAGAGAGAGTTGGATTACATCCCTGTTTTAGTCTGGTCATGGAAACAGTTCCCATAGTTCATCTGTGTGTGCTAGTTTCTGTAACTTTTGAAACCACTGCCTGATTTCAGATTCAACAGAGAGGATGAGTCTCAAATATCATTACCCCTTTCAAATCAACTAAGTTTGACTGGTGTGAGACCTTGTTAGCTCTGCAGAATGAAAGCTTGTAAATTTTTTTGATGGGGAAAAGAAAATGGCAGGTACAGATTAAGAGTGGTCAGTTTTTCTTTTCTGAAACTTTTACTGGTTTGAAGTAATCTGACTTTTTCATAACATTTAACAGGAGAAGCTCAATCAACTTGATAACCGATGTATCTCAGTTTTGGCAACTACTTTAGCAGGGATGGAAAAAGACAAGAATGTGAGCGCTCTTCAAGCTGGATTACAGTGAGAAAAATATATCTTTCATGTGCTTTTCTTATTTGAATGTTGTTTGAATTCATGTCTGTTAGAAATCATCAAGGGTATGTCTGCACATAAAATACATTCTGTGGTTTTAGGAATCAAATGATCACATGAGATAAGAGCTGTGTTAGTGAATTTTGGCACTGTCTTTGCAGTTTCAAGGAGGAGGGCTTCCAGTGGTAAAGGGTGCTAGACTCGTCTGCAGGAGACTGTGTTCTGACTGCAGCTCCACCAGTGTCGCTTTTTGTGATATTGATCAAGTCCCTTCACATATCTATCCCTTTTTCTTCTGTATGCAGACAGGAAGTAATGAGATTATATTACTTAGGAACTTGTCTGATTTTTCATGAGGAAAAACATTCATTAACAGCCTGGAAGTATTTTCTTACAGTTCAGTAAGTGGAAATTCAGATGAAGACTAGTTGTGTCCTGCAAGTCCCTGTGTAGTGATTTATCAGAATAACTTCTTTGGCTTTTTTTCTGGGCCCATGCAATTTATGTGTGTAAGCAATCTCTCACTCCCACGAGATTGATTTTACTGAAGCTATCGCAGAACTTGCCATGGATTAGTAGTTTTGACCCTGTACCATGTTCTTCTTTGAGAAAGTGGATGTGAAACCCAAAAAACAGGTTCTCCTGGAAGCGCATGTACACAGTTCTTGAAAGCTGGTGGAAAGCAGGAGTTCTGTCTACAGTTTTCTGTCCTGGTGTCTGGCGCTCTGGCCCATTTGTAGGGTTGAATTTCAGACCAGTGCACTGCCTTAGAAAGTGATACTTAATATTTTTGTATGTATATTTACCTATTTGAGGGTGGTTCAGACATAACAATTACAATGCCACCCACTGAGTCAGAAAAGGATGTGCTAGAAGTGCACCTTCATCTTGTGTGCGTGATCTCTGTGTTATCTCCTTCTGTTCAGCCCGCAGCACTCTTTGTTTGGTTTTATTCCTCTCTCACATCCAGTTGTTGTCTGTATCTGTTCATGAGTTTCCTGTCTGTTTCAGAACTTGCCTGCACATCAATAATTTAAAGATAAAAATGTGAAATTTTCTTTTTCTGCAGAAGGATGTTAATTCCTTGAGGCTTAAGAGCACTCATATTTGTACTGTCACATGTGCAGTCTGGTCAGGTGCCCCTGCTATTAAGTACCAGTATCAGTGACAACATTCATCAGGATTAAGAAAGCATTTATAGTTGTTTCCATGTGTAAAATATCTGTGCTGCAGCTATGTAATGCAGAGTTGTGTCAGCATTTCAAAAATGGAAGATGGGAGAGGAGCAGGGAATTACAGCTTTAAGTTGGGGGGTACATCAGTGAAGAAGAATGAGGGTACTTACCCATTTCTGCTGAAATGAAGAGAGCTCTTGTGTGTGTTTCTCCATCAGGTTACTAGTGGAGCAGCGCATTTCAAGTATCAGAGACATCTTTATTCTGCAAAATCTGATGAAATGCCTGGGAAAAGATGCTCCAGTTTTTCTGAAAAAGAAATTAGAGGTAAAGTTAGCTGGAAGCTCTCATTTTTACTCCCACAAAGCCTGTGCTCCTGCATAATTTATAAATAGTGTATGGTTCTTTGCAGACACTGAAAGAGAAAATTTAATAGAAAGGTAATTGTATTAGCTGTATGCATCAGAGTCCAGCTATATCTGTAGGAAGAACTTATGTTTAGAGGCTGGTAACAAAAGGAATTGAGGCAGTAAAACCGCAATACCCTCACCTCTTTGGGTCAGCCACATGGTGTTTCATAGAAGTGCTTACAGGCTGTTTCCTGATTGCCTTGCCCAGCCTGTGCCTGAAGATGAGGTGACAGAAAACTGTGGTGGGGCTGTGTCCAGTAACTGTGCAGGGTGGGAGGACTGGTGGGAGTGAGATGCCAGAGCTCCCCAAGCTCATGGTCGTGTTTTCCTGTGTATGTGATAGGTCCCCTGGGAAGTACAATGGCTGGGAGCAGGCTGCAGGTTTTATGGCAGGGTGTACTGGGTTTTGTCCCCTGATTTAAAAACCCTTTAGGAAAACTTTTCAAACAGGGCCTGCTAGTTTTTTCATCACATAACGAAGGGCTCTGACATTAGAGGTTTTAATAGCATTCATGAAACATCATAAAACTGAGAGGAAAATAACATTTGCACTTGTTAACTAAAGGGAGCACTTAATTTTCTGAGCCCATAGGCTGCTATTTTTTTACAGGGCAATTTTTTATCATAGATGCATTTTGTATTTAGCCTCTGATATGTATACTGTAAAAATACTGTATTTTAACAGCCAGTATAGTTTGTAGTTTCATTTTTACTGACATTTATATCTAATGATGACTTTGATAAATGAAATCTCCTTTCTGGCTTCAGAGCTGACCTTCTCTGCCTCAGTCCACATTTGTTGCTGGGTGTTTGTATAAAATATAGGTCACTCACATACTGTTGAATCACTTTGGAGGCTTACAGCTTTCATGCATGTCAAAACCATAATTGGACTACTATGAACTTTTAAGTTAACTATATTTAATTTCTGCTACTTTCTTAAGAATTGGTAGAAGATGTGTATTCACAGTATTTGGAATTGACATTTACTGAGACTTTTTTAAAAAAACCATATAAAGGCAAATTGCTGGAATCTTGTATAGTGACACATTTCTGGAGCACTTGACCTGCTATAACTGTTTATTAAGAAATTTACAGTAGTTATTATATGCTTTTACTGTTTTTTGCTTCTTTTTCTTTCCTATAAATCTGAACTAAGGACTTTGAGAAAGTTTTGGTGATAATGTCTTCACCAGAAAGCAGTGATAATATACCTGAAGAATGAAGGATTTAATAAACTCTGGTTCACTTTAGATGGCAGTTGTGAGAGAAATAGATGGTTTGACTTTTCCGAATGCGCTGCGTATGTTTTTGGCTCTTGCTGCAATGAATTATTGTTCCCTTCCAATCCTGAATCCCTGCAGTAGAAAGATCCAGGGTAAGAAAAAAATATGTTAATTAAATTTCCCTTTCTTATACCAAATTCTTCCTAATTATTGTCTCATCTCCCTTCTCTGACTTCCTTTAAAATTCAGGAAACATATTTGTTTTACAGGATATTATAGTTATGTGGAGCCATTTGACAAGAAGCAGGACAAAAAATTACTGATCAATAATAAAAGCAAATAGCTCTTGTCATCTCTGCCCTTCTTAACTTTTATCTGAATTACATATTTTTCTTTACATTTTTTCTGTACACAGGATTTAAGAAAAAGAATTTAATTTTAGCAAGGAAAAGAGATTTCAAATAAAATTTTATAACAAATCTGAATTGAAAATTGACAATTCACAGGATGGATTGGTGACTTAGTGTGATTAGTTGGTAAACTAAAGGGAAAATTGCATTTCCCTGATTACTGGATTTAATTATGGAGTACTGCTTAATAAATAATTAACCTTATGCTGTAGCCCATAAAAATATTAAATGGAAGCTAAACTTTCACCTCTCTCTATACCTTTCCAATACATTGCTTAAGTCTGTGTTGTCAGTATGTGTTGATTCATGCTTAAAATACATAAGAATTTGTGTCTCAAAAAGCATTAAGGTAGCAAAATAGCATTCTTGATAGAAATTACCCAGAAGCATTAAGGCTGCTTGTACAGTCTCTATTTGCCCTGTTTGTTCAGATATATTAGGACACAATGTCTAATTGCACATCCTGGCGTCTCCTATAGGACTTTCACCACACCCAGCACACAGGCCTGGTGGCATATCCAGAGGGAGCAGTGACTTTCTTCAGCATTTCTTTAGTGTATGCTGAAAATCAAAAATCCCAGAACAGAAGATATCCTGGGAACACAATCTTCTTACTTACTTCGTTAATTTGTCCCCTTTTGCTGATTATTGTAGCTTGATTCTGGCTCAGTTTGGTTTCTTCTAGTTTCTTAATGAGTTTTATCTCAGTTGAGCTTTGCCTAGCTAGTCGCAGTCTTCTACAGTTTCTTACCATATTTTTCCCTCCTCCATCCCTTAACCAAACTGTTACTACAATGTCTGACAGCTCCCATTGCTTTTTATCATTTGCCCCTCTATGATCTTTTGTTACAGAAAATGTCCATGATGTTCCATTTCGGCAGTTAATTCACATTCTGGAAGCTTGTCACACTCTCCAGTACCGTAATGTAAAACTGTTCTCAGCATTAGCAGACTATGTTAATTCTACTGCCTACCTTTGGGACAAAAGACAGGTAATTTTTGAGACCAAATAATTTATAGTGGTACTAAGAGAGTATTTGATGCTTTCATATTACCTTTCTTCATGATCTTTAGTAAACACATGTTTATAAATACCAGTCTGGTGAAACGGATAGTTACATTTTTAAAATGCTGTTCTATTTATTGATAAGTAAAGAAAAAAAGTTTTGAAAAATTTGCTTTCGTTAAAAATGTATTCTATGAAATCAACAGGTAGGATCAACTTCACTGGTTTTCTTGACTTTTAAAACTATATTTTCTTTTAGATTATCCTTTTTCTCTCTGCCTGCGAGATACATGCCTTTCAGCCTACTGAGTTGCTGGATATTTTTGCTGAGAAGGTGATAGAAGACCCTGATTTCCTTAACTTGAAAAACCTTTTGATTGTTCTTCGAGTGTATTCACGACTCAACCATGTTCCTCGAGTCCAAAAGCATCTGTAAGTTTTCATTTTGAGTGCCTGATAATGTTACATAGTCATTACAGAGTAATGTATGGCAATAGTATTTAATTTTATTTGTCAAAGAGCTCAGAATCCTACTTCATTCACCTCTAAGGTAAATTGCTGTGTCTTTTCATAATTTTTTCTAAATACAATTTTTTTCTCTAACTGAAAGACTAACTAGGTTCTAGACTGACCAAGCTACTACTCTTGATAGGTAGCTGTATCCTCAATGTAAGAATCAAACACTAATGTTAGATAACACAAAATACAATTACACAAGATAATAAAGATTTCTGAGTTGTAGTTTTGTTTGAAATACATATTTTATGTAGTGTAATTATTTGTGTACTTGGATACTTTTCTTCTCCTTTTGGAAAAGGTTTTTTGAGACTCTTCATAGCTGCTTGAATAAGTGCCTACCTCAGATTTCCAACATAGAACTGCTGAAGGCAGTGTATTCACTTGGCATCTTAGGATATCTTCCCCACCATGCACTTGATGAGCTGCTGCAAAAGGACAGCAACGATGAACTTACACTGTCAGGTCAGACCTTACTTTGTCATGTACTTGTTTTAAACAGGATGTCTGCCTGTGTATGTAATTTGTTGTAATTATGTTAAAATATTAGAAATTATAGAACACAAGCATGATTAATATTAAATTTGAAGTCCTCAGGACAAAGCTAATATAGTGATGGTGATCTGAGTGATCTGGGTCTGCACTAGGGAATCAGGCTTATTGTCTTGGGCCCCATGGTGGCAACAGTTTAACAAGAGGTGTGCACTTAAATATAGGAAGTCTTACTTAACTTTGCAAACTAACTTTAGTACCAGGAGTCATGAATAGAAGTGTGATTTGGAATGTTCTGAGTTACAGTGAGGTCCTTGGAATGGTTTGTAGAAGAATGTGGTTCCCATGTTACCATTTTGTACAGCTAGTAGAGTATTTAAGTGGAATTTGCTATGCTAGAACAGACTATAAATGATAATAAAATGAAAAATTCTGTGGGATAATATATTGTATGCAATACTTTTTGTATCCTTTTTCAGATGATCTTAAAGAACAAAACACAGTGATGCTTCACTCTGTGAAAACATGTATGGAACTTGACAGCCCTTCTTTCACAAAGCCTGCATTTGTGCTCACTGAGAATTTGTCCTCATTAGTACCTCTTAATCTCAGAAAGGCTCAGGAGGCACTGATAGAACTTCTGGGAGATGAGAACATGTTTCGGCAAAATGTTCGGCTGCCGTACAGATACCACATTGGTATGAAGCGATATTACTGTCATAGTGTTTTAAATATGCATTTATAATCCCCAAAATAATAAGATGGTAATAAATTTACATAGGGTGCAAGTGATTAAAAGTTTAACACTTTGAAGATACAGTCTTTTAACAAATTAATTCATTGATTGGTGAATCTACTTTTAATGATGCTTCTGTTAAAGTTTTTAAATCTATTTACAAAAACTTTTATGATTTCTCTTGTTTACAAAACTGCTTTGGACTTTTTTTCAGGTATCAGCAAGGAGATGTTAATTGTACATAAATCCTATGCGGCCAACTTTGAGAGAATTGACATATTAGTACCAAATCATGTTAAAAACAAAGCCAAACAGCAGCTGCCTTTTTTTTCCTCTTTCCTTCTCTTTTGTTCTCTTGTTTCTTCCCTGAAGTTCTGGCTAAGATTTAGGCTCTACTTTCCTTTATGAAATGGGATATGATTTCTTTTGGTTTCTCTTACGTTTTGATACTGTCTTTTTTGTTGGTTCTTTTTTGTTTGTTTGTTTTGTGGGTTTTTTTGTGGGGTTTTTTTGTGGTTTTTTTCTGGGGTTTTTTGTGTTTTTTGTGGGTTTTTTGGTGGTTTTTTTTTTTTTTGTCTGTTTGTTTTTTGGTTTTTTTGTTGGTTTTTTGGAGTTTCGGTTTTTATTGCCAGCCACCCAGCTTACCGGTTTTTCAGTAGTAGTAGTAATTTTATTCCTAAATATTTCTAATGAAGAATTGGATTGCGGGAAAATCTCAGTAGGCATGAGAGACTGCGATACTGCAATCAAGAGTAGTTTCTTTAAATGATGATTTCACTCCATAAACTTAAATCTGCAGTTTCCATAAATAATTTTTTTTTTCTTGAGATGGGCAAGCTATAACTTTATATTCATTGAAGGGAGGGAAAAGCTATCAGTAATAATTCAATTATTAGAGAACAGCAATTAGAAACAGACCAGTGATGGTGTCGATTGACTTTGGAACAATTGATGGGTTCAAATGACAACATTAATTTTCACCTCTTGCGGAGTTAAATGTTTTGTTGTTTTGTTTTCAGATTTTGAAATCAGAATTGATTCAGACAGGAAGAAAGTGCTCCCCATAGCTGCAACAGATGATCATCCTGATTCACATGTTCAGAGGTGTCTTTTTCTGACTGCATATGTTTTTCTGGCATGCTAGTTTTATTTGCATGTATCCCATTCAGTTACTTCTTTGATTCACTTATTTGAAGAAGTAAAGTAGATAACTCAGTTGTTATTTGTGCTCACTGGAATATCCAGAAGTTGCCATGACAGTGCAAAGCAACAATTCATCCAGCTTGATACCTTTTTCTAACAAAGGCTAACGCTTAACATTCCAGAGAAGTAGGCAGCAAACATCACAGCGATCTGATACTCTTGTAATGAAGGCAGATAGCAATTTTTATAAAAGTATTTGTCCAATTAAACATTCAGTTATTCTCTCGTCTCAGAAATTTGCATCTCAGTGATATGTTATGGCAGTTAATTCTGCTACTGAAATATAATTTGAATAAAAAGGATCATCATATCCACATTTTAGGTGATTAATTTAATCTTGTGTAGAAGACTGACCTCTCAGTTACTGAAGCAGGACATATATCATTTAAGTAATGCTTAAGCAGAATTGGGTAATACTTAACATTTATGTGCTGGATCACTGCACAGCAATGTATTTTGTACAGTTTGCTTTTTGATATAAGGAGAGCTAGTGAATTGTGTAACAGAAATCAGTGTTCCAAGACATTCAGCTTTCCTCACCCTTCCAAATAGGTTATTATGGGAGGAAGTGACTGATTCTGAATATCATTAGCAAAGGATCAAAGTAAGTGCAGAATCTGTCAAATTAATGGAGAACGTTGAACAATCTATTTCCTTGTCATTGTGGGAGAAGTGGAGATCTAAGTGCCTAATTCTGCTGTAGGTATTTGGGTAGATGCTGGTACTTGTGTGAGGCTCATGGAAGAAAAGAGTTGAAATTACTTAAACCTGAAGAAGGAAGAATGACACATGTATTCTGCAGTGCTAAAGAACATCATAGAATCATTGTCTTATAAAGTATTATTCTGCATTTCTGCAGTAAAGTCTTCTCTACTTTCCTTGGTTGCAGGTTGGCTTTTCTGTTTGCTCCTGTGTCTGCCTTCTGTCTGGGTACCACACACCCCCAGGGGAAGCTGGCAATGAAGAAGCGGCATCTAAATAAACTGGGCTATCATGTGATTCTGGTGAGAAGAGCCCTGTTACTGTCTGCTTCAATCCTGTTAGCAGCACAGTGATGAGTGTGTTTGGTAGATCAGGCCTTGCTCTACAAAGCATGAAGGTTCACCAGGAATGGTGGGCTTTGTTCAAAGTAATTGTGTATCATTTCTAGTTAGAGGGTAGTGGTGCTGTCACTAGGGAGAAAAGAGAGAGGAACTCTAAAAGACAAGCTACTACTTACCATTATCAGTAAATAAATAGTTGAGGGGAAAAAAATCAAGCCAATAATGGCTTTGTCCCTGAGAAACTGTGCCTTTGGCTTATTTCCCTGATTTTTATAGACTCAGTGATTCAAGTGAACTTGTTTTCAGTGAACAACTTCCTGTGGCCTTCTCATTGCTGAGTACTTGGTTTGTAGGACAAGGTAGTTTGGACTATAGAAATAATGTACCCTGTCCTTTTACTTTCTTACAGATCCAGAGCAAGCAGTTCCAGGAAATGAAAAATGAAGATGCAGTTGAGTTTTTGAGAAGAAAAATTTATTCAGAAGATGCTTTCTCTTTTCCTGAAACAACTGTGTAGGATAATAATTAAAATAAACTAAGTGTTTTGGGTCTCCTGGTTTCTCTTTTTCTCGTGTAATTACTGTAAGGATTTTAACAGAAGAGATAAATAGTTATATACACAACTGCCTGCTCCACCATATTACTGAGTAAGAAAAGTTTGTGAAATGAACACTGGCTGCTGATAGTGGGAGCTTTCTTTTGTGAAGTGGGAGCAGATTTTCTTTAGTGGAAGGAAATAATTGATCCAAAAAGCACTGGGACACATATTGCTATTACAATGTCTTAATTTAATCTCTACTTTGCTTCCCCTCCTGCATGCCCTTGGTCAAATTTCTCTCTTCTCTTGAGCTGGGCCAGGGAAAAGATACAACTGTTTCAAGTGCTGTTGGAACCTGGCCTACAACTAGGCACTAGAAGGATTTCCTCTCAACTATATAGTTCTTTATGCAGAACTATATGTGGTAAATCAGTAAATAACTATGCCTAAGTGCTATATTAAAAGATCCAGCCATGTGGAAACTTCCTGAAAAAATCAATCTCACTCAGCTTTCAGAAGTTTAGGCCAGTAATGGTCCTGTTTGCTGTGTGCTTTTTTTTTTGAACCCTTTGCTTCACTGCTACTCTAATAGATTTTGATGCTTCTCACTGCAAGAACACAGATCTGCTGTGTCTGTATAAGCTCCACGGCTTATAAAAGCTATTAGTAGCTCCAAAGCTATTCAAAGAGGTGTTGCAATACTCAGATTTGTTCATTACACCCTGTGATGCATCTCCACTGACCTGTTAGGAGTGGTGCAATTGATTATGTTGTCAGAGCTCTAGAACTGCAAAGCAGCTTTGGGCCTTTTGGAAGGAGCAGAGAACCCATACATCTTTTCTCTTCTTGGTAATATGTAACTGACCAAACACATCTTGTTGTTCTGGAGTTGCTGAGGTTGCTAACAGCTTTTTGTTTCTGAGTTGTAATCAGATCTTCACTCATAATTTTGCTGTAGCACAGTCACAGGCCCATGGGCATGAGGGAAAGCAGGGAAACAGGAATACTTTCTACAGTGACTGTGTGCTACCTAACCGTGGTGCCCTTGCTTCACTTGCTAAGCTACAGGCACTCTGTTCTTTGTCTTTCTGAAGTATCGTGGACACATGGTTAAGGTACTACACTGATGATATAAAAAAGGTATTTCAATAATGAGATAATGTGAAAAGAAACAATATGCTTAGGAAAATTCACTGCCCAAATTTTTGTGGAACATGTAAATAGAATATAGTGCATATTTATGAAGGAATAGTGCAACCAAAGCAGTGTGATCACCTCTGGCATAAAAAGCAGAGAGCTGTTCAGCATTTCAGTTTCTGAAATGCAGCACATGCAGAAAAACAGATTTGAGGCAATTGTAAAACTTAACAGCCAGTTAATGCTTTCTTATGCTCTCTTTTTGGATCTTCTGCTTTAAGGAGGTACTGTCTGTGAGGCAGGCTGGCCAGTGCTATTTGCTATTCTGGGCTGGACTCATGGTCCCAGCCTGTGCTGGAGGATGTCTGAAATATCCTGTGCTGGAGGGACAGATGGCACATAGAGCTGGGTTTGAGAAAGTACTTGGTGCTGTTCAAGCTGGAAACCTGCAAACCAAAGCTGCCCTGCCAGCTGTGGCTCTTGCTTGGGCTGGGGACCTCCTTCCTCCAGCTGCTCTGAGCTTTTCAGTCAGGTCCTCAGTCACAGGTATGTAAAGTCAAGGGACAACACAGGTAGGGGTGCCAGCAGCCTGGATAGAACTAACCACCAGTGGGCACAAAATGGCACAGGATTTAAATTAGCTTATCACTATATATTCTTTCTTAAACACCCTGTCAGTAGGTAGAAACTTACACAAGCAGTGTAAGTGTAGTAGTCTGCCATAAGGATCACCTTGCTTACTAAAGTTTCTTGCTCTATGCTCTCTCAATAATTTAGGTCATCTACAGTGATTCAGAGTTCCAAGCAGTTTGTAGCTGCTGCCAGAAACTTCAGACCTGTGGATTTTTCAGGTGTCCAATTCATGTAATAAGGAAGATCTACTCCCCTGTCCTGTGCATTACAATCTATATTTAGAATACTATTCTCCTTTCCTGAATCAGTATTAAAATTTGTGAGAGACTCACAATGAAGATCAACAATAATTATTTTGTGTCTGTAATTATGGGTTTTGTCACTGCATGGAATGCTTGGTGTGAGAGGTGCAAAAGCCAAGCAGGTACAAAATGGATGATTTTAACTGACCTGCCAGTGAGGCTAACTGGAGATGTGAGCTGCATCTTTTCCTATAATTTTCACAGTCTTCCTGCAGATTCAGGAACATGTGTTTCTAACCTTTATTCACACTTGAACACATTGTAAGTGGAGTGGCTGGAAATTGTATCTTAATGAGGAGTGAGAAACAAGAAAGCTGTATATGACTTTATTTCATACAGCCCATGGATGATGTATCTTATGAATGGATGGAACCCAAACATTTGTTGTGATGTTTGGCTGACTGAAGGTATTTCAAGGGTGTATTGAATATGTAGCAAGCCAAGGTTCTCAACTCCATGGGAAATGAAAATAGGTAATTCATTAAGTAAATTAAATTGCTGAAACAGGGAGAATTTTCAATGAATTGAAGGCTTATTAAAGAAAGTATAGGGCTTAGAGTAATTATATATCTATGACTTAAAGACAGGGACTCAGCTGCACTAAGCAACCATCACAGAAAGGCACCATATATTATTCCTGGGCCACAAAAAAAGAAAAGTAGAAGCATATCTTTCCTTCATTCTGAGCTATGAAATACTGGACTTCAGTATTTGTCCTGCCATTCTCAAAGGAACAGGTACTGCCTTTTATGATTCCTGTTTTTTACATGCTGTTTGCTGTTAGTCATTAATTCATTCATAAATCTTATCACAAAACAGTAAAATGCCATGGTAAAGCTGGATTATCTCATTATTTTTTCCTTGAGAAAAAAGCAAATACTGTTCATCCTGAGAAATCTCCACATCATCAGAAAGCTATACTTACATACAAAAGGGTGACAAGGTTAGATCATTATCATATATCGTACAATCAAAAAGAAAACATTGAGGGAAGCATTTACAAATGTAAGTTATATAGCAAATTTCACAGGCCTGAGGAACCATGTTAAGCATTGCAGGATGTGTGAACAGATCTAAAATGAAAGCAAGGAACAGTCAGAAGATGTGGGTTGCAAAGGTCTGGAAGGTTCTTCCATCAACAAAATATAAACTGAGCAAAATTAAACAAATTTTGTAAAGTAATGCAAGATGAGAACAGTGAGTCTTTGGAAAAATAAATTTTCTCCACAAACAGCTGGATTTGCAGACCCTGATGATCTGTTCTCTTCAGCTTGTATTTCCTCATGTTTAAAACCACTTTCTAACCCTAACTCCAGCCTTCTCAGGGTATGAAATATTCTGGCCAATTAGTTCACAAGAAATATACAGGAACTCTCTTTAAAAGTTCCACTTTGGTCTCAAAATGATAAAGATATTCATAAGTGACTGGGAAAGAGGGTCTAAAAGTTCATTGCAAGAGTGTTATTTTTGTTAAGAAATCACAATCTAAAACTGGATCTTGATTTAAAGACTGTTTTTCAGTATTGAAACAGTTTCTGCATGGACAAGAGGTTGAGTAATGCTTTGTATGCAGAGACCTAGAGATGTGGCTCTGGTTAATTGGTAAAGTGAAGAAAACACTAAGACTTCCCTCTAACTGGCTTCCTCCTCCCACCCCTCTGGTCATTGCAGTAAGTATTGTTGTAGATTGCCATTTGTTATTATTGAGCTATTCTTTTTGCACACAAATATCAGTGCGTGTAAACTTGCATGAACGAGGGTCCAGTTTCAGTATCTCTTTACTGACACTAGAATATTTGAATTAAAATAGAACTGCAGGTGTTTTGCAGAGCTCAAAAAAGATGAAACATTCACTCCTAGGTGAAATGTGCTGAAATTAGGTATTTCAGAACAATATCAGAGGCAAAGTTATCTGATGGTTGTGACATGCATTATTTTAAAGGGACTATGGTACTTAAGCATAGGTTTTATTTAACATGTAAATCTTGTGGTATCGGGGTTTTTTGCTATAGTAACCACAGTAGTTTTAGTAGTTCTTCATCTCTTTTAACTGATGCAAATATAATGGAATTCTCAACTATGTTTAAAATCAGTACTTCTAGTTGTAGCAGATTTTCCCCCTTTTTTCAGTATTTCTGGGCAAAAACAGTATAAAGTGAAAATATATTAAAATAGCCACCCAGAAATAATAAGAAGGAGAATTTGCATTTGTATGCAGCAAAAGTCCTTGTGTCCACAGATAACTAGTGAGCTTTTGGTTTCATCCTGTTTCTTCTCTCCAAAATGCTCCTATGAGAACTCCAGTAATATCGTTGCCATGGCACCTATTAAAGCCTGGGTAAACTCTTGCTTTATGAAGCAAGATGAAGTTTTTTTTATAAACAGGAGAATTTATTTTCACTTTTCACTGCTATAGGTAAGGGATTCTATTCATGCCTACACATGGGCATTTTTTACTGAACATTCCTGATTCTTGAGTAGGCGCCGTAGTTTATTCATATGAGTTCAATCCACAAAGGGCACTTCCGAAATCTTCTGTATTTCCCCATTTGACTTTCATGGTCATGGTACAGATTCTGCTGCACATAAGATGTCACCTGTACTCAATCATGGTTTAGAAAGGTGGGGAAGTATGTGGGAACTGTGGGGAGAGGGGGATTAAAGTTGGGACATTGCAGCAAATATATACCAGCTGAAGGTTTATAAACTTCAAAGCAAAAAACTTCAAGTGTTAAGTGAGCACAGTTTTCTCATTCCTCAGAAGGGAGCAGCTGGTGAATTGGCCTCTGACTATACAGAGTCTGGTGTAAATAGTAACAATTATCACTGAAATCTTGATTTGTGCTGACACAAATGAGATATGATTCAGGAAATATACAATGACCTGTTGTGGAGGAGCCCACATTTGAAATGTCATTCACATAATAAAAGACTATTTAATCTTTAAAAATGTATATATGTTGAAGACCAATACTGGCTGATCATTTACCTTTGGTGATTGCTCAGCAGTTAGGTACCAGCTTTATCAGAACAGCAGTTCCTTGACACACCGAACTCTCCAGAAAAGACAAAAGAAACCTACACACTGCATTGTATGGGCAGAAAGAGGGGAAATATGATGCATTTGTGTTTCTTGGTTTAGAATATGCCTCATTTTTCCAATTAATGATTTGTCCCAGGGACATGCTAACTTCTAAACGAATCTTCAGTCTGGGTCACATCTGTATAAGTGTAAGGAACATGATAGAGATCTGAAAAGTAAAGCAGACAAAAAAAATGTGTGTTTGGAGATTTGCTCCATATCATTCTGTGCTCAAGGAGCAGTAAAAATGGTGAATGCCTCACTGATGTCAGCAAGAACTTTATTCTCTAAAGGCAGTAATCCCCCCAAAATGTAGTATTGAGGAGGATGAAGGTGGGTTTGATTTCTGCTGATGCAGAATAAAAAAAGAACTTTCCAAAATTTCTGCTGTAGGTTTGATATTCATTTGCTGAACCTCATAACTCAGTATTTGAAGAGGGGAAAAGAGAACAATGAAGGTCTCAAAACCACTCTTTCTGAAGAGAGATAAAATGATCCAGCACTAAGGTAGTAGTCAGTGACAAGGGGAATCTGACTTCAGCTCCCTGCTCGCCGCTGCTGATCTGTCTCCTCACAGGAAAGGCACTGAGAAGTTCTTGGGGCACACCCAGATTCCTGCTGTTCTGCACCTATCTCGTTAGTGCATGACTCCAAGGAATGTCTTGT
Organism: Oenanthe melanoleuca; assembly: GCF_029582105.1. Taxonomy (NCBI): domain Eukaryota; kingdom Metazoa; phylum Chordata; class Aves; order Passeriformes; family Muscicapidae; genus Oenanthe; species Oenanthe melanoleuca. The sequence goes on along the minus strand of NC_079341.1, from coordinate 12,100,389 downwards.
TTGGCAGCAGAGGCACAGTTCCAGCACAGCCAGGTGGCTGCGTTGTATATTCTGTATATTGGTTCTGTATATTGGGGATGCCCCCACGTTGAATTGCTTGGATTTATAAGCTCTCCCAGGCAGAGTTGGCTGACGTTTGAGATCCACTCCTTGTACAAAGAGTAGGAGTAGTTCAGACTTGAGAGTGGAGAAAGTCTTGGCTGCCTTTGCTGAAGAACCTCAAAGCTTGTGACCAGTGCAAGCAAGCCATATCAACAGCCCTACTGCAAACCTACCCAGCCATGTTACACAATAAGCACTGCAAAGCTACTCTACACAGTCCCTTACTCAGATACTATTAACAGCAATTATTTTTAACAAAATCACATACAAAAATACAAGCTGTTTCTACTGAATGCCACACCTATACATACACACACACTTCAAACCTGGCTTACAAATTCTTTAAGGCTCATTTGCAAAAATACACCAAAATTCTACTGATTGTAAGTTATGCAAAATGGACTTGTTTGCCTCAGGCAAGATCCACTTTGAGATCTTCTGTCAGGTACTATTCACCTCATTAATGATCTCTGAGATTCTTCAAGGACATCATAAGCATTTTTAGAGTTTCTCATGGTGGTTGAGGGGGCTGGAGCATTACTCCCTTGCATGACCACACATACATAACTGCATGCACACAAACAATACATTTACACTCAGTGGTGCTGTCATTGTACAGAAAGCTGTGTGTCTGTCATTGTTGATAGACTGAAGGACATAGGTTAATATGAACATGTTTTATAGCTGCAAAAGCTAATTACTTACTACACAGTGTGTATTGTTTGTGTTTAAGAAATCATATGCAAGCATATTCACATCTAATCATAAAGTATTATAATGCATGTAAGAGAACTCATTAAAAATAATCTTGGCTATTCTAGGATACAGTGCAGTAAGCTTGTTTTTTAACCATTAAGCAATAATGGAGACTTATGTGCTGTCCTTTACAGTTCTGCTAGTAGGAGTAATATAATACTAATTTATCTACCTACAAAGGTAATTGTTTTATTTAAAAATACAACCCAGATTTTTAATGTTACATGACATCTTCTGTAAAAACACCTAATTAAAAAAAACAGTGGATTACTTTGACAGCTAAAGCTTTACAAGAAATTTGTTTCTTCACAAAATTGAGGATTTTTACCTAACTCTTGCCCACTCAGAACAACAACACAGGATCAAACACTTCTGCAAATTCTTTCCACCAAGAGCAATACCTTTGAAATCATGAGTCCTAATCATGTAATCAGAAGGTATTGTTATAAAGGAAAGTTTTAGGACTGGAGAAGGTGAGTTAAAAAAACCCAAACTTCTTTTTCTGACAGTTGATTCAAGTGCATTAAAATCTTTGAGCAGATTGAATCTTTGATCAAACTAGAAGAACAATATTCTGCAGCCAGCCTTGTATATGTGGACTTGGGGTTCAGCGATTTACCATTTCACCTGAAAAACACTGCTGATACTTTTAAAAGTTTAATTGCACAATCCTTATGCAGAATAATTTCCCATAAGACTTGTGTTTACATAAGGATTGAAGGATTTTGTGCACAACTTCTTGTAAACATGATCACCCTTAACCTCTAGAACAGAACCAAAAGAGTTTTTTACCTTTGAGTAACACGTGGTAAATATCATCTTGAATTCAGCCTGTACTTTAAAGCTCAATATCCTTAAGCAGTGATATTTTGCTGTCTAAAGGATGAAGTAAAAATAACCATTCAGGCCACCTGTTGCTAAGGAAGGACAATTCAATACTAACATTTTTCTTTCCTGGTTAAAAAAAATGGTGTCTGAGGAAGCTGGTCTGCCAGGCTAATTAGGCCAGTACAGGTTTTGTCAGCTTGGTTTCATCCACTTCCATAAGGAGCTGCTTGCTGAATGGGTACTTGAAACTGCTCTCTGATAAGAAAGCTGTCTGAAAGCTGCATCACAGGATTTATGGAGAAAAAGCAGATGTTAATTCCCACACTGACTCAACACACTGATTTATACAGTCGTGCTCAAATATGTGAGTGTGCATGTACATAAATGCTGTAAAATCTATTGAGACATCCTTGAAAGTGTCTGTAAATGTGTATTTCTTGAAATTGCTAGATCATGTGCCAGTAGTCAAATTAGTTCCACTAAGATAAAGGTTATGTATCCTGTGTCGCTTGATGATCTGCAGGACATTTAAGGTTGGCTTAATGAAACTAATTTTAAGGTTTGCTAGTAATGTCAGTCTAATCTGGTGTATGTTGACTGGGATTCTTCCTGGTTTGTGATTATTTTAAAGCCCCAAATGTAAGGTTAATGGGGTGTTTTCACTGTTATATCAGAGACAGAGGGGGAACAAGGAAACATCAGCAAGATGACTCTAGAACAAAATTGTTGTAACTCAGTGTAGTTTCCAGTATATTCCCATTTATCCTAAGATTGTTGCTGGAACTAATGAGGTTTGAGAACACTGTCAAATCACAATGAAGTCCGGAGACTTTCAGTAAAACCTTTCTGTAACAGAGCTGTGGAAGCTGAAGGCTTGGAATACTGAGGGGAACAATGATTCACCCTGCAGACCATACAACATATTGCTGAATACACAAATGCTACAGAATTATGGATATATGTACATATATATATATATATAGGTTTATATTTAATCTTGTAGAATGAATTGGAATGTTTTGAACATTGTTCACATAAAACCAGAAATCTTTTGTCACTCATAGAAAAAGACAATACCTATAGAACATTCTATCTCCTCTGACAAGACAATGGGAAATAGAACTGTCAATTCATTGTGTGCTTCTCCCAAGTAAAATTACAGTGATAACCAGAGGATATTTTAGTAAAATAGCTGAATTATCTACCCCCCTCTTCAGTGGAGCACAAGCCTAGGATTTAAGACACATTAGTCTGCTGCAGTTTTGACCCTACTGGGTGATGATTCTGTTTTGGACACATATAGTGAGTTTTCTGCAGCAATGAGAGAGAGAAGAAAAAGTAATGGAGGATTATTTTCTCTGAATCCAAACGATGATTTAAAAAATGTTGATTGTGTTGAATTCCATCTAGTTTAGTCAGGTTTTTAGTTTCAGTGTGGGATTTAGCTGTGAAGTGGGAAATCTTAACATGATGAACTGATGTTTGTGGAGACACATAAGTGTGTACATTTTTTTGCCATTTTACAAGCTCTTTGTCCTTGAAAGTAAGATGCAGCTCAGAAGGGAATCTGGGTGCAGGCAGCTACCAGGATCAACCTCACTGCTATATGATAGTTGTTTAAAACATGTGGTATGCTTCAGTATGCAATCTTTAAACAAAACAGTTCTAGCTTGTGGCTGTTGCTACGCAGACTGTATGCAGATAAGTCACAAATAGCTGAGCATATGTGTGGTGCAAGGTTAAAACAATAACAAGCAGGTTGAATCATTCAAACACTGGAAATCACTTTGACTCCAGGCCAAAAGCTTAGCTGGAGATGATATCAGTATGGGATAAAAAGAGGATAAACTAACAGGCTTAGCAGCCAGCTTGTTGGAGTCAGCATATAGTATCTATACTTCCAGCAGTAGACCAGATGGTCATATATTTAAGGAAGCATCAGACAGGGAGTCAGGAGATCTGAATTCTATTCCTGGCTCTGCAGCAATGTTCCTATGTCACCTTGGGGAGTGACTTTTTTCCCCTTTTTTCTTAATCTTTTAAGTAGTGGAAATAATATTTGCTTGTCTAACAGGGCAGTTGAGAGGCTAAACTGATGCAGAAAAAAGTGCTCTGAAGCTCTGAGAAGAATGTATGGAAGATGTGCAAAGTAAACTTGTTTGGAGAAAAGGACACCACATGGTTTCATGTGGCATGTTTGTGCCACATATTTACAACCTTTCCTCTCCCTAGGAAGTCCCATACCTTTTTGCCCATTGTTTTCAAGGAGGGAATAAATGGATTAAGCTGCCCTCCACATTTGCTAGAAAGATAAGCAGCTGTCAGTAAGAACCTGACCAAAGAACAGACTTTATTACTGTGAGACACATTATTTATGCCCAAGAGGGCAACAGGCTTGTTGAAGTTAACTGCTCATCCCAAGATATTTTTTTGCATTGGTGGCAGAATAATGTCTCTACAGCTTTTATTCTGAATTCAGAAGTCCATCTTCAAGTTGAACGCAAGTAGAAAATGACGTATTGTCTTCCATGAACAAATTTTCTGATGAAATCCAAAATAAGTCCATTTCTTAAATTGGATAAATGTCCATAATTATTTGCACAGGACTTTCATCTAAAGCCCATTAAAATCAACTAGACTTGTAAAGAATTGGAATCAAAGACCTAGTGAGCAATTGTCATAACTTCTGAATTCTATTCTCATTAAGCAAAATTACTCTGTCTATCTATCTATCTATCTATCTATCTATCTATCTATCTATCTATCTATCTATTTGTCTGTCTGTCTGTCTGTCTGTCTATCTTCATAACTATTTGGCATCATAGGAATGATGTTTTCACCACAGAATAAACAGCTTCTGCTTTCAACACGAAGGTGGAAGCTTCGGGCTGGAGTTCAATTTTAGCACTTATAATCTGCTCAATTACTCCTTATGCCTCCTTTATTTTCTTAAATTTTTTTTTCTTTTTTCTTTTTTTTTTTTTTTTTTTTTTTTTTTTTTTGTTCCTCTATTCTGAATCCCTGTCAAAGGTCTGAACCTCAGTTCAAAGCCTGGTCTGTTAAAAGGGCACAGACAACACTGCAGAAGTCTTAAAAACATTAATCTGCCTCATAGCAGTAGTGGAGACAAAGGAAACAAAAGCAAAGGTTATCTGAGCAGATGTCCTAAGTGTTAATATGAACTTCCAAAATTAATTTCTTTTGATGATTCCTCACAAATGAACCTCCATCTAATCCTGTAAACTTGACTTCTTTCAGCTCTTCTGGAAGTCATTGTGGGTTGGATATCTACATGGAGAGAAATACTCAGCATTTTCAGGCCCAGGCTGTTGAGAAGGTTGCAGTAAAACAGAAAGGGTCTGATGTGATTTATGGAGAAGAGCATATTCTTGTCTTGCCTGCAGCCTGGTTTTGTGAGAACACATTTTTGAGCTAAGCTGTTCCTCTTTTATACTGGGACAGTTCTGCTGCCTGTTTCCCTGATAACTGCCTTAGTAAAAATTTAAGAGGACTTCATACTTTGATGAGAAGAATCTATAAATACCCCACAGCTACAGCATGGTATCATGTCCATTACATATGTACACAAACTGACTTACTGGAGTCTCTGCATCCCAAATCCATGCAGTTTTCTTCTTCAAAGCACCACAAGATAGCTTTAATCCAAGAGAGAGGATGAGGGAAACAATTCCTTTCTGAAGAACTGCGTCTAACTACAGTCTTCAAATGTTTACTCTTGCTATGTGAACTAAACAAGAAATTAAATATTTCAGATAGTAACCAGCCCACTTTTTAAATATAAAACAAAAACACTCTTTATGACAGTGTAGAGTTGTAAGTCTGTGGCCAAAGACTGATCTGGGCCAACAGAGTGGTTTAGATGAGACAGAGATGTCCCAGTATTTCCCTTTTACAGGAGCATTGGCTGTTCTTTCTTGCCCTCTTTTAAGTTAGGTAAGAGATAGAACTGCACTTAAGAGATCACAGAAGTGTTCCATAAAGGCACAAAAACAAAAAGAAAGAGAGTAAGGATGGAACTTGTTTTACTACTTGGTTTTTTTTGCTCTTCCCTATCTCTATGACATTTATAAGCTAACCATCATGATTTGCCATAGATCTTGCAGGTAACACTTTCTCTAAATACTACCAATTTTGTCACAAAACATTTTTAAAGATAGAAAGGTGACATGAAGAAAAAAGTTCTTAGTTCTTAGAAAAAAAGTGTTTCAGTAAGAATGTTGCTAATTGTGTTTGTGTTTTGGGGTGTGGAAGAGACCCTTAAGAATTAAGAAAAAAGAGCTATTTACAAACGAAGTTAATGATTCATCTAAAACTATGTTTTACAAGTGAAGTTAATGATTTGTTAAGGGCAGGTTGCCTTCCAGGATAAGTTGTATATTATAATTGTATAAATCATGTGTTCAGTCCAGATCTATCCTCCTCCTCTTTAGTTCTGCACTGTCAGTGCTGAGTTTTTTGCACAAAGATGTGGCTTTCTCTTGGGATCATCTTTTCTCTGGGGATACTAATTCCTGGAAAATTCAGCTTGAAAGTGCGATATGACAGGTGAGTGTGAACAGGGTTTCATGAAGAATTGTGCATGCAGTGAAAGTCCCAGAAACTCAGTAAGAATAATAATAACAATTATGAGCTGAAAAACTGGGCATGGGGTTACTAAGCTGTAAGCTTTGTAAGATTGGGAAAGAGCGCATGAAGATGGGAAATGCAGAATGAGAGAATCAAGTCCAAGCCAAAAAAGACATAGATACAGCTGTAGGAGCCACAGAATGGCCCTCAAATGCATCTCAGGACGCTCTGTTTCCATTAGCTGAAATTCATTTGGCTTAGCCTCTTTCATAATGAACTTTGAAACCAGATGCTGCAGGACTAAAATGCCTTTTCTGAGTATAAAGCAAGGGGTATGACTGAGCAAAACTGTATCTATTAATAAAAGACAGATTAGGTTACTTGAAAAAGATATTGAAGACTTGTTTGAATACTGTAAGAATTACAAAAAAAAGCTAAAGTAATTATTCCAGAAAATCTTCACTCCAAGGTGTTCAGAGAATGAGATTATCACATTTTTTATTACTGATTAATGTTTTGAAAAGTATGAAGTCTCTAGTTATGCTTTATTTTCCATTCTCATTTGCACTTCAGAAAATTAGTGATGTGAAATTATTCTCTTTGCCTAACTAAACTATTTTTGTTTCATTCATCCTCAACTTTCAAGGAATGATAGGTAACTGCCATTGTGGCAGCTGGGATTTGCAAGGTGGGAATGCGCATAGTGTGGAGGCCACCTTTCCACATATAAGTTTATGCATGGAATTTTCTAAAGTGAGCAGAGAAAGTAGACTGGTGCTGAATGCCTCTAGACTAATTATATCCCTAGAATATAGTAATGAAAAGGACAGAAACCCAAGCAGTACCTACAGCAAGTTCCCTCGTAGTGTCCCCATTCAGCAGCTCTCCTGGAAAATCTCCCAGCAGATCACTACTTCAAATGTGTTATTTCCTTGGAAAATAATTAGTCCTTAGATTTGGATCAGAGATGCAGTTAGAGCCTAATTTCAGTGAACAGAATTCAGCAGATCCCTGCTAATGTATTTTTCATTTTTGTTTCTAATGACTGTCTGGAATTGAACCTGTTGAGTTGCATGGAATTTAAAAACAGGTATTGAAGGTCAGCATGACTTTGGGTGGGCAGCACCTGCACAAAGACCAAATTATTAGTAAAGTTAATTGTCATTGTCCTCTGCTCTGCTTAACAATGAAATGAAATATTCAATCTATGAGCATCCAAGGACACACAACTTGTGCTGAGAGCAGTCCTTTAATCTGTTAAGAAAGCTTAACTGTAGAATTTGAAAAACTGTAGTTTTCATGGGGGTCACATGGGCTGACTTTGCACTTCTCCAGTGGGGAACTTAGACCGTAATCATAAACAAATGTATGCTTTCTAATCTTAGTTTACTATTAAAAATGGTTTGTCTCCACACTGGCTATTGTGAAAGGTTTATCAGTAAATAAGAGCTGGCCATCTGGCAGCAATCTGACTGTCTGGAATTTCTCTGATTTGGTGTAATTAAGACATAATGTCAATGAGGATAGAAAGATATTACAGGATATTGTTTCCCTTCCTGATAGACAAAGAACAAAGCAAGCCTAGGCATTTAGAGAGAATAAACTCTGAACTGCAGCTGAGATGTTTACTCTGCCAGCAAAGATGTTTATCCTGCATCTACAAGGTTTATTACAAAGACATCATGGCTGTTGTACCAATCTGTACAACATGACTGTTGCACCACTGCTGTGAGCAATACAAATGTAATCATTTTGCCCCACAGATATGGGACTATCAGCATCTCATAAACCAGTAGTAAACTGTTTCAACTATCAAATTCTCACTCAAGCAAAGGTGATATTTTCAAGAGAGATGTAAAAACCCCCAAATTCCCCAATTTCTCTGGGGATAAACTGAATGAATAGTGAATTCTATTTGTATGTATATTAAGCTGATAATTGTACATTCCTGTATAGAAGCACAAAGGATGGCAGTTGCAGTTCAGATGATGAAAGCATATTATGTTGATGACTATAATGACCATAGCTTGCTTTTGCAACAAGAATTTCTGTTGCAAAAGCTTTAAAATGTAAAATGTTCCTTTTTTTACTTGTCTGGTAAAGAGTCCATTGAAGTCACTAAAAGGGACTATAAAGCAGTTTTTGGTTGCTAGCAAATGGGAAAGTTTCTAGCATTCCCCATTTTATTCTATTCTCATAAGCAGTGAATAACTGGTCTCCCATCTTTGAGTAATGCAATGTAGTCATCAACATCCACTCCTCATCCACTCCTCACTCTGAAACCCTTTCACTAGAAACATCACACTTGCTGTCAGTCCTGGAAAGCTGTTCTGAATGAACACTGAAAAAAATACAAGAAAAACCAACAAGGGCCTCTTTAACAAAACATACTGTTTTGCTTTTTCTGCATTTCAATCCATTTTAATTTATTCTTTGTAAACTTTAAATATTTTCATCAGATTAAGCCTGTAGTAGATGAAAGTTTCATGGGATCTCATGAAAACATACTAAGACACTGGATTTTGTGTGTCTTTTCTAGAAATGTAAAATGGTAGATTCTGTACTCTAAATTTTTATTTCTTGAGAATTGAGTAAGAATATGCAGTTCTGGAGACGATAATATTCACTATTTTGAAATAAACTGGCTATTCACATGGCAAGCAGTTTATGGATATCTCAAGTTCTTAGCAATGTTCATTTATCATGGGAATCAGAAGTTTCTGCATGCTGAAATAGACCAGCTAAGCACAAAGTTAATCTGGAATAATTGAATAAATCTCAAATGTGAGGGGGGAAAAAAAGTGACATCTTATCAAATAAACAGTTTATCATATATTACCAATGCCCTCATTTTGGCCCTGCTCCTCTAAAGGCAGAAACACACATCAGGGCTCATGCAAGCAGTTGCCTTCTGTGAAGCTGGTGTGGTGAATAAAGCACTGCCACTGGCAAGACCAAACATTACACAAATTCATAATTCTGAGGTGTTTTTGTTGGAACAGCACTGTTACATGCTCTGTCTTCCCTCTACATAATAAAATATGTCCTTTTGAATTATGAAATCATGGATACTTCAACGCATGTTAAAACTGATCTTGCTTCTCTACTGAATCTCCAGGGATCAGGTTTTGCATATTGTGCCAGAAACACTTCCGCAAGTCCAGCATCTTCAGCTTCTTTGCAGTACTTTAAAGGTAAGTGAAAATAACTACATGTGCCCAAAGAGCATAGTGGGGTCTTGGGCTGTAAAACAGATATGCATGTAGCTTATGATAGGACTGAAGGATGTAAACTAGAAAAAGCTTTACTTAACTTTTTTTTTTATTTTAGTGTAGTGTGGAATTGCTCTTCTACTACCTGAAGGAATTTATATGACTATGTTAGTTTCTTTGCATGGCTCTATGTAAGTGCTGTTCTTTATCAGTGGTGCCTGAGTCAAGAAAAGCACTAAGCCTGTGCTGTGTGCTCTATGAACAGATGACTGGAGAGTTACTGGGACAATTTGAAGGCAAACTTCTTTCATTTGTTTATATGCAACTACTATATCTTTAATATATTTCCCTTTCTGAAAACAGAGATTCATTTGTGCATTTTTTTTATTCTCTGAACAGCTGGACTTGTGGAAGCCCCTGCTGCCTGAAGACATCAGGTCTGGGGAAGACCTGCACATAAGGGTCTCAGCCCCTCTGGTGCAGGAGGTGAAAGACAGCTTAGATAAGCATAAGATCTCTTACAGGTACAATCTCTAATACCTTCATGGGGAAGGCTGGCTCTAATAATCTTTCTTGCTATCAGAAAAGCACCAAGCCCTATCTGATAAACAGTCAGTTCTGGCAATAGGACTCAACCTTTGTTCCAAGTGCCTCCAACTTGCCTTGACCAGCCAAACCCAGAGACGCTGTAACCTTTAAAAGCCCATTCCCCTGTGCCCTACGTATTTACCTTCCACGTATCCTGGACTGTGATTTTGGTGATGGAACCTGAAACAGCCCAATCTGTCTTGTTTCCTGCTGTGCCCTTCTCAGTGGTCACTGAGAGGATGGCACTTGGATATATGACTCAGTTTTTTAGTCTAAACTCAAGAGGACAAATTTGGTGTAACTACTATTTACAGAAGCTTTGCCCTTGGATATCTGAATGGAGGGTCCTTCCACTTCTGGAGAACCCAAAGATTTAATTGGTGTCACTGCAAGGAAGCAGTGTCTAGCTCTCCTTTTTCCTTCCCCATCTCTTGTTATTCCTCTGGTTTGCAGAAGAGATCTTTCAAAGTGAATTTTCAGTCTACCCCTATCCCCTTCACCAGGCTGGTAAAAATTTCCTGGCACCATCCAGCCAAAGAGAGACATCCCAGCTTGGGACAAAGATCCCAGTGGCAGGTGGGCACTGTGCACACAACTGGGAGCCACAACCTGCAAATGTCCCACAATGTTTTATCACACCTATGCAGCCACGGCTTCCCTAATTACAACCAGAAGATCCAATCCAGTTACAAAGACTGTTTATAAAGGCAAGTGGGATTAAATAAGAGCTATTCCTCACACAGTTCTGTTCCCATTTGGAATTGACTTTTTCAGGTAACCAGTAGCTCATTTAGTTTAGTTGTATTTAATATAAATAACCCTGTAGTCATTCAGGGCTGATGACAAATGGCCTATGGACATACTCTGACATTTACCAAAGATGAGTTTAAGGAGGATTGGTGTCATTTCAAAGCTGTTTTGAGTTAAAGCTGATCTTGACATCCTGCATCTTGCCTGACAAGCTCCTTTAGTAAGTGTGATGCCCTGACAACCAGAGATGAAGAGATACGAGGTTGGAACCAGTACAAATTATCTAGCATGAGGTTTAGATATTCAGTACTTGGACAACATTCCAGAAGATAGTTAACCTCCTTTTTAGGTCAAGATTCTTCATTTTCTAATGGTTTCAACTGATTCTAGTGGAAATTTAAATACTAAACTGAAATTAGCGGCTCAACTTTGTTTTCCCTTGGCCAGAACTGTATCTACCTAACATAGGGTTCTAAAGAAAGAGAGGAGTAATTATTAGTCAAGATGAAAATTTGAGGTTTGTATTGCAGAGGCTGAGATGAGCACAACAATAATAGAGTCAAACTTCCTATAACAGATTCAAAGCAGGAACCACTATTTAGAAGGCAGTTGACATGCAGGGAAGGTAACGTAACAGTTAGGCATATAATGATAGAGACATAAATGACAAATTTTAATAAGGACATCAACATTCCAACTGTGTCAGACTCTGTGGTTTCAATTCTCCAGAGCACAGATAAAGTATTTTGTGTGTGTGGTTACACTTCATGGGAATTTTCACTTCCTGAATTTTAGTTTGAAGTTTAGATGTGAATAAACATCAAAGCTCAGAGTGAAAGTCAGCTGTAACTACTGTTAAAAGTTTCTTATGTGCATTCCAGAAATGCTGATAAGTGCCACTGTCAGCAGAAAAGCCTGTTAGTACTTCCAGCACCTGAGTTCAACAGCACTGGAGCTACCTTTGCAATTGTCTTATCACATGCATTTTCAATGAGCAAAGATTTGCAGCAGTTACAAGAGGCTGACTGCAAAGAAAGAACAGCCTCTGATCCAAAGTCCACTGAAGCCAAGGAAAAGTCCCTGAATCATGGAATCATGACTGTGTTATACAAAATTTATAGTATGAATTTTGAGCTATTTTTGTAGCTAAAAACCAAAAAGAGCTATTTGAAGGAAATAAGGAGCTTGTTCTGACTTTTGCACATTGCAATGAGTATTTCTGTGAAATGTGAAAATTGAAAATGTCTCAATAAAATGCAATGAAACCCTAGTGTTAAATTTTTCTCTTTCAATTCCTTTTCCCAAAGGTGGTATTTTTAGAGTTTTGCTCAAAAATAGAAGTGGTGAAGAAAAGAAAATCTTGAACTTTTTTTTCTTGGTAGAAAATTGACAACTTAAAAAATCTGGTAAAAATTGTTATTGTTAAAATCCTGGGAAAATCTCAATACGTTGAACTTTCTTTTATATGGAAGTAACCATAATGCTGATGGTGATGATTTTGCCAGGCAAATCACAACAGAAGAGGTTAAATCCTTTTATTTGCTGGTGTAAGCAGTGTACCCACCATGGCAGTTCTGCAGTAACTGTTTGGGATTGTTTTTATTTCTATCTTCCCTTTCCCCATCCTTCAGAGTCCTAATCCCTGATGTGCAGAAACTTGTGGATCAGAGCATGCCAAGGGAGAGGAGCAGCCACAGGCAGGTCTCAGGAGATTATGTCTACACTGAATACCATCCAATGGAAGAGGTAAAGAGGAACATAAGTCTGCTTGTGTACTTTGTTGTTTTCAGTTCTGTAAATGCCACAGAAGGCAACTCTGCAGAAGGCTCAGCTGAAGTCAGTGGACCTCTTTCTGACTTTCCTCTTTAAAGAATGAGTTCTTACTCTAGAATCCTAGCCTGGCTGAACTGAACATAGATTTGCCATTGACTTTGATCAAATTCTCAGTTCTTCCCTGAAAAAAATATAAATGCTCTGTGCAAAGCAGCTGCACTGTTTTATAATATTCTTTGTTTAATTTGGTTGGTTTCCTACCTTCCTATTCTGTCATTCTTTATCTCAAGTATTTATTAATTTAAGTCTCAGCTTGTTTGGTGCTGAGCCAAATGTGAAGTGCAATGACTGTTGTGGTGTCTGGAATCCCAGTGGAGAAGAAGAGGTGAATAATGGGAGATATGTAGAAACCTTGCTTTCATTTAAGGGCAAGGTTTTGGCACTTCAGGAGAAAACACTGTCATAGGGGTGGGCAGTGATGGCTTCTTGGTGCCATGTTTCATGCACCAGTTGGCAAATCTGGACAAATGCAGTGTATGATGGTATTTTTTTCTCCTTGCTGCATAATAAAAATGAGAAAACAAACTCAACCCTCAGGTAGGTTTTGCTTGAGCTACCCATTGAGGATGCCTGCTGCTGACTCAGATGTGGAAAATCAGTGCTGGTAGGGAAGAGACTGTAATACTGTTTTGAAGAGTTGATGGTGTGGCTTCATGTCTGGTGAACACAACAGGAAGATGCCAAATAGGATGGGCATGTTGAATGAGATACAGAGTGGAGTACCCCTGTTGCATTGCAGAGATGTTGTCTTTTCACACCCAGTGAGATATGACCATGCCTTTGCCCAGAGGCATGTGAAACACCTTCTATGTCTGTGCCACTGCAGACTGAAATAAACTCTGAGGAAAATCTTGCTTGTCTAAACAAAAGAAAATGCTTTAATCTGGAAATGGAAGTGGGAAAGAGAAGGAAACTCCCACTTTGGACCAAGAATTCTTTGCAACTATTTCAGATTTATCAATGGATGACTCAGATCCAGAACAACAGTGAGCTAGTGACTCAGCACTTCCTGGGGAAGACATTTGAGAATCGAGCAATGTATTACCTACAGGTAAGGGAGGAAATTTTCCTTAATAACAAAATATATCTTAACAAAAAAAGAAAAGTACTTAGGACAAGACAGGATTCAGATGTTTCCTAAGATACCATTCATCCCAATTCACTGAAATAACAGGAGATGATTTTACTCCTCTACATTATGGTAAGATTTGCCAACTTTCACAGGCACTATTATCATGAGCTTGCTATTGCTATTATGTACTGAAAACAATAAATTTAACTGAAGCCTTGTTTAGAAATACAAATCAAGCTGAAACTAGCTTGGCAACAGCTGCATGTGAGGATAAAGACTTTTGGTTTGTCATTTTTATTTCTTTTTACAGCAGATAGCCTTTCTGCTAGCACTATCCCATGACTTTTTAAATTGGACACTCTAGCAAAAACAATAGTCTTAATATTTGGGTTAGTTATTGCCTAATCTGTTCCTGTCACTGAGTAGTATTAGATACCCTGCCTTTTTATTACTCCCCTTCTAAAACAAAAAATTTAAATATCTTCAACTGAGAACAACCACTCCTGTGAATGATGAACACAAATGAAAAAGGAAAAAAAAACCTGCTCTATTAACTGTTCTATTGACACTTCTGCTCAACAGACACTTTAAAACTCATGTCTTGAAATACTATAATGATGGGGTTATTAGGAAAAAGAGCTTGCCATAAAGATGTCTGTAATAATAATAATAATAATAATAATAATAATAATAATAATAATAATAATAATAATAATCTTAGATGGCTCAACGGCATATCAAGGCACATCTTTTGCTTTCTTGTATTATATTAAGCTATTTTATTGTATTGTAACAGTTGTTAAATTATCACATTTACATTCTCTCAGATTAGCCAACCATCAAATAAAACGAAAAAGATCATTTGGATGGATTGTGGGATTCATGCCAGAGAGTGGATCTCTCCAGCCTTCTGTCAGTGGTTTGTGAAAGAAGTGAGTCCTTACTCTTCCATTTAGATAACAAGCAAACCGTATCACTTTGAACACTTCAGTTATCTTTTCTATTGTGGTACCAAATATTATGTTTTTCTGTTAAAATATGATTTGCAAAATTAGTGTATAGTACAGATATCTGTGCAGACCAAAGTCCAAATTGTGGTTTGAGATATGGGACAATATTCATTAGTGTGCCAGTTCCTACATCTGAATGTTACCAGAGCCTTCCAAAACGGTATCAACCTCTCCTTTTCTCACAGTGGCTGTTGGATCAAGCCTCTCTGTATCAAAAAGTCACAGTCCTCCTGAAATAAAGAAACTCTAATCTATGATATAACACTTGTATATCACTTGTAAAGAAAAAGTACCTGGCACACTGGGGATCAGGTAGATATTGGATACCATGGTGATATCCAGGAGTGAGGGATCACCTGATGTTAGTTCTAAACACACTCTTTGCAGTGATTACTACCAAATTCTCTGCTGAGTGCTCTGTATTTTTTCTTTTCAGATTCTTCAAAATTACAAAACTGACTCAAAGATAAGCAGATTTCTGCAGAACTTGGACCTCTATGTCTTGCCAGTCCTCAATATTGATGGCTACATCTATTCCTGGGAAAAAGTAAGTAGTGAAAATCCAGGAACTAGACTGAAAGTTAGGTGTGCCCAGCATGTTTTGTTATTTTTAGATAGGGTCACAGCAATTACAATTAAACACAAAACAGTGATACTCACATAAATCTTCTCATGGCAGAGGGATTTTGTTTCTTATAGCAATATCAGTGATCAATTAAAATTGCAGAGCTAAATATTCCTAGCAAATGTCATGAGACTTGGGAAGACAAAAACACAAGATCAATTGGTTTTGGGTTTCTGGGGATGGGCTTATTTCTTTGATAACAGCTCAAGGCCTGTTTGATGGACTTCAATATGTCTGAAAGAGTCATTAATTCTTCACAAAAGGTGTCAAGTAGCAGATGGGTCCTAGCACCTTTGCATGGGACAGGAGGAGAATTGGTCTTTGATTTGGTATTTGATTATGAAATAGGTGTGCCTTCCCAAATAATCTTCCTTTTCTGATATGGAGAACAATGTAAAATTTGGTCTTCAGCCACTCTCACCATGCTTCCAGGCCCCTGTGCCCAGTTGAAGCATCATTTAATGCAGGACCTTCGGCTGGCCCATGGCTATCACCATGTGGATCAAGCTGTCTTCCAGCTTGCTCCCTGGTAGGTGTGGGGCATACCAAACACTGCACTTGGATGCACAGATAATTCAGTTGGGAAGCTCATACAGGCAGGCAGTGAGGTCTGCACAGAACCAAGTGTAGCCATGAGTATAGCAGGGAACCAAGGAGCAGTAGCAAGATTAGCCGACAAAAAAAGAATTAAACTTCCTGAATCTGAAACATACTATCATCTATCACCCCTCACAATATGAAGTCTTGCTTAGGAGTGCCACACTGCACAGAAGCAGTTGAGTACCACAGAAAATCCGTACTTTAAAAAAAAAGGTCTGGAGGCTTATGCAGGTTTGTGGCAGATGACAGCCTGGCTGTAGTAGATGAATTGCTCTGTCACTGAGTTTTATCACCCTTGCACGCAGAGTTGTACTCTTACAATACCAGGGTTAGTTAGAATGCAGAGGTCAAAAATAACGAAATATTTTCATCATATGATCACTGGGCCAGATGAGTTTTTATTATGTAACATAAGTTATTTTTCTTCAGGATCGTTTGTGGAGGAAAAGCCGTTCTCCATATGAGAATGGCACCTGCTATGGCACAGATCTGAACCGAAACTTCAATTCATCCTGGGGCAGTAAGTCCGAAGTACTTCAAATTATTAACACAAATGTAAATAAAGAATAATTAGTTTCTGAAAGAAAATGTAGTCCTATAAGAAAAGAATACTCATCTTGTCATCAAGGCATATATAAAAATAAAATCCTGGTTTATCAAAATATTAACTTGTTGACTTTCAACCAGCACTTATTTTTGTAAGCAGAAAATTGTTCTTATGTCACCATATCTCTAACTCACTGCAGGAGCAAGCATCATCTCTAGGCAGGAATGTTAGGAGTTAGTCACTTAACTAACAGTATTTACATTTGCTGTGAATTTCAAGGAGCCTCCACACCTGGCGTGTGGTTCACTGTGGTGGTGTCAGAGTGTTTTTGTTGCAGCCATCCTGTAAATGTGCAATAAATATTTCAGTCTTGTAGCAAATTTTAGTTGCTACCTACTGAGTGTAATGCTAAAGTCCCACTAAGCTGTCAAGTCCCCTGCCCATGTAAACACATGCCTTATTAAGACACTCCAAGGCAAATTTCCCGGTTCCCTCGGAACTATTGTTCTATATTTCTCCATTGATTCAGTGTTTGTATTCTGCCCCAGGTGTTGGTGTATCTTTTAACTGCAGCAGTGATGTCTACTGTGGACCTGGACCAGAATCAGAGCCTGAGACAAGAGCTGTGGCTCAGTTTATCAAAAGCAAGAAGAATGACATTTTGTGCTATTTAACAATCCATTCCTATGGACAGCTCATCCTTACCCCATATGGCTCCACTACTAAACCTCCAAGTAACAATGAAGAACTGGTAAGGCAAAACTTTCATCTTCTACCTTTGTAGAGAGCAAGTACAGGCAGTAGCATGTGCTGCAACTTTACTTGCACTCTTGCCTTTCCTTCAGAAGAGCTGGGCTTGTTCAGGGACTCCCAGAGTTACTGCTTCTCTGTTTAGTATCAGTAAGGTTTATTTGCCTCAGAAATTCCTAATTCTTCATCTTAAATCAGGAAAACTTTACTACTACAGATAGGGTTAATGCAAAGCAAGGTAAGTGGAGAAGAGCACCAACCTTTGCTGCATACAAGAATGAATCTGCACTTTAGGATGCCAGCACATTATACAAATATGGCTATCATGATTGTGTCCAGAAAGGGTATTCCAAACATGCTCTCAGAAAAATGGGAGCAAAGTAAGTTTCTATCTCTTGGTTACTTCTTCCCTCAGTTTCTGAATGTTCTCATTTAAGTTCATTTATGTGTGTATTTATGAAGATT
The DNA here is from genome assembly GCF_029582105.1 of Oenanthe melanoleuca. Lineage (NCBI taxonomy): Eukaryota > Metazoa > Chordata > Aves > Passeriformes > Muscicapidae > Oenanthe > Oenanthe melanoleuca. Next base: position 12,082,664 of record NC_079341.1, on the reverse strand, counting down.
CCAGTAGTTGAAGCACTAGTCAAGAGCATAAGGGATTTAGGTTTGGACTTCACATGAGTCATTTGAGATGTAATTTATTTTGTTTATGGATCAGTTTCTAAGGATGGTGGGATACAGAGTCTATGGCAATAAAAAGAGTAAGAGGTCAATCACTGCTGTAGTCAGCACCAGTGTGTTATGCAGCATAGACTCTAAATTCTCCAAAACTTAAGGCTCTAGCTTTGCAGTAAAGAAAATAGCATCTCTACCTAGTAGCAAAGTAATCTTTAAAATTTTAACACAATTTGCATTACAAAGAATCAAGAACAATTTGTCCAAATGTTTCTAATGGGTTCCTCTAGAGATCTGAAGTAATATCAAAAATTAAAGCTGATCATATGTAAATGTAAAGCTGAAAGAGACAAAAATTTTGGTCCACTCAAAATAATTGCCAAAGGTACTGCTACTGATGCCAATGCTGTTACTATTTTGAATTTCCAGATGCAAGTTGCAAAAGAAGCAGCTGCTGCATTGACAGGAAAGTATGGGACCAGCTACAGAGTAGGATCAACTGCTTTAATTTTATGTAAGCTTTTTTATGTTTCCTTTTGATTGCTCTGTGTTTCAAAGAATTGCTGTGTCACATGCATCAACAAGTACTGTTTTGCTGAGTTTCTACTTTGAGTAATATTTAAAGGGCTGGTTTGATGCAACATGTAAGCAGCAGTCATTTGAATACAAGAAAACTCTGTAAGTTATATAGCTGACCACAAGAATGAATGAAGCATTGATCAGAAGCTAGTTCCTACATGGATTCCTCACAGATCCGTCACAGAGGACAGAAGGAGATTAGTGATAGATCATCCTGACCCTGCTGAAGTCAGCAGCAAAACTCCTATTTGTCTTCACTGGAATCAAGCAAAAATTAACATCCCAATCAGGTCTACAGTTACTCCATCAGACACTATCACATGGCAGCTGCTTGCAATTCTGTGAAATATATTGGTTTCAGCCCTGTTCCTAACAGACTGGATGGCCACATCACGAACACATCACAGCTAATTCAAGTTGACAGCCTTTTCAAAGAGGATTGAGGGCCCTAGAGACTGCCTAGTAAACCCAATATTTTCCCAGTAAGCAATAAGTCACGCTAGTCAGTGAGAACAGTAAGTAGCTGGCTCCGGAACCCATGTGGTTTGCATATTCCAGTGGCTGTCTCTGCCAGTCCCTGAGTGCCAGTCCCTGAGTCACAGACTGCATGAGCAATGCAGTGTAAGTGTAATGCAACATGCCTGCTCCTAGGGCTTGTGCTTATATTGAACAGGTAAGAAAAACAATCCACAAGGAAGATGAACAGAGATACAGAGAGCAGCCAGAAGTTTTTCAGATTTGAACAAAACTATGCTTTGAAAAGAAAAAAAAAAATTCTAACCAGTATCCATGTAGGAAATTAACTATAAGAACAGATAAATGTCCACTCCATCTTGTACCACACACTAGTCACAGTAAAATGCTAAAACCACAGAATCCCTGAAACTCATCTTCTGTTATTTTACAATACCATCTTATGAAGAACTGCCACTTAGTGGAAGACGTTTAGTACAGCTAAGAATTGTAGCACCTAGGCACTGTTTTCTGTGTCTCAGTGATACATGATTACTGCTTAGTTCAGGGACTCTGGTATAAACTTGTGTTAACTATAACAAGAAGCATTTTCAAAGAATCATGCTTAATATAAATATCTCCGCTCTATTTTTAAATTCACAGACAGTAACTCAGGCTCCTCACGGGACTGGGCTCACACAATTGGCATTCCGCTCTCCTACACATTTGAACTGCGAGACACGGGTACTCACGGATTTGTTCTCCCCCCTGACCAAATCCAGCCCACGTGTGAGGAGACTATGTTGGCTGTGACAACTATCATAGACTATGTCGATAAGAAGTACTTCTCAAATGGAGCTGTGGTGCTGACCTCCAGCAGCTTGGGCCTGAGCCTCTGCCTGAGTATTTTGCTTATATGGACTGTTTCTTAAAAACTGCTTAGAGAACCTAGCAAGCAACTGCCAAATATATTGTGCCCTCAAAAATAAAAAGTTATATCAGCAAAGGACCTTAAAGTCAAGTATTTCAATAAAGGCTCATCCCATAAAATAAAATTACTTGTGGTTTGATAGCTATGTCTTTGGGAAGAAGGAAAAGACCTGTAGCCATTTCCCAAGATCCCTTGCTGGCTCTGCTTATTTTTTAAGTGACCTTAAAACATTAACTCATGACAAGTACCCATGGAGACAGAGCACTATTACTCCCTGGTTCTTTGGAGCATGTTTTCAGGGGCTCACCTCGGTCTGTGCAGCCCTTCTGTCAGCCACAGTTCTGATCTGTCACAATCTTACTGCCTGAACACGCTGACTTCTTTGTGTTTCTGGCCTTAGCAGGATGCCTGTGAGACTTAAAAGTCCTCAAATCCCACTACAGAAAATTGGATGTTTTCCTTGTCCTCCACTTTCCTTCCCTAAACTGCCACATTGGGATCTGCTAGAAAATACAGGGCCTCAAATGCTGATGAAGGGTCATGATCAGGAAACCATCTACAGCAGCCTAAAACAAGCTGAAGAGTTGAATTGGTGCAAGCATGTGGGGACAGAGAAAAGGTGTGGCCCTGTCACTTAGATGCAGTCAGATTACTGAAGATAGAAGGTACCCAAATCTTCCAAAAATCTGAAAGGGAAAGGGAAAAGAAACAGACGGATGGGACGCTATTCCCACAGAGAATTATTTTTTTGCATTTTCTACTTCCAAAATTGACTGGTAGTGACAATTATCCTCCTTAATTTAAACTCCTAAGGGATTTCATTAAAGATTGTACCTAAAGAAAGTCTATTTACAAAGAGGTTTCTTTCTTACCAACCGCTTTAATCCTTTGGGACTGACTGTGCAGAAGGGGTCCCGTTGTCTGCTCTCCATCATTTGGGAGAGCTTGCAACCTTCAGGGATTTTCCTGGGATCCTCATGCAAAACTGGAAGTTCACTGGAAAGGAAATATTTCAGCCTATTGAGCAGGGATTCTCCAATTGAGCCACTCAAATAGGAATGCCAAGGTAAGAGCTTCTGTGTTGTTACAGTCAACACCAGAGGGTGCAGGGCATTCACTGAAATAGGGAAGGCCTATTTTAACCTGTACTCTGCTTTTGAATCCAGGAGTCCAACATCCCAGAAATATGTCCACCAGGCTTGGCTACTACAGATAACAGATGGGGGTTTTGTTGTGAGAGAAAATGAAGAATTCAGGGAATAGGAAAAAAAAAAGAAATGTCTGATTTTCTTAGCAAATGTAAAGATTGTGCTTGGAAATTGAAAGTGTGCTAACCAGAGATTTTTCAACAAAATATTTCCATCTTTGGGGAAGAGAATGCTTCCAATTCTCCTCCAATGTTGCCAAGAGAAGGATGTGTATCACTTCACCAAGGTACCATTACGGAAAAAAAAAGATACAGTCTTGCAGTCGTTTTTCCAAAGCACATCCCATTGTTATTTTGTCTGTATTTAAATGACAAATCTTAGCTCCTGTGTTCATTGTCCACAGATTATTACCAATTGGTGTAACTAAATCTGCCTAACTTCTGCAGGTTCCCCAGAGCATTGTCTTTCCAGACCAACCACTCATTTTCAGTAAGACCCGTCTGTTGCTGGGCGCTGGAGCAGGTGTCACTAATTAGCAACTCTCCCCACAGAAACTGCATTCCCTAAATTTCTGTTTAGTTTAGGATGTGACTTGTAAGTGTTTATGTTTGTATTTGTAGATTCTGTCGTTGGAGCTGTAAGAAACCAGACAAATCCATCTGGCTCATGACTGTGAGCTGTCTTTAAGCAAGTGAGGTTTGACCACAAGTGTTCTGTAGCCATGGCTGGCAAGCTGCAGTGAAGCTCCCTGGTGCCACCAGCAGCAGATGGCAGTGCCCTCTGGGAAACGATGCCCAAATGCTGACCTTGCCAAAGCCAACCCAAACCTGGGTTGCCACCAAACGCTTTCCAAACATAACCCATGACTACACTGGCAGAAAAGTGCTGCCAGTCAGGGCTTCTTTTCTGGATTCAGAGACAATGCACAGCTTCTATGCCTAGAGCCAGAGAGGAAGTGAGCTGCTGTTACTGATTGTGGGTATCTTTTGATAGAAATGTTTATCATTAAAAGATACAAGCAGGTGTGTCCTAAAGGTTATTAGCAGACTTCTGTGGAATGGCTCAGTCCCTCACTAGCTCTTCCTGCTGTAATAACATCCATCAGGCATGGGAAGATACCTCTGAACATGGCACTGAGGCAAGAGGATATGGGGGGATTTTACCTCCAGCATTGCCAGCATTCAAGAATCATAGAAGTGGAGAGTAAACCTTAGCCAGAAAAAAATTTAAAAAAAAAAAAAAAAAAGAAAAAGAAAAAAATTGGCAATAATCACTACCTAAAAGAATGTCTGCTGATTATGCCTGGATGTACAGCTCCTTGGATCTGTTAGCAATGGCTCACCCTCTTTGCACAAATAAGAGTAGTGTGGAAGCAGCACCTTGCCCCCATTGCCACTGCAGAACAGATGTCCTGCAAGGAGTGCTTTCAGCCCCTCTTGGGAACAATCATTGTACAAGCAAGCCACAATCATTAAAAGGCCAAAGCTGCAGCAAATTGATGTTTAAAATTTTATATTTTATATTTCACAAACCTCCCAGTTTGCTGACTTCTCTGTGCATCTGTTGAGCTTGTACAAAAGTGACATGTACGGCTGACAAAAATCACTGCAAAGATGGTGTATTTTACCAACTGTGTTTTTGCAAAGAAAAATTTTAAAGAAAAGTGTGGTGTAGATGCCTCTGCTGAAACTCCCCTTACTTCACGAATCCTGGATTTCTCTTTCCTGCATTCCTTTGTTGCCTTTTCTGGGTCTTGACAGCTTTGCTTTACGATGAAGTATGGAAAGAGATGCATTCTGGTCTCTTGTATATTAGCAGAAGCACTATTAGCATTACCCTACTGAGACTACAGTGGGACTTTATATTCACTTATGTAAACACATGCAAAGCAAAAAGTTGTCATGAAAAACTAAAAAATTTGTCTATTCATTGTCATTTCTCCCCAGTGATTTTACCAAGATCCATGCTCCTTTCCTTTCTTTCTCACAGTTAAACACCTGTATTGTGCCTGCTTTATTATATAATTAGTACTGTGAAAGTTTAATTACTTTTGGTCATCCAGGTTATTGAAAAAACAAGGGTATCCCAGTTATGAATAATAGTGTTCTATATTATCCTTGTTAACATTTTGTCTGTAGTACAAAAATAAAGATTGACAAAAGGACCATCAGTGATCTCATTCCATTTCACATAAGGAGCTCCTCTGCTAATTTTTTCTCCATGCTATGTTAATTTGATACAGTCCTCAGGCTTTTACAAGTTAGCAACACTGCCCTCATTAAGGAGAGTGAACATATCACAAGGGAACTATATTATTAAATGAATGTGTGTAGCCTCATTTCTTAGAGCATCACATGATTGAAGAGCAAAAACCTACAGTTTTGAGAGGATGGTAGAAAGCACCTCTGGCAGATCACCTTCTGGGGAAGCATTTGCAGTTGAAGTTGTTGCTTCCTGATAAGCTGCTTATGCTCCAAATATCATTCTTTCATGCAGATTCTATTCCAAGTGATAAACTCTCAGACTTAAATACCTTAAACTGCGTATGAAAACTGGGAGAAGTCTTAACTAGAGCAAACCTGCTCAGAAACATAGAATGTTCTCAGTGTATTCCAGACAATTCCAAACATAGTCTGGGGGCCTACTTCAGACAGAAAGGTCAGGCTCTGATTGAAAATCAAAGTATTCAGAGCTGGTTTTGGGCTCCATTTAGCGAACAAGCTGTAGGTACACGTGGTCCTGATAAGTTCCTCTCATTTCCCATGTCGTCTTTTGGCTTCATCTAGAGCTGGGTTTCCTTGACTGGGAATGTCCAGTTGTATCATACACAAAAATAACAGCAGAACCCATTGCTTTATTGAGACATTCTGTTCTAACAATTTCCTTCCTCGTAAATAGCTGGCCAAGGCCGCTTTGTTTTCATTACTACTAAGTTGAGAGGGGACAAAAAATAAGACAAAATTACCAGGGGTTATGATTTGGCATAAGGATTAGTAAACTTGGGTGATCTTAATGAAGATCTTGTCTAGAATGCATTTTATATTCCTTGTATCTGTCTTCCAACAAATCTGTATGATCCTTGTTGGTATAAAATATAAAGGAACATATTGATAACGACCTGTCATCACTTGCTCCTGCCTGCCAAATCAAACGGGGTCTGTTTATGTGCATGGTAGGCATTCATAAAACCCATTTCTTTTCTGCAAGCTGGAAAACAACACGAATGCACTATTCAGAAGTGGCAAGCAGAAAGAGTAAGTACAATGCCATCAACACACCTCTTCATTTACCTCAGTACTCTGACCTAAGGCATGTCCTGTCACAGCTGAACTCTGTTGTGTGGGAATACCTCAAATGAAGGCAATGTAATTTAGGGAGAGGTGGTTAAGATTGCATAGTATCAACTGAAATGGAAAATCCCTAAAGGAGGGATAGCATTTGTGAAAATGCTGGATATTTATTGTGCTGACAAAGATGTAAGTGCCCTGTATTTAGTAGTGGGAATGAGGAAATGGATAGGTCACAGATGGACTAACCTTGCCATTTTCCTAGCTTTAGCTTCTTCCGCATGAGTGTCTAGAAAAGACAGCCCTTGTTTTTAAAATGCAAACTCTTCCTGTTCTCAAACACCCATACAGCTTTACCTGGGAGAGTTCTGAGGAGGAAAAGGATTACTGATCAATCTTACTTATCTCTGATTAGTGAGGCACAGGGCGGAAGAAGGATAAAATTAATGAGGGAGATAGTGAGCACAAGTAATAACCAAACAGCAAGGAACACACATGTAGCAAACACATTCTGTGATAATTAGGTGTAAAACTCTATTTGCCGGAGACACAAAACAGAAGTTCCCATCCTGAGACTGCAGTGCAGGCCTTTATGTCATTTACTGCCTGTGCCAGAGCAGGTCATTCAACTGACTGCTGCAAGTATCCCCCATCCACTGCCATTGCCTCACACACAAAAAATGTATGTTTGTGTTTTATGTCCGTGTTGTTAGCTTCTAAACACAAAAGAGAAATGCATGGATCTATGAAAAGGCCACTTTACTCCAAATTTTATCTTCTGACTTCAATCACTATTCCTGCAAAGTCTTTAGATTTGCCTCTTGGGACTTTTTTTCCCCAAACAACCCAGTTAAAAACAAATGAAAGTTTTTTTTACTCAAGTTTTGTGGGGGCTTATGCTTTAGATTCCACTTGAAAAATGAGTCTTCATTTGGATTGATAATTCCCCTTGTGGTTGACCACTTGTGGTACTCAAATTACTTGTGAAATCATTGGTGTTTGTTTCACCAGTTACCTGTGACATTGGTCTGAACCAATCATGGTCTGGTTGTGAAAACACTTAAAGGGATCATTATCTAGATGTAGAAATCCGGGAAAGCCAGCTCGGTGTCAAACAGGTGTCTAGGAAATATTATAAAAGTGTCATACACAGGGATAACAAACCATCCCACACCAGAAGAATATAATTCTGTTTGGGACACAATTGCACAAGTCTACACAGCAAAATGCATTACTTGGCATTGCTCTCATCTCAGACAGGTATTAAGCTACTTGTGGATGGACCAATCTATCCTGATGTATTTTGTCTGCTATCCAGAAAATCCCACTCAATTTCATAAACTTGCTAGTGTCTTAAATTCCCAAAATATTATCCAAGGATATTCTTATCATCCAAGCAACTGGGAATTAATACCAGTCTTGAAAAGCAAGATTAAGAATAAAATTTAATAGCAGTTATTCATTGAAATCAATCTAAACCATTTTTTCATCTAATTTGGAGTGACAAACTCAAAGGATTTTTGAATACTAAGGCCATCTCCATCATGATGATCCTGCGTCTGATTGAGTAGGACCAGAGTATTACTCACTTTTTATGACCCTGAGTTTTCAAGGACGTGCTGAGGAAACAGCCAAGGTAACACAAGCTCCATAACAATAATCCATACTTAAAGTTAACATGATGGCTACTACAGGATGGCTATGCCAGTTGAAGGAAGGCTAGACCTTCCAGCTCTGGTAACTGCTTGACTTAGTACTTTTTCTTTAGTGCATAAGAAATGTTATAAAGTAAAGCATATATCTTGCAAGTGGGAGAGAAGTCATGCAAGGTAATCAGCAAAGAAATTGGAAGAAATAAGAGAATGATGAGGTGGAGAGGCAGTGAATCCAAAAGCAGTTTGGACACATTTTTTTAGGGGAAAAAAGTCAGTAAAATCCTTATGGCTTCATCTGCACATAGGACTGTTATTGTGTGTGCCAGCAGAACAGATCGAGAGATTGATAGGAGTCCTGTACTATTTAAAGGACATGGAAATGTGTGGAATCAAAGAAGTTAGAAATGAAAAATGGATGACTATCTATCTCCTAGGACTGCTCTCTGGGGTGCATTCCTGAGCCTGGTTTTCTACTTGAGTCAATAAAATCTCAAGCTTTCCTCTTCCATGTTCTCCTTCAAAGTGTGGAGTTGTACATTTGCCCTTCAGTTTTCAATGTGATTGACTCCATTCAGCAGATACAGCTTTTATATATATATACTTGTTTCATTCAGCAAAGCTTACTTGTCTTAGTTATTTCTGTGGATCTCATGGACTTCCAAAGATCCAGTACAGCCACTGGCTTCACCTATTGATTATCTTGTCCCATGGATTTAAAAAGTGAGTTCCAGAAACTGTCACTTCAATTAGACTGTAAGGATGAGATGGATCATTAAGGTTTTTTCCAGTAGTAAAATACAGGTTTTGTCCCAGCTACTAGCAATCTGATACTCATCTACTGTATGCTTTCTCTATAATATCAGCAGTAGACTGAGTTCTTCAACTATCTGCCAAGGAAAATCAAGAACTCCACCTGAGTTCTCTAATTAAGCTAGCTGTTGAGACACTACCTAGCTGTTGTTCTAACCCCACTACTGGTGCAGGATCACTCCATTTGGCAGTCTAGTCAGTTCCACTGATGTTACTCTTCAGTTCAGGTGAATGTCTTCTTAGAGGATCTATGTTGATGCAAAAATGACCAGAAAAGAACAAGTTATTTATTTTCTGAATCAGCTAACACTTTCCCACACTGTAAACTTTCAGGGATAGACACCATTTATTTTACTTCCCTGTAGGTCAAATACAATAACACCTACTGCAGAACTATTTTTGGGTTTTATTTGAACCGCAAAAATATTTTTTATGGGACTTCAATACCATGGTTCAGTGAAGACAACACAGTGAAGCCCACATGGCTACTGAAAGTGTTACTCTTAGTAGAGAGTGAGACTACTCAACTAAGCACGTGTGAACTGAAGGGAAAGAGACTGCACTTACATAAGGTCCCTGGCAAGATGGACCACAGAGCACAGAATGGGCCCTACTCACAGTTTTTATTCAAACTAAGACACAGAGCTTTAAAATGAGAAAGGGTTTCAAAGGAATTGTTTCCAGGCTCAGGCCTACTCTGAAAACACATAGCATTCTAGAGCTAATCAATATTTTCTGCCTACCACATTTCTTCCATGAAGTATTTTTAGTAATGTAGTGCAAATATCTCATTCTGCTTTTCTAAAGAAAAAACATGAAAAGCAATTGATAGAATAGTATTTCAGTGAAATACACCCTACTCAAAGGGTCACTTTTTTTGAGAGAGACCTCAGATTTCTACATGCAGTGCACCATGTTGACATAGTTCCATAGTATTCTTTGAAATTACTGATGCCACCATTTTCTCAGCTTAAAACACAAAAATACTTCAGAGAAGCCCACCAGGAGAGTTACTATGATGCTGTGACAGGAAGAGACTGCAGTGAGCTGGTGAGTTCTGACCCCACAGAAAGGTGGAGTATCTCAGAGGACTCTTCACTAAAGAACAACAGCATTTTCTATCCCAAGAGTGGAAACAGAAGCTGCTTAAGGAGAAATCATCCTCTTTGTTGAGTAGTCATTTTTTCTAGATCAAAAGGAAGAGAATTTGTAAAACCACAATGTACCTCCAAGATGTAAATATTGTAAATAAGTATTGTTTAATATGTTCAAGAAGAAAAGATGGCTGACCATAATTTAAAAGGCAATGTTAAACTTGCTGTACTGACTATTCCAAATTTAAGCTTGAAATTAGTCCAGCACACCAACAGTGTCTAAGAAATTTCTAAGGTTTCTGTCACCATGGTAGCTAAGTGGCAATGGGCTTAATCCTGCACTCATTGAGTCCATAGACTTTCTCCTGGCCTTAGCAATGCTGGATCTAACCCTGTAAATCCTAACATACTTCAGTCCACAGCTTGATTTCTAAAACCCTTTTTACCCACTTTCCCACGGCAAATTGGGTAGGGAATTCTGTGGAAACCATTCACTTGAAAGATGTCTGGGGGAAATTTCTTTCATTCAGCAACAAATCCCTGACTGATTAAAAGAACTATGTTGACAGCCCTGCAGGAAGCCATGCCATCCACTCCTTGGGCAGCAGGCACTTTTGGCAACATGTGCCAATTTAGAGGACAGAAAACAGTAAGGGAAAGGAATCAGGAGTCAGACAAGGTCCCTGGAAACTTCCTAGCTGTTTTGAAATGAAGGGAATTGTTACCTTGGTTAATGCAATTCCCAGTCTCTCACAGCCAGCTAGACAAATCAACCATTATACTAAAACATTTAGATTGTCCTTAGTGGCTGATGATAAAATGTAATGATTAGATAATATGCAGGAGAACACATAATAACTCTTCAATAAAATCACCAGGTCTATGGTATAAAAATGCCTCTAAAAGCCCAAGGCCATAGACATAAACACTTAGGCTCTAATCACCTTCTGTTTTTATCCTCTTTTCCTCAAGAAATAAGGCCTGAGAGATCATACTGTCTATCTCAGCCTCTCCTTAATAACTCGTGAACCAGCTGGCTGCCTTCAGCCAAACTGGCAATGTGAAAGAGGTCACAAAAGCAAGTTCTTGCAAGCTCCATAAGAAAAGGTGGCTGCATAGAACACAAACCCCATGTTTGTGCTTTTAAGAGGGAAAGGGGTGCACGTTGAGGTCAGTAATTAGGACTCGTTTGAAAAGAGCTGGTGGGGGACTCTTGAAGAAAAGAGCAGAGGAAATTGTGGGTGCCTTTTGGCACACTTATGATGGAAATTGAAGAGAAGTGGGTTACAGACTGTGTGTGGGCAGGACACAATTTCTGAGAAAACTAGACTTCATTAATTCTGCTGCTTGGTTGTATTATTGTTTTCTGTAAAAATGATGAGGATTATTAGACATAGCTGGTAATTGCATTACCGACATGAAAAGGCCTTAAAAAAACCACAAGGGGATGATGAGAAAAGAAACTCCATCACTGAGAAACTGTGCAAAATGTCACACAGGAGAAGAGCCAAAATCAACATATTACTTACACTGCATGTTGATTAAAGTAATGTATGTGCTGAAAGCCCTCAAAAATAGGAAAGAGCCTGCAGGGCATTTAGAGTAAGGGTGGCACCTTCATAAATTGGTGTATGTTTTTGGACATACCTGAGTTCAGCCAAAGGTTGTCCTGAGAGTTCTTTGATCCCTTGAGAAGTTGGACAAACTGAAAGACCGTATGCATTGCACTGTGGCTTCCTGTAGAAGTGCTAACTCAGAGCTGACCACTGCATGCTCTAGAAACACACTTTTAACAAGTTTCAGTTTTGTAGGATATACTCAGAGTATAAGGATAAACGCTTAGAGATAAAGCAAGTGTCAGCCCTAAGACACCACATCCTTCATGGATCTGAGATGAGGCCTGTGAGAAATGAGGAAGCTATAAGCTATGCAGGAGCTGCTCTTATGGAAGTGACCAAAGAGTCAGATTCTGCTCCCATTTGTGGCTTGAAAAGAAAGAACAAGACTGTAGAAATGATAGGCTTTTTTCCAATTTCAAGGCAATCTGGGTTTTAAATTTGGTTTCTCCAAATTATGCTCCTACTGAAAAGACTGTCTCACTCTTCAATTGTTAAACTACTGCTTTTTTAAAAAGCAAACAAAAGGCAAGGCAAGGAGGGAGTTTTGCTCTACAATAAGGAAGATCTCTTAAACATATACCCCATATATTCATCAGAGGACAGGATGATAATTTGAACAACTTTTTCTGTTGTATAAGTGTCACAAGGCTCAAGGGGACTACTAATTCCCTTTCCTACAATGACTCAGGCAGGGATTTCCCTTAGTTTTGTTATTAGCCTAGCTGCTATTTTCCCTCCTATCCATTTTGTTGCTTAGGAGACTGCTAGTTGTGAAAAAACTCCACAAAGAAAACAAAACTAAAAAACAAAACAAAACAAAACAAAACACCAAACAAACAAAAACCAAAACCAAAAGAACCAACAAAACCACAAAACAGCAAGGCCCAGTCCTGCCACTGCTATCCCAAATTATAGAATGCTGAATGCCCTTGCCTCCTGGGATCTGCTTGCTCAGAAAGAATGTGCTGTATTAGTATAAATAGTTGCCAAGGAAGTAATTTTTCAGGCACAGAAACAGTTTGCTCTCCAAAAGCCAGGTAGTATAGATTTATTTTTTGTGTCTTTGGAGCAGTAACAGAAGTTTCTCCAGCTGAATCATGCAACTGGGCAGAGGGTTGGTTGGAAGACAGTCCTAAAACAGAGCAGCAATTTCCCTGTCAATGCATTAGGACTATGCAGTTCTATAATAATTACGCTTACTTCCCTATGTAAATATAAGAACAAATTCTCTTCCTGGGGAGGTTGTTTAGTACACATTCTAATTCACTATGATTATGAAGCCCCACAATAACTTTTCTGCTGTGTTTTCATGAAATGGTCTCAACCTGCTTTCTAAGATTGGTCCTCATAATTTCCTCTCTTCCCCTTACAATTTTTATCCTCCCTTCCCACCTCTCACTTTACAAAAGGTGAAACTGCAGCCAAGAGCTCTGGTCAACAATAAGAGATGCTGAAAATTCCTGGATTCTGGTCCAGTCTTCTAATGACTAGAGTAATGACTGTCAGTCTAAAGAGAAACCAGTGTAAAATGCTGTACAACACTTCAGGCAGGGTAGAAAATGAATCCTGCATTACAAGCCCTGTCTTTTGTTATTTCTCATTTTTTAAAAGGACCAAATACGTAATATCTTGATAATGGGTTTCAGCTCTTTAGATTTCAAATCTCTTGAAAATTTCAGTTCTAATTTTAGGTTCAAGAAATTATCGTCAGGCTCCTGTTCATGGCATGCTGAAAGTGTGGGTTTCTGGCACATGCATTTTAAAAGGGATGTGTTATAAATTGGCTTCCTAGGGCCTGAGGACTTTGGGAAAAGACTTATTAAAAGTTATGCAGCATTAAGAAGCAGAACACGTTCAAAAACTTCTGCTGTACAAGATGACTCATAAGGTTATACCACTGATTTTGCTAGTAACACCAGAGGAAAATTATGTCCTAGATCAAAAACACTCAGATGTTGTGAACTTGTTCCTGGGGAAGGCATATGACACATTTTACCATGATTATTTCCTTAGCTGAATGAAGTGACTGAGAAAGCAGATTGTATCAGCATATCCAATGCAAGCAGCAGGCAATGAGGGGATAAGTGCTTATATCTTGATCTCGCTCTTACTTGTAGATGCTGACATATCTCCCTTGGACTTCAGGAAAGTAGGACTGACACCAATATAACTGATCTTAATTTTCTTCTTTCTTTTCCAATGCATTCTTCCTATCTGTAGCTCCCTGTGACCTGTCTTTTCAGATTCCCTCCCCAGGAAGCTTGTTCATGTCTTCCTATCCATTTGCCTAAGCCAGTGTAGCTCTTTTCCTTTATATAACATTTGCTTAGGATCCAGTGGTATCTTTGGAAGAGCTGGCATTTTCAGTGATCAATCTGAAGCATGGACAAAATTATAAGACTGTAAATGCCCTTTCAAAATTACTGTCCTCCCATTGGCAAGGGCAAGGACATAGATGAGTTGTACGTGAACCAAAATATATGAGCAAGAAAGAACAAAGAGACAAAAGCACTTTCTCAAAAGAAGAAAGCAGATGACGTTACATTCAAAATATGTGTTCCATCGTGGAGTGACAATCTCTAGTGGAAGACACAGGGTCATGACCAGACCACCCTCCCTTTATTGTTAAGTTGGGAGAATTTATGTATTGATTTCTATTTCTGTAGCTCTTAAGACCACTACCAAGAGGTCAGGGCCATGCTATAAAAGGTATAGTGACATTTAAAACAAAGGCAGTTCCTCTTACCCATAGATAGCACATACCTTGCAACCTAGACTGTATGCAGGACAAGGAGAGTGACACATTGCAAACAGGAGACATATGGGGGGCAACGCAAGAGCCAAGCCAGGGACACTAGAGCAGGCTTGTTGCTCAGCCACAGGCAGAGGCAAACATCCTGATTGATGTCTGCTGCAAGCTAACTGGGTCATGCTGGCTGAGGGTGTGAAGCAGATTTCGTTTTCATTGCCATTCCGCTTTGCTACAGGCAGTGGGAATAGCACAATGTGACTTCAGGAACCCACAGATACCTGCCTGAAACTGACAGTACAATCCCCTTGCCCCCATCACAGGGAGAGAATTTTCCCCAAGTATGGTTGTTTTAATTCCCCCTTATTTTAATGTAAGCAAGAACAGCTGAGTCAGATTTGAAAGTCAGGTCTTCTGGCTCCAGCTCCTGGACTGTGAGCTCTCATCTGTCTTTTACCTCCCTCAGCTGGGAACTGCTCAGCTCAGCTGGGAACACTTCAGATCCATTTTCTTTGCTGATTTCTTTTGTAAACCTGTTGTGCCTCACTTCTTTAGATAATAAGTTCTTCAGTATCCTCACTGTAGTCCATATGTACAGTGCCAAGCATGACATGGACCAGATCCCTTCTTGCAGTGTCCATAATTTACTGAAATCCAAACACAGCTATAGGAAGGGCAGAGGAGAGAAAAACAAGTCCAAGAGGTTATGCGGAGCATAAAAAGGAGAAAAAGAATTATCAGTGTTCCATTGCCTTCTGCCATGAGGAAAGAGGCAACTTCCGTGGCAGCAGCTACCAGGAATGTCCTTAGTGAGGGTGGGGGAGTTGGTAGCTGTGGTTACACAGACATCTGTGTATTTCATAACACCATTCCTTTTAAAATTAATTTAATCATATCTTTTGATAGCTTCTACCTTTTCCCCCCTTATTTTAATCAAATAGAAGCAGTTGGAAGTGGGGCCACTTCTGAGTGCCCAATGCTTTGTTTTGGGAAGCTAGAGAAATACAGTGTCACTTCTACCTTGTCTGAAAGGAATAAAAAACACCTCAGACCCTACACAGTCTACTGCTTCCTTGTGCGTTGTTATTGTAGGGTTAAGCCCTGTTTTAAAAATGGAGGAAAACTAGTATGTGTCTGGAAGCTTTTGAACTGGTTTATAAAAATAGCAGCCTGAAGGAAAAAAAGAAGAGAAAAAGAAACATGAAAAACAAACTCAACACCAAATATTTTCTAGTATCCATCTATTGCAACCAGTGTGATATTAATAGAACACACACCAGCAGGGAGTGGGAAAATAAACATATTTTCACTCACATAAAGGGACTGCCTAAATGACTCACATATGCAAAAGTAAATAAATGGCTCCCCATGATAATCTGAAACTATATTTTATCCACATAAACAACTCAGCTTCTTAACTGTAACCTAACATGTTAAATTCACTCGGTTTTATTTGAGAGCATGGACAGATTGAGTGATCAATCTCTATTACACTGAGCGAGCTTCTTTTTTTTTTTTTATCCCTTCCTCACAGTACCATTTTTCTTCCCTCTAGACATTTTAGTTCATTTCCCTGAGCCTTCTTCAGCTTAATACCTGCGTTTCAGATGTACAGGAAAAAAAAAGTTATCAAACTTCCAGAGGGGAATGAGTGTAAGTGAATGTTGTGCATGAGAGGGGGAAATACAGCAAATAAAAAAGGAGTAAAAGGGCAATTGTTAGTATTGCATGTGCTGCACTTAGAGGATAACAGTTATATATTCCAGTTCCATAATGGAGATGTTCAGGGTCAACCAGGTGCTGGCTTCAGATGCTGTAAAATCAAGAAGCAGAGGTTTTTTTGTCTTGTAGAACTGCCAAACAGGTATTCCCTAGAGAAATGGAATGAGGACACAGCAATTAACTCTCCCGTTCCTGCGATGGGAGTGCTAATCACATCCTTAGCAACTGCATGGTCACTATGGTACGGCCAACATCTTTTGCTCAAATCCTTTCTGACTCATTCTCCCAGTAACTCTGGCGATGGTCAGAGCAGAGGTGACGTGCACTTGCTGACACTGTGCTGAAAGGTTCCATCAATCTCCATTCTGCAATACTGGACGCTATTACCAATGAGGATGAGCTCCAAGGATAGAAAGGAAGCCAGTCAGTGTCCGGAGAATCTGTGCCGTTTGCTTTTCAGAAACATTGTGCAAATGACAAACACAATGCTTCACTACAGCCTCTCTGCTCTATTAGCCTTAAATGTGAGGCTAATGAACTTTAGCTTTCAACACCATTGAACCTCATTATACTGTAAATACCCTTTGTGTAGCATCTTTTTGTGACTCAGATACCAAAGACAATAATTAAGCTATCAGAAAAGAAGGAAAGGAAAAGGCTACAATCTTAAAAAAAGAAAAGCCGGTCAGATTCATCTTTCCACAGCAAGTATCTGTCCTGGGAGAAGCAGTGAAAAATTATAAAGGTTGTAATGGAAAAATGCTGCATGTTGAGACATATATGGATGCTAACAAAATCAGAAAACAGCATACAGGAATAGACTAACAATCTGTCCTTGATAGAGTTGCTTAGAGTGGTTGCTGAATCTCTCCTGCAAGAAGTTCTAAACACCATGCACTGCAGAGACAAAGAACTGGAACAAGCTTTCATTCACTGAACAGGAGGGATTCATAGCCCTAATCTATAACTGCTTTGACTGCTCCATTGACACAAAAGAGCTGGAAGCCCAGCCCTCACTGTCTGAAGGGTACTGCTGACTCTGTTGCCTCCCTAGCAGTATAAAGTTGTGAAGGAGAATTTACTCAAAACTCCGGCCTTTTATTTTTGAATCTCAACATTTTGGTAGACAGGAAGACAAATCTTATTATCAGTCAAGCACAGAGAAGGAAACAAGTGTTCTCAGGAAGAAGATGGATGTAATGTATTCAAAGTATACAAAGTCTGTATCAGGACACCATGCAATTAAAAGGAATAGGAGGAAACATTCCATGGCAGAATATTTTCAATATGTCCCCAGATGCAGGACTGTGTCCTGTAATAAAGCTGTTACTGATCATTTTTGGAGGCAGAATCAGCAGATGTTTTGTGGACCTAGGGTGACAAACATCTATTTTCACATGTGGGAAATAATATTAAAATGGAAGGTATGGATACTAGGAGGTAGTTAACTGGAGTAGGAGTAGAGCTGACTAAGATGAATGCATAACTTAAGAATGATAACTGCAAAAAAAGATGTCCTGAATGATGTATATACCATTCACTGATTGCTGGGCAAACATTATTGAAGAGTCAATATTTGCTTTTTTTTTTTCTAGAGCTATCATTTGAGAGGGTATAAGTAATTTTGGATAATGCTCTACTAGAGATGTGTTAACTAACCCACAGATGAAAAGCATCTTGTATAGCTACTCTGAGCTGTTTTCTTTGCATTTTACTTAGCAGTGAAAACATCTGCTAGTCATGTGATAAATCCAGAACCTGAGCAATAATTAGTGATAGTGGAACTGGAGATAAGCCCATAATTGCAAGTTTGGTCAGCTTACCCAAAGCCTTCACCACAAACTTTACGAAAAACACTGCTCACTATTTGCAGTGAAGTTGCAGTACCCAGAGTATGGTAATTTGACAGGGTGACCAAGCTGTAGGGCTGTGCAATAACACTTCAGTTCATCCCATTAGTCCTTCAGTATATAGGTAACTATATTTTCTATAACAGTCCCCCAAGGTAGATGGAAGTTCACTATGATTTTTGGTAATAAAATGTCTGGGGAGTCTCCTGCTGTGCTTGGAAAGAACACAGAAGAAAAGTGGATTGCAAAATCAAAATAGTATGGTCTTGGCTCCCTGACATAGGTAAGAATATGTTGTTTGGAAGTTGAACACATATCTCAGATCTAGAAATTCACGGCACAGCACCAGAAGTTTTGAAAGGACACCTTTGTTTCCCATGGTTGTTTTGCTCACTTCAATATTTTTCCTCTACCCTGCTCTAAAATCAGGATAGTTTGACCTTGTATACAAAAAAATGTGCCTTTCAGTAGAAGTTTAAATTAATGATTATTCTTATGAAAGTCAGTTCAGAAGATGTTTAAACCCATGATATGTCTTTTTACACATGAGGAAATTTGTTTTCATGAATTGAAACTTCAAGTATCTGAATCAGACAAAAATCTATGGTAAGGAACTGACAATAAACTTTTGTGTGTTCTGTGCTGGAGCTTACATTTGTATGAAACATTACCAAGATCCTGCTAAACAGGAATTTGTCATTAAACTGTTTGGTAACTGCTGTCACTGTAAGTCATGTTTTCCTCTGTGCATAGTCTGAAGAAAGCAAGAGCCTCTCACAGCTCCAGTTACACAGGATAGTTCAAATATTAAAGCCTGTGTGTTCAGCTCTCTGTACATTCTTGGGACACTTCCCAAAGGATCAGATATTTCAGTAACACCACAGAGTTCCTTGCTTCCTCATTTTTCACTTCTGATGAAACTTCCTCTATCAAAGACCAGAGCTAATGATCCAGATTTAATCAACAAAAGTATTTACATTTCAAAATAATGAGACCCACTCAGCTGCTAACTTGTTAATTAGTTCCCAAGCATTCTCCTTTTATCCTCTTGTGCTGCAGTGGTGCAGCTGACAATCTTTCCAATATTAAGGGAAGTTATTTGAGAAGTGTTATCTCAGAGTCCTATCTTGCTCCAGGATCAATTTACACCAATGTGTTGATTACAGGAGAACTACTGATTTACCTAGAAGTAAATGTCTTTGTGTATCGGACTGTCTTACCCTTCTTAACAAGTTTTTGCATTATATTTTTGCATGCCTAATGTCTGCAGAGCAATTAGGTATCTGAATTTAAGCTTCTCTGCCCTGTTATCTTTTAACAATGCTATTCTTTTACTCTGGAGCTCCTAATACTTGAGGTCAGATTCACATTTACAGAAAAGCTATTTATACCACGTTAAAATTCAGTGCCATTTCCCTCTCCTCTCTTAAATCTACATAAGGGCTCTTCTACCCACCTATACATAGGTACCAGAATGTAAGTAACAATCTGTCCATAAATATTTTTTCTAGCACCCTGACATTTGCAAGTGTGCATGGACATAAAGAACAGGGATCTGTTCGCAATTTCTGTCCCAGTACTAGTATAGTCTGAAATACACATGCTGCGTTTCAGTCTTCTCCAGCAGCTCCCTTAGCAACTGGAAAACTCCATCAATTAGTCCTCAGTGCAGGATATGCTTCAGCTGACCTGCTGGTAATCAGTTGTTCCAGAGCCTAGATCAATTTTGCTCTGTGATTATCAGTTCCCCCATCAGACAGAACGGAGGATCTCAAAAACAAGAAGACATTTCAAGAAATAAGATCAGGATGTTTTACCACTATAAGTTACTCAGAAAAAACCTTCCTTGCTCAGCCTAAGGCTCTGAATATCCTTATTTGCAGTTCTATAGCCTGTTTACTAATTTTTCCATTTGATTTTGTATTTTTTGCTACAAAATTCTTCCTTAATGAATTTGAATATTTGCAAGCCACTCTTTGGCATGCTGCTTACACAGAGGAGGTTGCACAGTAATGCTGTGGTCCCTTTAATTTACTCCTAACTTCAGTTATTTCTTGTCAGCCATTAATAGATAAATATTTTACTATCTGGTTTTCTTCATCTACTAAAATCTTGTCTATATAGAAGGGTCTGACAGCTGCAGACTCCTCTTCCTACCCTTCACTCCACAACCTAAGGTGTCCTCACTCCAGAGTTTATAGTAAGCATTACTATATTGCCTTGTATTTTAACACTCCTTCATTCTTCAGGGACACCTATTACATCAAGTTCTTCTTCCATGGTCATACACTCTGCCTTCACCTGTTATTATTTTTAAGCTTGTGGTATGCAGACATGGATATTACTTATTTTTGGCCATCTACCTATTTCTAAACAACTCCCATGCTTAGCTCCCTGCTTCAGAATATACCACAGTAATTTCAAAGTTATCCATCATCCCTATTCCCACCTTTTAGAACCGGATACAGAGTTCAGATGATAATGGGGGGAAGATATGTGGAAATGGAGGCACTCTTTTACCCAAAGACATGGCTTCCCACATCCTACCCAGTGCAGACAATTTACTGCCTGATCCTGCATGCTGCAGTGAGATCAGAGTTGTGTAGTCACAAACCTCATTCCATAATTAGATAGGGGCTGCATTTTCCCTTGGAAATGTCCCTCTTTATCATCAAGACATTTCAAAGCTCAAAAGCTCACTTTTCTTTTTCCTTCTTTATTTTTTTTAAAACAATGCAACAGCTGATTTTTCCTAGCAATTTTTTCCCTGTCAGGAAAATTATAATGAAAAACAATTTCTACTTTGAATTTTTTCTATTTTTTTTCTATTCCATTACTGAACCTTGCATTGGCTCACTGGAAACTGTGAGAGAGGGTTTGATTCTTTTCTGTGGAAAGAACATGGAAAAAACCTTACAAGGCTTTTTGTAGCAAAAGAACAATTTTTCTTTTATCCAGGATTTTGCTTCAATTTTGTATAACATTTCTTTGAAAATACATGTCCCAGTTTCCTTTTAAACTTCTTTATTCTGTTCTGCTACTGAACAGGCTGCAGATGGAAGGGGAGAACCTGGAACTCTCCATGTCAATCAGTTCTATTCATTCAATGACTGTATTTATTAGTTTCATTAAAAACATATTGAGCAGGCCTGGTTCCTCAGTTCTGCACGCCTACACAATCCTGACTGCCTTGCCATCCCCCTGTCAGTGAGGGCTCCATCCTGAGGCCTCTCAGCTTGAGATTCCACATGAAACATGAATCCAAGAGGATATCACATGCTTTTAGGTCTTGTTGGAAAGACTTCACACAGCTTAACGGGTGTGGAGGGGGCTGGGGACAGTTAGATGAGGAAAAAATAAGTACTCGAGATGAACTGATAATTTTCATTTTTTTTTAAATAAATGGAAAGAAAAAGTCTGTGTAAAGCTTGGAAAATGTCTCCATTGCTACTGCTATCCCTGAAGTGAATGTACATGCAACACCTCACCAGCACATTGCTCATAAATTATGGTTTTGTAGGAAATAAAGCACTTTGGGCTGCTATCAGACAAGGGAGCAGTTCTTGGAGAAGGCTGTTAATTTGCTACATTTGTAATGCTGAGGCATGGACTGGTCTCCTTCAGAAAATGTTATGTTCTCTATAAATCTCCTCCTGTTATTAAAATCAAAACTATGTGGAAGAGCAGAACCACAGCAGGAGCCTGCTATCTATAGGGCAAAAAGAATGGCTGCCAACAGAAGTATTAAAACTACATTGGCTGTCTTTTAGCACTTTTGTTGGTGTCTTTTTTTAAAAAAAAAACTTTTTTTTTTTTGTATGGCAAAATACAAAAAGTTTTGTATGAATCAAAAGATATACATACTCAGGACTGAGAATTAAGGTTGCAATTTAAGTGCTACTTAAGTTGAAAACCTTCCTAGTAGCTTTAGTGGTCTTTAGCTCAGATACCAGGCCAGAGATGACTTTTCAGAAAAAGAAATTTCTTTCTGTATTCAGCCCTGAGGAGTGATTCATAAAAATCTGTTTGCTTAGCTACACTGGAACTTAATATCTTCCTCTCTTTGGAAATGATCCCTCTTTCCATAAACATCAGATTGGATAACTGCTGCCTAAATACCCTAATGTCAGTTTTCTTAAATACATATAGACCTCAAACTTTAACACCTGCACCTTTATAATTATTCAACAAGGGAAGAGACTGGAGTTTGTACTGATGCCCTGAAGCACTTCCAAAGATATATCACATACAATCTCCTCCATACATGCCCTCCTTTTTTGTTTTTTTTTTTTTTTTTCTTAAGTGGATCATAGTGTATTAACCCAGTGTGTTACATAAACACGGCACTTTTTTGTCTTTTATGGCAATAGAGATTCAAGGATACAGCAAAAAAGATCTGCTTTCTACCAAACAAAAAAATTATTAGTATTACTTGCCCTGTCCTCAAAATATTTGATCTGCACAGCCACCTTTGACAGAGAATTCTTAGCACTGCTTCCTTCCCAGATGATTGAGCAGAGGTGCACTAGCATCACAAAATATGTATCACTATCACACCAGCATGGCCTCAGCCAAGACTGAATACACATGCACCCTGATATTTATGTGTCTTTGTGTGACAAGAAGTAAGCCCTACTGAGACACAGAGCTCATCCAGTTCACAAGTACATGCTCAGTCCTTTAAAGATTACACACAGCCCCTGAGTGATGCATCACACAATTCCAACAAAGAACACAGCAGTGAGGACAAGGCAGGGAGGGGGCAGAACCACGGCAAGCCAGGCTTTCATCTGCAGTATTGATAGTTCACCTACCTGGTGCTGCCACTGAAGCCATCACTTCTGCACTTTGGCAGTCAGCTAAGGAGAAGTTGGTGTTTAACAGGATGTAACTTGATTGAAGGCAATACAAACCCGGAATGACATGGCATTGTAAACAGATTAGTAGACAAGTGAGGCCAGGGAAAATCAGTCTGTAGCCTCTGTGTCTCTGGAATCTGATAATTTCTTTAAATGAAGGTACCCCTGTCTGGTAGAGGAATGCTATCATCCCAGGTTTAGGAGGTTAATGGGGGGCTAAAGACTCCAAATACCAATGAAGTTATTTAGGTATTGGATTCTACAGTGAATTTGGACCAAAGTGACAGGTTTACAGAGGCACAGGAGTTTCTGGCTCGACACACAAGTTGTCTTAACACCACACTCATTATAATCAGAAGAGCTTTGTTCCTCTCTTCTCTGACATTGCTCAGCTGTAGGAGAGTGGTAGGAGAATGCTCTTAAGGATTGTAGTATCACCACAAAGGTAAGTAGGGAACATGAAAACTTCCATATTCCTAAGTACCTGTATGTATACACACATATAAATACATATGCAGATATGTGGGCTCACACAGAAAGCAATGATGGTGCTGATGAGGACAAGCTGTTCACTCTGACAGCTGCCAGCACACAAAACACAGGTCAGTCTGGTTCCTAATAGGTGTGTATCCCCTAGCACAGCTGGAGATGCTTGGCACAGCTAGGAGCGGCTACAATCAATAAGACTTACATTTAAGTGGTGCAGAAAGTGTTTAGTCCTCCACTTCAAATAGTTTTTCTGGGTCAGCTGTGGGACATAAGGTATGTGAAGGAAGAATTACAAACATCCTTAACCTATCAAGTGTTTTCACCAGCCATAATTTTTCACCAAACAATGCAAAACAAAAAACTTCATAAGCATGACGTGATTTTGGCATCACACTCTCCTTGTTTTCAGTCCCTCGACACTGTAAGACAATTGGCACCATAATCAGATTAATAAAAATTATGGCACAGTCTTAGGGTCACATCCTTTTACTGGAACCATAGATTCTTCTGAA
This sequence comes from Oenanthe melanoleuca, assembly GCF_029582105.1. NCBI lineage: Eukaryota > Metazoa > Chordata > Aves > Passeriformes > Muscicapidae > Oenanthe > Oenanthe melanoleuca. Next base: position 12,058,856 of record NC_079341.1, on the reverse strand, counting down.
ACTATTTACAAATTCTTTTCAGAAAAATCAACAAAAGGAAAAAATAAATTCCTCTGTGCCTTACTGCAAAATTGCTGTACTTATAACAAAGGATGTTGTACCAATGGCTAGAGTTACATAGAATTGGTTTTGGTATAGGAGAGATGCTGCTCCCAAATTGGTGTCAAAGTTAACTCAAGTCCTCTGAAGACTAGGCTGTAAATTCCTGGAAACTCATTTTAGCATATAATTCAGCAATAAAAAATGACAGCTTAAACCATTCTCTGAGCTTGGCTACCCTTTCCCCACTGCTTATTTTTAATGTTTGAACTTCTGTTAAATGTACCATCTCTATTCTCCCCATGGAAAGAGGAAATCAGCATTAGGCTTTCACAGGAGAATCACCCAGGCAAAATGTCTACACAGAAATCAACATCTTTTTGTGTGTCTGCTAGAGCTCTGGAGCAAGTGAATTCCATGGGCATTCTGTACTTATGTTATTTATATTTACCTAAAATGTCTGCAGTGGTGTAGGTACAATCTGGCTCTTCCACATCCTCGTACAGTTCCCAAACATACAGCTCCTCATAACATCTTGCTCTACTCAAAATCAAACTTGATTTGAGGTTGAATGTTTTATCTTCATTGTCCTCTTCCTCCCTTGCTCTTCTGAAAAAAAATAAAACAACAAACCAAAACCAATAAGGCATTTAAATCTGAGTGTACATTTCTCTATTAAATTGACACAAACATACAAGCAATTTTCTCAGAGTTGTTGACTACTTTTCATTTACTTAAGCAGCTTTCAAGCAAGTCCTTCCCTATGTGGAAATAGGGCACTTCTGAAAAGTAAAGGATAATTGGCCAAAACCCTCTTGACACAGTGACTCACTGACAGTGATTTCTGATTAATTAGGGGCACATTCTCCTCTTGATCTGTAAATAACTCCACTAATGTCAAAGAGAAAGCTGCCTTCCTTAAGTTTGTCAGGCAGCACCTACCAGGGGCTGGTCTTTAGCTCAGGGGCTGAACAGAATTGCTCAACCCCTGGATGTTTTTTTCACCTGCTCACTGCCGTGGGGCAGCCTCCTTCTGGAGCTTGTGCCTGGCTCTTGCTGCCAGTAAGATCCAGTGCGGGGGGGAAGGGGAAGGGGAAGGGGAAGGGGAAGGGGAAGGGGAAGGGGAAGGGGAAGGGGAAGGGGAAGGGGAAGGGGAAGGGGAAGGGGAAGGGGAAGGGGAAGGGGAAGGGGAAGGGGAAGGGGGAGGCCTGCCCAGCCTGATGGCCATCCTAGCTGCTGCTGGCACAGCTGACATCTGGAAGCACCATGCTGGACATCTGAGGCGCCAAGCTGAGGGAGCCCAGCTGTCAGGGGCTGCAGTCAGAAAGCAGAGCAACTACTTCTCACACTGCAGATCAGTTAATTTTGGTCAATACCTAGTCAAAGTGACACAGATCCTGTGATCTCCTGGCACTCCCCTCACAGACAGCTCTGGTAATCGGGAGAGCCCAAGAGCAGCTGCTGGAGGGAAGGCGCCCTGTGGCAGAGCTGGCAGTGCTCATGAGGACATGGAAATGCACCTGGAGCCTCCTGCTCAGCACAGCTTACACCTCACACCACTGAAATCTCTTCTCTTTCCCCACACAGTCTCCCAAACCAGCGCCCATGTCTCTGCCTTTTTGAGCACCCACTGGCCCTAGGTGCCACCAGGCAGGGCTGTGGGGGGTGTCTACAGGGCCGTACCAACAATTTAACAGTAGGGACAACCAGACTATGGCTGTGTTGAGTTTACTAATGAAAATGTGACTTGCGGATGCCTAGGTGGCTGACTTCAATCCATACCATGGCTCAGCAGAGCAGGGACCCAGCATCAGGAATGCTGATAGAAAAGCAGGCAAGGAGGTAATAGCGAAGCCCACCACTAAGAACATGGCAGCATTTTATAATTCTTTGGTTACATTTCATAATTCCTAGGTGAAAATAAACCCCCTTCTGGCTCTACAGAAAGCCTGGATGGCTTTGCAATGGGGGACCCCAAAAGAGTGAGGTGGCAGAAGGGGCGTGAAGGAATCACTGCACAGGGAGAGGGCAGCACGGCTTCCATGCGCTGGAAAGGACCCACCTGATGGGAGGACATGGCATCCTGTGCTTCCCTTCCACCTCAGTGCTCCTGCTGCTGATGGCACTGCTTCAATTGCTGAGGCCCTGAGCAGAGCTGGCTCCCCATTTGATGCCAAAAGGCGCCTGAGGGACAGGGCGGCTGTGGCCGGACACCTGAGGGGCAGCAGGCGCCATTGTGAGGGCCCTGGGCTCCCTCAGGGCCTCGGCCGTGACCCGCTGCGGGCCCTGCTCACAGAAACTCTATCTGCCAGCATAAAAATAAGGCAAAGGAGAGAAATGAGGAGCGGGCTGAGACAATTTGAGGAAATGCTTGCAAGATAAGTATCAGAAAATAAAAGCAGAATGGAAGAAGTAAATTACCCAAATAATTTCCATTACTTGGGACCGCAGGGTGTTTGAGGTGGTGCCTTGCTGCTCCTTCTGTGACTTTACACGGACACAAAGATCTGTAGCTGAGTCCTTCCATTCTGCGCCACAGCTCATGAGCCGTATTTAGGTTACAGGCTGGCAGCTCTCGCTGCTTCCCAGAGCATCATGAGGGCTGTGCCCTCCTTCCTATTCCAAATTATCTTCTTTCCAGCAGCTCCTTCTGCACCATAAGCCAGTCACACTATTTCAGGGTCACAGGAAAGAGGTGGAAAGTAGCATTTGTTTTTGGGACCAAAATATTCACCTGAGGCGGCCAAGGTTCTCATAGCTGAATTTTAGGTACTCATATATATTTTGCAAGCATAAGAAGCTTTTGTTGAAGGGCAGAAAAGTTCCCATTTCTCAAAGATCCTGAAGATTCCAAAACGCTTTAAAAGTTGTATCATCATTCAACTATACTTCTCTTGTGGGTTTAGTACTAATCCTAGGTTTTATGACACCAGCTAGACTGAATCCTGAGAGGACAAGGGTCTTCTGATTAGCTCAGTAAATTAGAAATACTAGGTAAAATCTTCAAACCAGAAGGAAACATCTGCTTGGAGTGGGACCCTGCTTTTCAGTTCCCACACTCTATGTTACTTGGGGACCTCAAGTTGAATTCTTGTTCTGCCTGTTTGAGTTACTTTTGTTCAGTCTGCACCTCCAAAAAAACCCAGCAGAAATTCAGCAGATAAAGGTAAATTTGACTGTGTTTGGAAGGGTATTCAAAGCCCTGAAGAATCTTAACTTCAAGACTAATTAGTTGCAGCATCTTTGTCTTGTTCAGTTTTATTGCCTCTCATCAGTGAACATTAAACTGACAGAACAGAAGCAGACAATGAATCTGAAACCATGCATGTGGGTACATGAGGAAGGCTCTGGATGTGACTGCAATGATTTCAGACAAGAAATTTCCAGAAAAGTGAAGTCCATGGACAAGCCATGGACATGGAAGGCTCATGAAGGAATTGTTCCAGTAACCTTTGCTAGCTCTCAGTACCACAGAGGCACATGATAAGGCACTTGAACTCTCAGTCAGCAGATTTGTGACTAGGCCATTGGAAATATTTCCAGCCAGGTGGTCAGAAACTGTTAACCAAAAAATGTTTATTTCATAGCAAAATGGACATCTTAAAAAAACAATTAAACACAGAAGTATTCAAAATATTTGTAAAAAGCAGTAAAATAACATGATTCTGGTGGCAAATCTTTGCTTTCATTCACATTTAATGTTGCTCTCCTTGTTTACTCTCACTAAAAGAAGGTGAGCAAAGCAAAAATAAAAGTCATAATTTAAAAAGTTTTGTAAAAAGGGGGAGGGGAGAAAAAAACCTGGGAGAGCTGGGGTTGCTCAGCATGCAAAAAAGAAGGCTTTGGGGGACACCTCACCGCAGCCTTTTAGTACCTTAACAGGCCTCATAAAAAGCATGATGGGACTTTTCATACAGGCAGATAGTGACAGGACTATAAGGGGTAATGGTTTTAAACTAAGATTGGGCAGACTTAGATTAGGTATTAAGGAGAAATTCTTTACTCAGAGGGTGGTGAAGCATTGGAACAGGTTGCCTTGGGAGGTCTGGATGCCCCATCCCTGGCAGAGTTCAAGACCAGGCTGGATGGGGCTCTGAGTAACCTGACCCAGCAGGTGGCATCCCCTCCCATGGCAGGGGGATTGGACTTAGATGATCTTCAAGGTCCCCTTCAACCCAACCTATTCTATGACTCCGTGTCTGAAAAGTTGTGCTAAGTTTGCACATGGTGAGTCTGCAACAGATGAGCTTAACAGAAGGCTCATATAGAGTTTAACTCCAGAAGTAAATGAATTTTTCTTTCCTCAGAAAACCCTGTACCCAACAGCAGGAGTTGCCCAAGGTCTGTGACTGTGTGTTACTGAAAAATTTCAAAGAGGAGGAGTTCATTCACTTTATTTCCTTTCCCTGGCCTCCAGCCCACAGAAGTGGCTGACAGCTATTCCTGCAGACTAACAACCTACTTGCTTCTAAATGTTTGATAGCAAAGAATTGTATTTTCTGAAACTTTCTGGAAAACAACCAGGTTATATGCTTACCTGTAATTGATAATCACCCCTCCAGCTGGGTTTCAGGCTGTGCTGCCCTTTAAAAAGTTCTTCCAGAAGTTCCTCTCACAGGTGGAGAGCGAAGGACTAATTACACTAGAAGTATCTTTGTCTAAATGTACAGACATACAGTATGCAACTGTCAGACAGATCAAGGTAGGTGAGACACTAAAAGCTTCCAGAAGTTTTCAAGGAAGAGAGAAAGTAAAGGAACCTAGATCTTGTCTTTACAAAGAAAAAAGCTATAGTGTGAAAATTCTATTTTCAGAAATAATTCTGTTGAACATAACTCCATTCATACCTACATCATACAAATTGATCCACAACAGAGACCATTTTTTTCAGCTATGACAACTGTCTCAATCACTCAAACTCTGTGACACCACTGCCACACTGAAGCAGACAGAACATGGTCCAGTTTTGACCATTTGGAACACAAGCCCAAAATTTGGACCTGTGCTGAGCCCTTTTTCAGTGCTTGAGAGCTGTTTGTTAACATACACCCCAACACCACAAATTATGTTCATCATTAAATACCTGGTAAAACCTGAGTGATCAAAGCAGCCATGGGCATCACTTCTTCATTGTCTTCCAACTTGACCATATGGTTTTTCAGAAATGCTTAACAACACTCCAGTTCCTTTTGTCTTCAACTCATCCCCTGGAGTGAGTTACCTCTGGATATGTCTCTCTTCATTAGCTACAAAGAGAGTATAAATGGGCAGGCTAGTGTGATCATCTGACTTCTAGATGCAGATGTCAGGAGGGGAATCCTACCCTCTGTCTGTCCAACATAAACAATCCTAGCAGGTTGCCCAACAGGGCAAGTGAGGCATGTTGTCCCAGAAAAGAAATGCAGCCAGCTGGCATCAGATGGGCCCTATAGAAATCCTGCTGTGCAACGCCCGCTGAGGTTGCTGCAGCGTGTGAGGGCACTAGGCAGCAAAAACCTAAAGGGATATTGGCCTGTCTTGAAAAAGTAATTTCATTTTATGTCATGACACTGCAAAGCAATTGTGCTCAAAATAACTGTTTTTACTGCCTGAAAATGATTTTAGTACTTGAGCATCCAGGTGGATTCAATTGTGCTTGCAATTCTGCAGACATTAACGAGGGAGACTAAATGACTGAGGCGGGGAAAGAGAACTGCGCTGCCCTCCTGTGAGACAGCCTGACACATGGACTAGAGCACAGCACAAGCTCTCAGGAGCCTCAAAGTCTAGTCCTGTTTTGACCACTGACTGACAAATGTTGTAAAGCTAAGCATGGAAAATGAAGCACAACTGTTCTCTGTGTCTTTTACAAAAATAATCCTGGCTGAAATCTTCAACAAGTGTAAACTATCAAATAACAGAAATCGCTGACTCCAAAAGAAGCAGGATTACAAGCCAAATTCGGTCAGCTTTTAAGAATAAGAACTTCCTTCCTGAGCATCTTTTCCAAAAGCAACATGTGACACAGCATGAATATAAGCAACACTTGAACTGTTACAAAATACATTAAAAACAAATTACTTAAATCTAGAAATATGATTCTGATGGGCTACAGCACACTTAGAAGTTGCATTTTTATGGCAGTAACTGCTTACAGAACCATAGCCTTAACTGATATTCCAAAAGATATTTTCACTCTTCACTGAAGTTTTCATAAAGAAATAATGTACAAGGCACACTAAACATTGTCGGGCCAAACACATTCTACTGTTTATTACACATATTACATTCTTAAATAAAAATGCGTCACATAACATTTTTGCATAGATATCTTACAATATACCAATTTAAAAAAGAATTATGAAACAGACCAGTAACAAAAATAAATTTTTTCTTCATTAATAATTTTGTAACATTAACATACCACCATCATATAATACAAATAATATTTTTAAATCTTAAGACTTTTTGTACAGCAAAAAAACTGACAAAGTAATATATTTATATATATATATATATAAAAAGCTTAAAAAAAATAAAATGTCAAAAAAAGGCAGAACTGAGGGCTACAAGATTGGGTACTTCTGTGATATATTAGAAATACCAGAGTAGGCCTGAGAGAACGTGACCGAGGGCATCTCCGAAATGCACTTGTCAGACACATCTGGTAAAAGAAAAATTATAGTGCAAAATGAAAGTCCTTCAAGCAATGTTGTTTGTTTGTTTTTTTGTTTTTGTTTTTTTTTTTTTTGTTTGTTTTTTTGTTTTTTTGTTTTTTAATAGGGAGCATTCATACATTTTGTTGTTATTAAGAAAAATTCCCCCCAAAAAATCTAATGTGCAGTAGAGAACAAGAAAGTTAAAAAACAAAAAGAGGGAATGCAGGTCACTTTGAAAGAAAAAAAAAAATCTCAGCCTGCATTATTATTTTTTCAATTAGATGAGAAGACATGCCAAAATAAGGCCTTGTTTCTAAGAGAAAAGCTGTTATGGTTTATATGCAGTGATTTCAAAACCAGGTACTTAAATTGGTGCAAAAACCTTCCTGTAGAGGTATCTTAATTAGTTTAAACATTTCTTACACTTCAGCTTAACTGCATAGGATGCCAATGCAAACTTGATCCAGGCAATCACATAACAGGTGCAGCTGCAAAGTGATTTAACTAGACTGATTTTAATGTAGGGCAGCTTCTCTGGTAGAGACATGGCCTTGATAACAAAGTAGTGCTTAAACCAGTGTTTTGATCTACTTCCAGAATCTGACAGGTCTGGGGATTTAAATACAGAGTGATGGATAAAACATACGTTGCAAAACATAAAGATCAGCCCTTCAGCCATCAGGCCTTCCAGGGACTGCATGTTAGCTTTTCATTTCCCCGAGAGCCCAACAATAAAGGCTAAAATTGCCATGTTTCTGTCCATTCTAGTTCCCTTTAGTGTGTACATGCGAAGCCCTCATCCCCCTCCCTTCCCACCTCCCCTCCCAATCCCCAAAATTTGCAGCCTACTCATTCACAGTACACAGTAACATGTATTTCCCAGGACTGTTGAAAACTTTCCTACAGAAGCTGACATGATTCCTAAAACACAGTGGCAACAGCAAGTGCCCTCCCTAAATGAAAGCAATAGGCACGGTTGGCTACTACAAACTGTAAGTCAGTAGCTCAGTTTGCTCTTCTGTGTAGGTATATACAGTATACTGTTGTACATCCACACCCACACAGAGACAGGGTGGAGAACCTGTTTTCTGGCAGTATATAGAAGTTAGGACCAAAGCACTTAAAAAAAAAAATCATCAAAGCTTTCATTTTGAAAATCGTAGAGTTCCAACTTCAATTATTACACCAAAAATGCCATCAACAAGCATTAAGGAAAACTATAAAACCCTGTTTCTAAAATGATGCCTGCATTTGAAAGTTTTCAGGTAGGGAAATTCATTCTTGAGGTGATAAAGGCAGTCTACTCCCCATCTTGACATTTTTATGTATATAATTTATATATACAACTATATCATTATATATATAACTTATATAGCACAAGTATTCTCAAGACTTCTTCCTCTAAGAGAGGAGGAAATTCTCAGCTTTACAACACAGATCTTAGTACCTGGTAGGCCAGATCCTACAATGGCCAGATCTAGTCCTTAAAATGCTAAATCCTGCCACTGAAGCCTGTGCAGTGCTGTGGAGGAGAAAGACTGCAGTAGTCATCTCTAAACTATTAATAAAAAAAGACACAAGTGTGACAAAAGGAAGAAAAACATCCAAGTTCGATCTGGAAAAGATAATTAATGAAAGTGTAGTTTAAATGCTAATGAAAGAAAGAAAAGACTTCTCAATGAGTAGTTGTAATATCTTGGGAGAAAAATATTTCCATTTTTTCAAGAAAGAGTTAGTTATTGTCAAGCATTGTTTGTGTTGTTTTTTTTCTCTTGGTATGTAGATATCTTTACAAGTGCAATTCTATCTGAAATCAGCAAAAAGTACTTTAGAAGTTCTGCATTAGAGCATCCCCCAGGATATGAAAGCTCAAAAACAGTCTTACTGGATGGAATGACAGAATGTGCCAAGTCGTGAATGAAATCAAGAGTAAAAGCCCTTGATCCACTGAGTGCTGGCCTTGTAACATTAAATTATTTACAAACTTTTTCTCTTTTTAATTGTTTTAAATTTAAAGATTTCGACATACATTAAGAGAAGAGGAAGGGAAACACTTAAGGAAGTTGGACTCCATCAGCTTCGTCAAAAGTACCAATTACCACCTCTTTTGTATACAGATAAATAAAATGTGTTAAATAGGAGGAGCAACCTTTATATTAGATCCAAACACCAAATCGTCTAGGGTCAGATAAAAATAAGGGAGAAAGCCTGATTCTGTAGATACCAGAATGGTCACAGCTAAGATATACTCAATCACTGCAACAACCATATTGATCAACTCTGTTTTAGTTATACACCCTAGTGATTAGTTAATTTTTTATGCCTGAAGTTAAAACAATTCCAAAAGGAAGGATTGAGGGATCCTCTTGCATTCATGTTCTTATTCCCCATCTGTGTTTGGACAATGCTTCCCATGCATTAAGTGAAAATGTGCTACCCCAAGAAAAATAGAAATTACACAAAGTCTGAGGGAAATAAGAATTAATTTTTAAAAGGGTCACCTTGTTGGCTTAGATTTCAGGTCCTGGAAACCACTTCTGAGACATCACATGGGTCTTCCAGGCTAGCAAACTTATTTCCATAATATCTGGCTGGTCCCTACATGTGTGACACATATCAAGGTATGATATTGCTTCATACTGGTATGCTAAGGGTTTGGGTTTTTTAAAGATTTATTCCTCTCTAGGCCTCCCTCATGAGGAAACCAACAAAGATGAAACTCTCAGAATTCAAGAAAAACCTACAGATCTGCCCTACAGTCTGTTTCATCAGCACAAGACTATGAAGAAATAGAACCAGTACACATTTAATCAGTGAAAGCTGTGAAATGAATCACAGAAAATTAATATTGGAAGGTACTTCTGGAGGTCACCAAATCCAACATTCAACCCTTTGTTTAAAGAAAGATTAGTGAAATCAGATTGCTCAGGGCCTTGGCCAAGACATTGAAAGAATCCAGAATTTCACTTCAGTTGCCAATTTAGCCAGGTAATGCAGCTGTCTAGACTGAGTACCAGCTACTGAAAAAGAACAACTCAGGGATAATGAATAATACTCTGGATTCTGCCATACACTTTTAGACC